>NC_059165.1:109877056-110228056 GCF_019923935.1 Bubalus bubalis | reverse complement strand
GCCTCTGGCCAGCCAAGTCAGACAGAAAACAGCAGACCAGAGGGGATGAGAAAGGTTTCACACAGTGGAGCAGGGCATGCTTGGACACCCCACAGGCGCCGGAGGGGGGGTTCCAACCCTCCCCTAGGGACATGGAGAGGGGGCACGCATGCACCACACACGGTCACGGCCCACATGATGACTGTGGGGTAGCCCCCTCCCAACAGCCACGGCGGCAGTGACCCTGACATGCCACACAATCCTGGCCCCTCAGGGGATGGCTGAGCCCTGGGGAGACAGGAGGCACCTCCAACTTCCCACAGGCCTGACCGTCCTGACCCCAAGGCAGACAGGCGACACCCTCCCCAGGGGTCTTTAAAACCTCTGCGCCTGAACGTGCTAGGTAACTGGAAAGGGGAAGGTGGGCAAGGGGCACAGCGTGCCCCATAGGCCACAACCCTGACTTCAACCACCAACCACTGTGTCCCCACCCATGGCCCTGCGCCCGCCTTGGCACTGCCAGCCCATGGCTCATAAGGGCCTTCAACAGGAGCCTCTGTATTCACTGTGCAACATCCAGATCTCTCCTGCACACCCAGCCTCTTAGAGGAAATCATGGCTGACACAGGCATCCACGACATGACTGGGCCTTCCCTGGGATCCTGTGCCAATGAAGGAGCATACCTCGCACTCCCAGACTTACCCAGCCCCCAAGACGAGCTCCTGGCGGCCAAGGCATCCCGGACACACAGGCGCCTTCTCCAGGGTCCTCTACTGTCATTGCAGGGGGCCACACTGCACTCCCCTGGACACTGAGCCTCCTAGAGGAAATCTTGGCTTCTAGGGCCATCCAGGACACGCCCTCATCTTCCCCAGAAGCAGATGCAGAGGAAGAAGGGGTTGAAGAAATCCTGGAAGCCCCACTCAGTGAGGATGATTACCAGGCCCTCCTTGCCATGCTGCCAGTCTCCCCAGGCCTCCAGTATAGATGGAGAGGAAGGAAGGGGCACCTTCTCCCTGAGCCCCTTTAAGTTCTCCTTTCCTGGGATGCAGAGCCATGAACCTCGTGGAGGGGGGCGGTTTTGGGTGGGGGTAGGAGAGAATAGAGACGGGATGTCTAACAACAACTTTGGGGACAAACCCGAGAGCTGGATCTTTGGAAAGCTGGGCCTCATCCCCCCAAGAGGGACACCCCACCTGAAGCCTCAAGGAACCCAAGTATTGCAGTGACCAAGAGGGTGCCTAAGAGAGTACGTGCCATGGACCCAACAAAGAAACCCCCTGCCCCACACAGGTTCGTTTGGTCTGGCTCCTCTGTCTTCTGGTCCAATTTTTTCAGCAGGCCACACAGGAGAACTCCTTCCCTATGCCAGGGGCAGCAGAGGAAGGGGGAGCGGGAGATAGGGGAGTGAAAAGCTGGAAGATTGGGAGATGCAAGGTGGGAGGGGGCCAAGTGGGTGGTGGGAGTGGGTGGAAGCAAAGGGAGAGAGTCGGGGTGAAGGGAGACAGTTTGGGAAGGCTGAGTGGGAGAGGGAAGGAGGGAGAGAGGGAAAGGAGGCAGGGAGAGTTGTGGACAGAGGGAGGGAGAGGGTGGTCGGGAGAAGGGGGCTGAGCCCGCATCTGGGACTCAGCTTCAAGCCCCCGGCAAACCCTGCAGGTATCCCTAAAATGCTGCATCAATGACACGTTTCCCTTGGTTTCAAGGTACCTTCTCAGGGCGGGTCTGTCATGGTCAGATCCTCTGAGCCAGCAGTAGGGACCTACCCACACAACAGCTTTCATGACCATACTCCATGCCCATGTGAACACACATGCCCAGTATATCTGCAAAGGCCAATCATCTCCGTGTCTCTCTCTGACCCACAGAGTATAGTGACTGAGCTCACCCTGCCACCAGCATTCCCCCCGACACCCTCAGACATACAGATGCTATGTACTTGCAATCCCATTCCTGAATTTATAGACCCAGTGGTTTCAAAGTACATATTAACTTCTCATGTGAAACCCCGTGGTGGGTTTATAAACCTGGGTGGCCAAAGAATACATTGCTAAATAGGGTTGTGGGTGTGCTGTTGTGGTTCATTCGTTTCTTTTCAACTCACTGGGCCCTGTTCACATGGAAAAGAGAAGTGCCTCTCATCGTCCATCCCCCGAGTTGCTTCATGCAGCCTTCTTCCTTCTTTGTCTCCTCCTGCCTCCTGATGTCCTCTTTATTCTCCTCACCGCCCTCCATCTCTTTAAGAAAGAACACACTCTTTCCGTGTCCCCTTGTTGGTACAGGTCAGGGCTTCCTTCTGTCCAGAAGGCCCATGATTGCTTCCTTGGCTTAGTGGAAACTCCTTCTTAACAGTAGGGGTACACTGTCTCCTTTCACGGGTATCTTCAGGGCACTTGGACTGGGGGGTGGGCTGGGGAGGTGTGAGCATCAGGCTCCACATGAAAAAGCCCCAAATGGCGTGAGCTGCCATTCAAGACGCTGGCCCTTCAGGTCTCTTGCAGTAGCCTTGAGCTCCAGGCAACTCAAAGTGCTTGGCATGGTAGTCTGGGACTGCTGTAGGGAAAGGACGCCAAGAGAGCATGGAGGAGTTGGGGAGGGATTGGAGAAATGGAGGAAAGCGAGAAAGCTAGGAGGAAGAACTGGAGAGAGCATCCAGTGTCTGGGGATGCATTGGAGGAGCCCATAGAGGCAATTGAGGTCAATGGACCTGTGGAATGTGAAAAGGCGGGAAAACCCAGAGCATTTTGGAAGGCAAGGCAGACTGGGAAAGGAGGCGTGGGCAGATACTTCAAAGGAACCTAGAGGAATTCCCAGGCAGTTAGCACTCTGTGCATTACTGAGGGCCCCCGAGCCCAGGGTTGATCCCACCTACTGATGGGAGGGCCACAAACCAAAGCCCAAAACGGCCTGCCCAGCCCATGTGGACCTTGGGGGCCTGTGAAAGCCCACTAGCTCCACGGGATTCTGTCCAGGGTCTCTGCTGGGAAAGAGGCCAGGGGCGTCCCCTCCATCTACATACCCATCCCTACTTACATAAATATGGGCAGAGCTGCCTCATGCTCTCCAAAGTCCTGAGCTGCTGGGTCCTGGCCCACTAGGCCAGCAGTCTGCAGCATCTGTGTTGTTATCCCACCATGGATTCGGCCGGCTCCTTCATCACCTCAACTGGTACATTTGCCCTCGGTCCCTGGGATTGGATCACATGTCAGGGGATTTGTGGATCGCCAGGCCAAGTGTTCACCACAAACTTGTCAACCCACCACCAAAAATGGCAGGGACCAATAGGCTGGGCCCATGTTTCTCAGGCATCATGTGTGCCCAAAGAGGCATTGTTTGTTCGTTTTGCTCCTTTGGCACACACGTGGCTTCTCCTTTCTCTTTTCTGTGATGATGGTGTTGGTTGAGGGGGCAGGGGTAGGGGGAACTGGTGTGGGGCCATTTATCCTCATCTTCCTGTGTAAATGGGAGTCGGGGAGCTCTGTGGCTTTGCCTCCTTCAGTGGCTTTATCGCCACAATGGCCCAGTGCCTTCTGCATTCCAACAGGCATTGTGGGTTGGGATTCACTTCGTCTTTCTTTCCTTTCCTTTCCTTTTGCGCTAGTGACGGCAAATACGGCCAGTACTTCTGTTAGCCCCGAGAAGCAAGGTTTCCTCCCGTTGGTACCATGATGGAGGGAAATCTGGGAGAAGCCCCATCGAGACGTTTCCCAGGCATCTCCCCAAACTGGTGGACAAATGCGGCAGAGTGTGTTGTGGTCTTCGGTGGGTGGGATTTCTTGCCGCATTTGTTTGAGGCTGGGTTTGGTTTCCTTTCTTCTTGCTCATGTTTCTTGGATTTCAGCATCAGTGGGGGTGGGGGTGGGGGTGCGGTGGGGGTGTGGTGGGGGATTTCCCCACTGCCCTTGCCTCTAAGCCTGGCTGTTGGGGTGTAGCCAAGTGACTTCCAAATGCACACCCGTCCCCGGGCTCCCGGCTTTGCTCAGGCACAGGGGCAACTGCCCTGGGTGGGGAGCATGCTTGGGCTCCTCCATCGAGTCCTCACCCATGTGCTCTGAGACTTCCCTTTCTCCTTTTCCACAGGCCCCATCACCACAGTATCTTAAACAAGGAGGCCTGTTCTGAAGCTAAGCCAGATGGACGCCTTGCAAGTGCTCTTTCAACAGAACCCCTACCCTGGGATAGCACCAGAGAATGACTGGCCCGAGAGCTCGGCATTGACGAAAGCAGAGTTCAGGTAGGACCCCGTCTCTCCACCCGTTCTCCCTTTCAGGCTCTCCATGCTGATCCAAGTAAGCTGAAAGCATCTGGCGGCCTTTCTCCTGAGAAGGAATTCTCTCTGTCCCTAGGTCTAGTTTCAAAACCAAAGAATAAGACGGTTAAAGCAGAACTGATCACAGTCTGAATATGTGCACCAAGGTGGGGAAGGGGGGCCACGACCATGCCCACACCACATTGCCACCTCCATGACCTCAGTCTTCCTCTCAAGGTAATTTAGACAAAGTTTTCCAAAAGCAAGTCCCCCAGAGGGGGTCCCAAACCCTCCCCCTCTTGCCAGAGAATTCTCTCTGCTGATGGATGAGCACAGGAGACCCAGAAACACCAAGTGGGAGAGGAAACAGATCCATCTGGTTGCTGCCCCCATCAGTGTCCCAGATAGGGGCAAGACTCCCCCAGTCAGTGTGGGCAGGCTGCACTGTTCCCCCTTTGAACTCCCTCCCCAGCCCCTGTCTTGAACTTTAGCCTCCGGCTGCCCAGGAATCCTTGGCAGAGGAGCATGCTTCAGGGCACTCTGAGGCAAGACGGGAGGAGGAAAGAGACACACAGGGACATGCATGTGTATGGAGTGTGCGTGTGTGTGTGTGTGTGCGCGCGCGTGCACACATCCATGATGGATCCAGGCACACGATCCATCTGTGTGTGTATGCCTTAGAGCCCTGCCCTGGCTGCAGAGCCACCTGTAGTGATTCAGGTGTGTGGGACTCTTCATCCCCTATCTGTGCTGTGAACGTTCCATGGGCCTTAACGTCTTCTCCTCTCAGTGTGTTCTTTCTTTGGTAGAAGACTCAGCCAGAGAGGCCTGGAGAAAGAGGACAGTCATCTCTCCTTCAAGAACAAAGATCTTTGTGCCAGCCCTCATGAGGGTTCACTTCCCGGCGATTGCCGCCAGGGAAGAACTGGCTCTTCAGACGGGAATCCCAGAACCTCGAATCCAGATAAGTTCTCCAGTCAGCACATGTGTCCAGGACGTGGCACAGGAGTAAGGAGAGTTCAGCCCTGCCAAGAGTTTGGAGCTGGATACACATAGGCTTGGGCTGGGGCTGGCGCTTGGGCTTGGGGGTAGGGGGCCGAAAGTTGGTGGGCTGAGTGGTGGGGTTTGGGGTGCTTGTGGCCGTTCAGGCACCCCTCATTTCCCATGGCCAACGGATTCATTTGCAGAAAATGGCCCTGCAGAAGTCGCCCTGGGCCTGACAGACCAGAGGCCTGGAGGCCAGGCAGGCTGTCAAATGGGTGCCATGGAGGCACCAGCATGGTGATCTGGATGGTCATGACTTCTGATGTGCCTGTCTGCCTTTTGCTCCCCTAGATATGGTTTCAAAACCAAAGAGCTCGGCACCCCCAGCAGAGCCCAAGTGGGCCTGGCAATGGCTGGGCCCAAGGGCTAGGCGGCACATTGGCCATGACTACTCCTGCTCCAGACGACTGAAGGGCCCCACCTGCTGTCCAGAACACCTCTCCTCCCCTTCGCCCCTCTCAGCCACAGGAGAGCATGCCACCCTTGGCTGCAGCCACTTCTTTTGGTGCTCCTACTTTCTGGGTGCTCGGGACTGCCTCTGGGGTCTGTGTAGGCCAGCTGTTGATGATCTTCCTGGCCCCGCCCTGCTCAGTGGCTCTCTAGCCAAGTGAAAAGGCACCGCCTCCCCCCAAGTTTGCAGTTCCCTGGCCCGCATGCTTCCCTGCTGGCACCGCCCCTTCGCAACCTGGGCAAGGGGCCATCCTGCCACCTACAGCCTGAGACACACATCCTGCGGTGGCCGGAGTCACCCTATGGTGAAGGCATGACCCCTCCACTAGAGCCACAGCCCCAACCCCCCAGCCTTCCAAGCTTGAACAGCCTCCTAGATGAGCCCTTGGTGGCCATGGGCATCCTGGACATACAGGCACCTTCCCCGGGAGCCTCTGCCAATGCAGGAGTGCACCCTGCCCTCCTAGGCACACCAAGTGTCCTGGAAGAGTTTTCAATGGACATGGGCATCCAGCACACGTTTGGAGCTTCCACCTGGGCCTCTGTGGTTGCAGCGCAACAGCCAGCTGTCTCCTGCACACCCAGCCTCTTAGAAGAAATCTTGGCTGCCAAGGGCATCTCTGACATGCCTGGGCCTTCCCTGGGTCCCTCTGCCAACGAGCGAGCACCCCTCGCCCTCCCAGGCTCACCCAGCCTCCAAGACGTGCTCCTGGCTTCCATGTGCATCCCGGGCTCACCGGGTCCTTCCCCAGGGTCCTCTACTGCCATCGCAGGGGAACACCAAGCTCTCCCCGGGTCACCCAACCTTCTAGAGGAAATCTTGGCTGCCACGGCCATCCAGGACATACCCTGGGCTTCCCCGGGGGCCACTGTGGAGGAAGAAGGAGTTGATGCCATCCTGGAAACACCCCTCAGTGAGGACGAGTACCAGGCCCTCCTCGACATGCTGCCAGGCTCCCCAGGCCCTGGGGCTTAGAGGGAGAGGAAGGAAGGGGCACCTTCTCCCCCGAGCCACGTTCAAGTCTCCTTTCCTGCCTGTGGTACCGAGCCATGGAGATCGGGAAGGGGGTGGTTTTGAGTTGGGGGAGGAAAGAATACAGACGAGATGTTTACCAACAACTTTGGGGACAAATCAGAGAGCTGGACCTTTGGGTAGCTGCCCCCCCAAGAGGGACACCTTACCTGAAGCCTCAAGGAACCCAAGTATTGCAGTGACCAATAGGGTGCCTAATAGGGGGCATGCCATGGACCTAATAAAGAAACCCCGTGACCTGCACAGGTTCTTTTGGTCTGGCTCTTCTGTCTTCTGACCCCACCTTTCCAATTCACAGAGGAGAACTCCTTCCCTATGCCAGGGGCATAGGGCGAGATTAGGGGTGAAGGGAGACAATTGGGGAAGGCTGAATGGGAGAGGGAGGGAGGAAGAGAGGGAAGGGAGGCAGGGAGAATTGGGGACCGAGGGAGGGAGGTGGGTCAGTGGAGTAGGGGGTGGAGCCCGCGTCTGGGACTCATCTTCAAGCCACCGGCAAACCCTGCATTTATCCCAACATACTCCGTCAGGAGCATGCTTCCCTTGATTTCTGGGTGTCTGCTCTGGGCAGTTTCCCGAGGTCAGATCCTCTGAGCAATCAATAGGGACCTACCCACACAACCGCTTTCACGACCAGACTCCATGTGAACACACATGGCTGATATATCTGCAAAGGCCAATCATCTCCGTGTGTCTCTCTGACCCTCAGAGTGCAGTGACTGAGCTTGCCCTGCCACCAGCCTCCCCCCATCACCTGCAGACATACAGATATGATTTACTTGCAAACCCATTCCTGACTTCATAGACCCAATGGTTTCGAAGTACATACAAACCCCCGACTGTTCTCATGTGAACCCCGTGGTTGAGTTTAGAAACTTCAGTGGCCAAATAATACATTGCTAACAATGGCTATGGGTGTGTTGTTGTGGTTCCTTCAAGCCACGCTCCCTCTCTACCCCCTCCCCAGGATAGAGCCAGGGCAAAAGGTCTATTCCTGGCTCCACTTTGCGCACAAGCACTTGCACCCACACACACACGCACACACACACACTGTCCTGTCTGATGCATTGCGACTCCGTGGACTAGTTCTAGAGGCCAGATGGTAGTTTTCTCCCTTTTGCAGCAGATCTTCCCAATGCAGGAATTGAACCAGTGTCCTGCATTGCAGGAGGATCCTTTACAACTGAGCTATCAGTGAAGACCCGAGCCCTGGCAAGCCAAGTTCAAGGCCATGCCACCAGGAGAGGAAAGACTAGCTGATCTCCAGGTCATCCGCCAGTCACCCCACAGCCCCCCCCCCCCCACATCCCAGCCAATGGAGTGTCCTGACGAGAATGAGGCATACGTCAGAGGAAGGAGCCTCACTGAAGGCACAGTCCTCCGGGGACTGGCTTCTTTCACTTGGCATCCGTGTCCTCCTCCACCACCTCCTCCCCAGGTAGCAGTTCTCTGGGTCAAGTGCTCTCCTGCTGTCATGGCCCATTGGCAGCCTGGGCCAGGGGCCATCCTGCCTCCTGCACAGCCTGAGACACACATCCCGCGGTGGCCCGAGTGACCCTATGGTGAAAGCATGGCGCCTCCACTAGAGCCACAGCCCCAGCCTCCCAACCTTCCAAGCTCAACAAGTCTCCTAGTTGAGCTCTTGGCGGCCACAGACGTCCCAGACACAAAGGCACCTTTCCCAGGGGCCACTGCAGATATGCAAGAGCACACCCCGTTCTCCCAGGCGCACCAAGCTTCCTAGACTAGCTCTTGGCGCCAGTGGGCATCCTGGACACGATGGGGCCTTCCCTGGGGCCCTCTGGAGATGCATGAGCACACCTCGCCCTCTCAGACTCACCCAGCCTCCAAGACGTGATCTCGGCTGCCACGTGCATCCCAGGCTCACAGGGTCCTTCCCTGGGGTCCTCTACTGTCATCCCAGGGGCTCATCCAGCCCTTCCCAGGGCTAACCCTAACCCTAACCCTTCCCAGGTCATCCAGCCTCCTAGAGGAAATCATGGCTGCCAAGGCCATCAAGGACATACCTTGATCTTACCCGGGGTCCGCTGTGGAGGAAGGAGTTGAGGCCATCCTGGAAGCACCCCTCAGTGAGGACGATTACCAGGCCCTCCTTGACATGCTGCCAGGCTCCCCAGACCCTCAAGCTTAGAGGGAGAGGAAGGAAGGGGCACCTTCTTCCTCGAGCCATTTTCAGGTCTCCTTTCCTGGGATGTGGAGACATGGAGCTCGGGGAAAGGGGCAATTTTGGTTGGGAGGAGGAGAGAATACAGATGGGATGTTTACCATTAACTTTGGGGAGAAACATGATAGCTGGAACTTTGGGAAGCATGGGCCCCCCAAGAGGGTGAGAAGGAAATAGGGAGTCACCTGAAAAGGAATTCAGAATAATGATAATAAAAATGATCCAAAATCTTGAAAACAAAATGGAGTTACAGATAAATACCCTGGAGACAAGAATTGAGAAGATGCAAGAAATGTTTAACAAGGATCTAGAAGAAATAAGAAAGACTCAATATATAATGAATAATGCAATAAATGCAATCAAAAACATTCTGGAGGGAACCAACAGTAGAATAACGGAGGCAGAGGATAAGATAAGGTAAAAGATAGAATGGTGGAAATAAATGAAGCAGAAAGGAAAAAAGAAAAAAACAATTAAAAGAAATGAGGACAACCTCAGGGACGTCTGGGACAATCTCAAACACCCCAACAGTCGAACCACAGGATTCCCAGAAGAAGAAGACAAAAAGAAAGGCCATGAGAAAATACTTGAGGAGATTATAGTTGAAAACTTCCCTAAAATGGGAAAGAAAATAGTCACCCAAGTTCAAGAAACCCAGAGAGTCCCAAATAGGATAAACCCAAGGTGAAACACCACAGTTCAGTTCAGTTCAGTCGCTCAGTCATGTCTGACTCTTCGTGACCCCATGAATCGCAGCATGCCAGGCCTCACTGTCCATCACCAACTCCTGGAGTTCATTCAGACTCACGTCCATAGAGTCAGTGATGCCATCCAGCCATCTCATCCTCTGTCGTCCCCTTCTCCTCCGGCCCCCAATCCCTCCCAGCATCAGAGTCCTTTCCAATGAGTCAACTCTTCGCAAGAGGTGGCCAAAGTACTGGAGTTTCAGCTTCAGCATCATTCCTCCAAAGAAATCCCAGGGCTGATCTCCTTCAGAATGGACTGGTTGGATCTCCTTTCAGTCCAAGGGACTCTAAAGAGTCTTCTCCAACACCACAGTTCAAAAGCATCAATTCTTCACCACTCAGCCTTCTTCACAGTCCAACTCTCACATCCATACATGACCACAGAAAAAACCATAGCCTTGACTAGACGGACCTTTGTTGGCAAAGTAATGCTTCTGCTTTTGAATATGCTATCTAGGTTGGTCATAACTTTCCTTCCCAGAAGTAAGTCTTTTAATTTCATGGCTGCAGTCACCATCTGCAGTGATTTTGGAGCCCCCAAAAATAAAGTCTGACGCTGTTTCCACTGTTTCCCGATCTATTTCCCATTAAGTGATGGGACCCGATGCCATGATCTTTGTTTTCTGAATGTTGAGCTTTAAGCAAACTTTTTCAGTCTCCACTTTCACTTTCATCAAGAGGTTTTTTAGTTCCTCCTCACTTTCTGCCATAAGGGTGGTGTCATCTGCATATCTGAGGTTATTGATATTTCTCCCAGCAATCTTGATTCCAGTTTTTGTTTCTTCCAGTCCAACATTTCTCATGATGTACTCTGCATATAACTTAAATAAGCAGGGTGACCATATACAGCATTGACGTACTCCTTTTCCTATTTGCAACCAGTCTGTTGTTCCATGTCCAGTTCTAACTGTTGCTTCCTGACCTGCATACAGATTTCTCAACAGGCAGGTCAGTGGTCTGGTATTCCTATCTCTTTCAGAATTTTCCACAGTTCATTGTGATCCACACAGTCAAAGGCTTTGGCATAGTCAATAAAGCAGAAATAGATGTTTTTCTTGAACTCTCTTGCTTTTTCCATGATCCAGAGGATGTTGGCAATTTGATCTCTGGTTCCTCTGCCTTTCTAAAACCAGCTTGAACATCAGGAAGTTCATGGTTCACGTATTGCTGAAGCCTGGCTTGGAGAATTTTGAACATTACTTTACTAGCATGTGAGACGAGTGCAATTGTGTGGTAGTTTGAACATTCTTTGGCATTGTCTTTCTTTGGGATTGGAATGAAAACTGACCTTTTCCAGTCCTGTGGCAACTGCTGAGTTTTCCAAATTTGCTGGCATATTGAGTGCAGCACTTTCACAGCATCATCTTTCAGGATTTGGAATAGTTCAACTGAAATTCCATCTCCTTCACCAGCTTTGTTCGTAGTGATGCTTTCTAAGGCCCACTTGACTTCACATTCCAGGATGTCTGGCTCTAGGTCAGTGATCACACCATCGTGAAGATCTTTTTTGTACAGTTCTTCTGTGTATTCTTGCCACCTCTTCTTAATATCTTCTGCTTCTGTTAGGTCCATACCATTTCTGTCCTTTATCGAGCCCATCTTTTCATGAAATGTTCCCTTGGTATCTCGAATTTTCTTGAAGAGATCTCTAGTCTTTCCCATTCTGTTGTTTTCCTCTATTTCTTTGCATTGATCACTGAGAAAGGCTTTCTTATCCCTTCTTGCTATTCTTTGGAACTCTGCATTCAGATGCTTATATCTTTCCTTTTCTCCTTTGCTTTTTGTTTCTCTTCTTTTCACAGCTATTTGTAAGGCCTCCCCAGGCAGCCATTTTGCTTTTTTGCATTTCATTTCTATGGGGATGGTCTTGATCCCTGTCTCCTGTACAATGTCATGAACCTCATTCCATAGTTCATCAGACACTCTATCTATCAGATCTAGGCCCTTACATCTATTTCTTACTTCCACTGTATAATCATATGGGATTTGATTTAGGTCATGCCTGAATGGACTAGTGGTTTTCCCCACTTTAACACCACAAGACACATAATAATCAAAAGAACAAAAATCAAAAGAAAGAACAAATATTAAAGGCACCAAGGGAAAAACAACAAATAGCACATAAGGGGATTCCCATAAGAATAACAGCTGATCTTTCAATAGAAACTCCTCAGGCTGGAAGGGATTGGCAGGACATACTTAAAGTGATGAAAGAGAAAACCTACAACCAAGATTACTATACCCAGCAAGGATTTCATTCAAACATGAAGAAGAAATCAAAAACTTTACAGAGAAGCAAAAGTGACAGAATTCTGCACCACCAAACCAGCTCTTCAACAAATGCTAAAGGGTCTTCTCTAGACAGGAAACATAGAAAAGGTGTATAAACTTGAAACCAGAAACAACAAAGGAAATGGCAATGGGATCATACTTATCAATAATTATCTTAAAATAAATGGGTTGGATGACCCAACCAAAAGACAAACACTGGCTGAAAGGATACAAAAACAAGACCCCTATGTATTCTGTCTACAAGAGACCCACCTCAAAACAAGAGACACATACAGACTGAAAATTAACGGCTGGAAAAAGATATTTCACGCAAATGGAGACCAAAAGAAAGCAAGAGTAGCGATACTCATATCAGATAAAATAGACTTTGAAATTAAGCCTGTGAAAAGAGACAAAGAAGGACATAACATAATGATCAAAGGATATATCCAAGAAGAGAATATAACAATTATATATATATATATAACATAGGAGCGCCGCAATATGGCAAATGCTAACAAGTACGAAAGGGGAAATTAACAATAACACAATAATAGTATGAAACTTTAATATTGCACTCACACCTGTGAATAGACCAACTAAAAAGAAAATTAACAAGGAAACACAAGCTTTAAATGATAAAATGAACCAGTTAGACCTAATTGATATTTATAGGACATTTCATCCCAAAACAATGAATTTCACCTTTTTCTCAAGCACACACAGAACCTTCTCCAGGGTTGATCACATCCTTAGCCATAAATCTAGCCTTGGTAAATTCAAAAAATTGAAATCATTGCAAGCATCTTTTCTGACCACAATGCAGTAAGATTAGATATAAATTACAGGAAAAAAACTATTAAATTTTCCAACATATGGAGGCTAAACAACACACTTCTGAATAACCAACAAATCACAGATGAAATCAAAAAAGAAATCAAAATATGCATAGAAATGAATGAAAATGAAAACACAACAACCCAAAACCCTTGGGACACTGTAAAAGCAGTGATAAGGGAAAGGTTCATAGCAATACAGGCTTACCTCAAGAAATAAGAAAAATTTCAAATAAAAAACCTAACTCTACACCTAAAGTAACTAGAAGAGGAAATGAAGAACCCCAGGGCTAGTAGAAGGAAAGTAATTTTAAAAATTAGGGTAGAAATAAATGCAAAAGAAACAAAAGAGACCTTAGCAAAAATCAACAAAACTAAAAGCTGGTTCTTTGAAAAGATAAGTAAAATTGACAAACCAGACTCATCAAGAAACAAAGGGAGAAGAATCAAATCAACAAAAATAGAAATGAAAATGGAGAAATCACAACAGACAACCCAGAAATACAAAGGATCATAAGAGACTACTATCAGCAACTATATGCCAACAAAATGGACAACTTGGAAGAAATAGACAAATTCTTAGAAAAGTACAAATTTCCAAAACTGAAACAGGAAGAAATAGAAAATCTTAACAGACCCATCACAAGCAGAGAAATCAAAACTAATCAGAAATCTTCCAAAAAACAAAAGCTCAGTACCAGATGGCTTCACAGCTGAATTCTACCAAAAATTTAGAGAAGAGCTAATACCAATCCTACTCAAACTCTTCCAGAAAATTGCAGAAGAAGATAAATTTCCAAACTCATTCTATGAGGCCACCATCACACTAATACCAAAACCTGACAAAGATGCCACACAAAAAAAGAAGTCTACAGACCAATATCACTGCTGAACATAGACGCAAAAATCCTTAACAAAATCTTAGCGAACAGAATCAAACAACATATTAAAAAGATAATATATCATGACCAAGTGGGCTTTATACCAGGGATGTAAGGATTCTTTAATATCCACAAATAAATCCATGTAATACACACCATTAACAAATTGAAAGATGAAAATTATATGATATCTCAATAGATACAGAGAAAGCCTTTGACAAAATTCAACATCCATTTATGATAAAAACTCTCCAGAAAGCAGGAATAGAAGGAAAATACATCAACATAATAAAAACTATATATGACAAACCCACAGTAATCATTATCCTCAATGATGAAAAATTGAAAGCATTTCCTCTAAAGTCAGGTACAAGACAAAGGTGCCTACTCTCACCACTTCTATTCAATATAGCTTTGGAAGTTTTGGCCACAGCAATCAAAGCAGAAAAAGAAATAAAAGGAATCCAGATTGGAAAAGAAGAAGTAAAACTCTCACTGTTGGCAGATGCCATGATCCTCTATATAGAAAACCCTAAAGTCTCCACCAGAAAATTACTAGAGCTAATCAATGAATACAGTAAAGTTTCAGGATATAAAATCAACTCACAGAAATCCCTTGCACCCCTATACACTAACAGTGAGAAAATAGAGAAATTAAGGGGGAAATGCCATTTACCATTGCAATGACAAGAGTAAAATACTTAGGAATAAATATGCCTAAAGAAACAAAAGCTCTATGTATAGAAAACTATAAAACAGTGATGAACAAATCAAAGAGGACATAAATAGATGGAGAAACATACCATGTTCATGGAGCAGAAGAATCAATCTGGTGAAAATGAGTATACTACCCAAAGCAATCTATAGATTCAATGCAATCCCTATCAAGCTACCAACGGTATTTTTCAGAGAACTAGAACAAATAATTTCACAATTTGTATGAAAATACAAAAAACCTCAAATGACTAAAGCAATCTTGAGAAAGAAGAGTGGAACTGGAGGAATCAACCTGCCTGACTTCAGACCATACTACAAAGCCACAGTCATCAAGACAGTATGGTACTGGCACAAAGACAGAAATATAGATCAATGGAACATAACAGAAAGTCTAAAGATAAATCCACGCACCTATGGACACCTTATCTTTGACAAAGGAGGCAAGAATATACAATGGAGAAAAGATAATCTCTTTAACAAGTGGTGCTGGGAAAACTGGTCAACCACTTGTAAAAGAATGAAACTAGAACACTTTCTAACACCATATACAAAAATAAACTCAAAATGGATTAAAGATCTAAACGTAAGACCAGAAACTATAAAACTCCTAGAGGAGAACATAGGCAAAACACTCTCCGACATAAATCACAGCAGGATCCTCTATGACCCACCTCCCAGAGTAATGGAAATAAAAGCAATAATAAACAAATGTGACCTAATTAAACTTAAAAGCTTTTGCACAACAAAAGAAACTATAAGCAAGGTGAAAATACAGGCTTCAGAATGGGAGAAAATAATAGCAAACAAAGCAACTGACAAAGAATTAATCTCAAAAATATACAAGCAAGTCCTGCAGCTCAACTCCAGAAAAATACATGATCCAGTCAAAAAATGGGCCAAAGAACTAAACAGACATTTCTCCAAAGAAGATATGCAGATGGCTAACAAACACATGAAAAGATGCTCAACATCACTCATTATCAGAGAAATGCAAATCAAAACCACAATGAGGTACCATCTCATGCCAGTCAGAATGGCTGCTATCCAAAAGTCTACAAGCAGTAGATGCCTGAGAGGATGTGGAGAAAAGGGAACCCTCTTACACTGTTGGTGGGAATGCAAACTAGTATAGCCACTATGGAGAACAGTGTGGAGATTCCTTAAAAAACTGGAAATAGAACTGCTATATGACCCAGAAATCCAACTGTTGTGCATACACACCAAGGAAACTAAAATTGAAAGAGACACGTGAACCACAATGTTTATCACAACACTGTTTATAATAGCCAGGACGTGGAAGCAACCTAGATGTCCATTAGCAGATGAATGGATAAGAAAGCTGTGATACATATACTCAATGCAATATTACTCAGCCATTAAAAAGAATACATTTGAATTAGTTCTAATGAGGTGGATGAAACTGGAGCCTATTATACAGAGTGAAGTGAGTCAGAACGAAAAACACCAATACAGTATACTAATGCATATATACGGAATTTAAAAAGATGGTTATGGTGATTTTACATGCGAGACAGCAAAAGAGACACAGAGGTATAAAACAGTCTTTTGGACTTTGTGGAGAGGGCGAGAGTGGGATGATTTGGGAGATTAGCATTGAAATATGTATATTATCATATGTGAAGCAGATCGCCAGTCCTGGTTTGATGCATGAGACAGGGTGCTCAGGGCTGGTGCACTGGGATGACCCTGAGGGATGAGATGTGGAGGGAGGTGCGAGGGGGGTTCATGATGGGGAACACATGTACACCCATGCTTGATTCATGTCAATGTATGGCAAAACTCACTACAATATTGTAAAATAATTAGCATCCATTTAAAATAAATACATATTAAAAAATAATTTAAAAAGAAGATACACTGATGGCAAATAAGTACATAAAAATTGTTCAACACCATTAGTCATTAGGAAAATGCAAATTAAAGCTACACTGAACTATCACTACATAATAATTAAAATGGCTAATTAAAAAACCCTGACAACTCCAAATGCTGATTAACAGGCAGAAACAACTAGAACTCTAATGCATGTCTGGTGAGAACACACTGGAAAATATTTTGGCTTGGTAATATTTTAATGAAATTAAGCATATACTTATCATAGTATTTAGTAATGTCACTCCAAGGAATCAAAGAGAAATAAAAATTAATCCTTGCAGAAAAATTTATGAGCAGTTATTGTGCTTACTTGGGTTTGTAGTATAATCATTAATAGGAATGGTGAAAGTGGACATTCTCGCCTTTTTGTTTGTAGTCTTGACTTTACACAACCTTGTCTTAATTACTATACCCTTGTAATAATTTTTAATATATTGTAGAAAGCTATGTTTTCTTTTCTATCAAAATTCATGGCACCTCTTGGCTCTTTCTATTTCTATATTAATTTTATACTCAATTTGTGAAGTTCTACCCAAAATATGAAGAATCATGATTGGAATTTGCCGGGAGCCGGCATATTGCATATTGAGTGAGGATCTGGAATAGCTCAACTGGAATTCTATCACTGCCGGGAGCTAGCGTGAGGCACTCCGCCCATGACAAAGGTCATGAGGAAGGAGGCTCGGCATACGCAAAGGCGGGATCGAGCCTCAGGAGTCCCCCTGGAAATTCTCGAGCATCTACCCCCAAAACCAGAGTCTGCCTACTTTCTGCTTTGTGCTTTCACCTACACCTCTGACTTTACAGGGGGCTCTCCCCCACTACCTCTCTCTGAAAAAAAAAAGAGTTAGCTCACAGCTCCAGTTAATAATTCTTGGATGTGACAGTGTTTCAACCTACAAACTCCTTTGGAAATCCTCTAGCCTGCCTGAATGGGTTTTTCCGGCCACATGTGATTGTTCAGAGCCTCCCAACTGTGAGAGGCAGGAGATGTTCTAAACTGCCTAAACACAGATTCCTTTGAGTAGTTAAAAGATTAATTAGAAATTGTATCGGTGAAGGGTTTTTTCACTTGTTGAGCCAGTTTGCTGCTAAGTCTCCATACTCCTTACCTACTGTGTCCTTGGCAGTGTATTGATTGATATAATGGGTGTATAGAAATGTAAAATGCAGCTTTGTCTAATGCTTTTTGGAAGGCTGGTGCCTGACTTTGGAATAATCACCTTTAGAGAAAAATAAGTTTCTTAAAATGTTAACAGGCCTCCGGGCAAGAAGATGATGTCAATCACCTGAACTTTTGCATATGATAAGTTTGAAAGCCTGGCTTCGATTAGGACCAGGAACTGCTGTCCTTGCATGACTCCACCCCTTCCCCCATTATCCTCTATGCACAACTTTAGGTATAAAAACTACTTTGGAAAATAAAGTGCGGGCCTTGCTCACCAACGCTTGGTCTCCCCATGTCATTCTTCCCTTTAACTTCCAGCTGAGTGTCCATCTGGAGCACAGATGTCCTCTGCGACCATTTATTTGCCTGGGCTTCTAAGACCCACTCGAGAAGGTGTCTAAGGTGGGGCACCTTCCGCTATTCGAGAGGGCGCCTGCGGCCTCCGTGGTCAGAGCTAACCTGGTGTCACGGGTTATATTGATTTTCCACGTAAACCAAGCCACTCAGCTTCTTTTCTCCACTGAATTTTCCTACTGAGCTATCCTTATCTCAGCCGCTTTTCTCCACTGAATTTCCTCACTGAGCTATCCTTATTCTATTACTCTTTGTATCCTTAATTAAAGTGTAATTAAGCAGTTATTCCCTGACCCTCGCCTAGCCATCTCTCCTTCGAATACCCTGGATCAGCCGGGGCTGGTCCCCGGCAGGAATTACATAAATTAACTTAGTAAGAATGAAATTTATATAATATTGCAAATTCCAATCCATAAATTCGGACTTTCTCTCCATTAATTCTAGTCTTTATTGACTCTAACAAAATTTTATAATTTTCCCTGCATAGATCTTTCATACCTTTTGTCATGTTCTGCTAGGTATTTGTTTCTATGCTACTGTATAATTAGCATGTTTTCTTTTTTTGAAAGGAAAGAGAAAATAATAATTCTGATTTATTTTTAAAATTTGGTTATCAAGGCACAGCAAAATTGTGCTTATATGACAATCTCTTCATAATATCTATCAGGATATTAACAAGACAACTATATCTTTTCTTTAGGCTTTAATTGAGATCTAATTGACATACAAAATTATATTAGTTTCAAGTATATAACATAATGATTCGATATTTGTTATATACTGTGAAATGATCATCATAAGTTGAGATAACATCCAGCCTTGTTTTTGATCTTAAGGGAAGGACATTCAGTCTTTTAACATTAAGTATAGAGGTAGCTGCAGGTTTTTCACAGATGCCCTTTATTGGGTTAAGGAAATTCTATTTCCCATTTTGCTGAAAAGAATAGATGCTTAATTTTGTCAAATCCTTCTTACACAACAATTGAGATGATTCTATGATTTCCTTCTCTAATGTTCTGATCTGGAAAATGATATTGATTCATTTTTAAATGTTGGATCAGCCTTGTAGTTCTAGCATAAACTACACTTTTTATTATGTGTTATCTTTTTAAATATACCTCTAGATTGAATTTACTTATATTTTATTGATAATTTTAGCATCTATTCTCATGGGAAATGTCCTGAGGTTTTCTTTTCTTATACTGTCTTTGTTTGGACCTTGTTCCGGGTAATACAGATTTCATAACTGAGCTGGAAAGTGTTCTCTCCTCTTCTGTTTTCTGGTAGAGCTTGGGCATGACTGACATTTACTCTCTAAATGTTTGGTTGATTTTGTAAATGAAATTACCTAGGCTTGATTTTCCTTTGTTGGAAGTACTGTATTGTGTTTTGATGAGGATTTGAGGCTTTAGAATTGACCAACCTCAAATTCATTATTCAATTCTTCCTATATTCTCTTTGAACCTCAGTTTATTCATCTGTAAGATGGGTCCTTGTGAGATAAAATAACAATATACATCAGTTGATTATCACTGTGCTATATAACATTTGTATAGGTTAACTTATTCACATTTTAGTACTTACTACTATAGTACTTACTTAGTACTTACTTACTATAGTACTTACTACTTTTACAGATAAGAAAACTATTACAAACAGAAATTAGATAACTTCCCCAGGGTTATTCAGGTAGCACATAATGAGGCCAGGATTTGAATTGAGCCTGTCTGGTTCCACAGTCCTTGCCTTTAATCACTAAGAGGCACTAACTATAATAATTGCTAACTCATTGTTGAGTATTGTTGAGTAATATATGTAAGAGCTAAATCTGTGCTAGTTCAAGGTGTTGTTTAGTAAACTGGTATGTGAAGAACTGACTCATATGAAAAGATTGAAGGCAGGAGGAGAAGGGGATGGCAGAGGATGAGATGGTTGGATGACATCACCAACTCAAATGAGTTTGAGTAAACTCTGGGAGTTGGTGGCGGACAGGGAAGCCTAGCATGCTACAGTCCATGGGTCATAAAGAGTCATGACTGAGTGACTAAACTGAACTGATTGCTATTCATAAGAAATTTTAATATTACTTTGAACAAAGTCAAGTACTTCAAAATATTTTCAACCTGTCAAAGACATTTTATTATAGACAATCAAGTACATTGTATTGAAAATTTATCACAGTGAAATTCCATACATATTTAGTGCACTTAGAAAAGTGATATTGTGAATATCAAACTTTAATAGGAATAGCAACGTAAATTTTTTTCCCTAGTTCAACTTTGTCCTTTTGTGTAATTCTAATAATTAAACTTCTTGAGAAGTTTGCAAATCCTTACAATAATAAAAGGAAGAGTAACCATTTCTAGGAAGGTCAGGAAGGGCTGTGGTCCACTGGAGAAGGGAATGGGAAACCACTTCAGTATTCTTGCCTTGAGAACCCCATGAACAGTATGAAAAGGCAAAATGATAGGATACTGAAAGAGAAACTCCCCAGGTCAGTAGGTGCCCAATACGCTACTGGAGATCAGTGGAGAAATAACTCCAGAAAGAATGAAGGGATGGAGCCAAAGCAAAAACAATACCCAGCTGTGGATGTGACTGGTGATAGAAGCAAGGTCCGATGCTGTAAAGAGCAATATTGCATAGGAACCTGGAATGTCAGGTCCATGAATCAAGGCAAATTGGAAGTGGTCAAACAAGAGATGGCAAGAGTGAATGTCGACATTCTAGGAATCGGCGAACTGAAATGGACTGGAATGGGTGAATTTAACTCAGATGACCATTATATCTACTACTGAGGGCAGGAACCCCTCAGAAGAAATGGAGTAGCCATCATGGTCAACAAAAGAGTCCGAAATGCAGTACTTGGATGCAATCTCAAAAACGACAGAATAATCTCTGTTCGTTTCCAAGGCAAACCATCCAATATCACAGTAATCCAAGTCTATGCCCCAACCAGTAATGCTGAAGAAGCTGAAGTTGAACGGTTCTATGAAGACCTACAAGATCTTTTAGAACTAACACCCAAAAAAGATGTCCTTTTCATTATAGGGGACTGGAATGCAAAAGTAGGAAGTCAAGAAACACCTGGAGTAACAGGCAAATTTGGCCTTGGAATACAGAATGAAGCAGGGCAAAGACTAATAGAGTTTTGCCAAGAAAATGCACTGGTCATAACAAACACCCTCTTCCAACAACACAAGAGAAGACTCTATAAATGGACATCACCAGATGGTCAACACCGAAATCAGATTGATTATATTCTTTGCAGCCAGAGATGGAGAAGCTCTATACAGTCAGCAAAAACAAGACCAGGAGCTGACTGTGGCTCAGACCATGAACTCCTTATTGCCAAATTCAGACTTAAATTGGAGAAAGTATGGAAAACCACTAGACCATTCAGGTATGACCTAAATCAAATCCTTTATGATTATACAGTGGGAGTGAGAAATAGATTTAAGGGCCTAGATCTGATAGATAGAGTGCCTGATGAACTATGGAATGAGGTTCGTGACACTCTACAGGAGACAGGGATCAAGACCATTCCCATAGAAAAGAAATGCAAAAAAGCAAAATGGCTGTCTGGGGAGGCCTTACAAATAGCTGTGAAAAGATGAGAAGTGAAAAGCAAAGGAGAAAATGAAAGATATAAGCATCTGAATGCAGAGTTTCAAAGAATAGCAAGAAGAGATAAGAAAGCCTTTCTCAGTGATCAATGCAAAGAAATAGAGGAAAACAACAGAATGAGAAAGACTGGGGATCTCTTCAAGAAAATCAGAGATACCAAAGGAACATTTCATGCAAAGATGAGCTCGATAAAGGACAGAAATGGTATGGACCTAACAGAAGCAGAAGATATTAAGAAGAGATGGCAAGAATATGCAGAAGAACTGTACAAAAAAGATCTTCACCCAGATAATCCAGATAATCACCCAGACCCAGATAATCACAATGGTGTGATGACTGACCTAGAGTCAGACATCCTGGAATGTGAAGTCAAGTGGGCCTTAGAAAGCATCACTACGAACAAAGCTAGTGGAGGAGATGGAATTCCAGTTGAACTATTCCAAATCCTGAAAGATGATGCTGTGAAAGTGCTGCACTCAATATGCCAGCAAATTTGGAAGACTCAGCAGTGGCCACAGGACTGGAAAAGGTCAGTTTTCATTCCTATCCCAAAGAAAGACAATGCCAAAGAATGCTCAAACTACCACACAATTGCACTCATCTCACACACTAGTAAAGTAATGCTCAAAATTCTCCAAGCCAGGCTTCAGCAATATGTGAACCATGAACTTCCTGATGTTCAAGCTGGTTTTAGAAAAGGCAGAGGAACCAGAGATTAAATTGCCAACATCTGCTGGATCATAGAAAAAGCAAGAGAGTTCCAGAAAAAACATCTATTTCTGCTTTATTGACTATGCCAAAGCCTTTGACTGTGTGGATCACAATAAACTGTGGAAAATTCTGAAAGAGATGGGAATACCAGACCACCTGAGCTGCCTCTTGAGAAACATGTACGCAGGTCAGGAAGCAACAGTTAGAACTGGACATGGAACAACAGACTGGTTCCAAATAGGAAAAGGAGTATGTCAAGGTTGTACTGTATTGTCACCCTGCTTATTTAACTTATATGCAGAGTACATCATGAGAAACGCTAGGCTGGAAGAAGCACAAGCTGGAATCAAGATTGCCACGAGAAATATCAATAACCTAGATATGCAGATGACACCACCCTTATGACAGAAAGTGAAGAGGAACTCAAAAGCCTCTTGATGAAAGTGAAAGAGGAGAGTGAAAAAGTTTGCTTAAAGCTCAACATTCAGAAAACGAAGATTATGGCATCCGCTCCCACCACTTCATGGGGAATAAATGGGGAAACAGTGGAAACAGTGTCAAACTTCATTTTTCTGGGCTCCAAAATCACTGCAGACGGTGACTGCAGCCATGAAATTAAAAGATGCTTACTCCTTGGAAGGAAAGTTATGACCAACCTAGATAGCATATTCAAAAGCAGAGACATTACTTTACCAACAAAGTTTCGCCTAGTCAAGGCTATGGTTTTTCCTGTGGTCATGTATGGATGTGAGAGTTGAACTGTGAAGAAGGCTGAGTGCCGAAGAATTGATGCTTTTGAACTGTGGTGTTGGAGAAGACTCTTGAGAGTCCCTTGGACTGCAAGGAGATCCAACCAGTCCATTCTGATGGAGATCTGCCCTGGGATTTCTTTGGAAGGAATGATGCTAAAGCTGAAACTCCAGTAATTTGGCCACCTCATGCGAAGAGTTGACTCATTGGAAAGGACTATGATGCTGGGAGGGATTGGGGGCAGGAGGAAAAGGGGACGACAGAGGATGAGATGTCTGGATGGAATCACTGACTCGATGGACGTGAGTCTGAGTTTACTTCGGGAGTTGGTGATGGACAGGGAGGCCTGGAGTGCTGCAATTCATGGGGTCACAAAGAGTCAGACACAACTGAGAGACTGATCTGATCTGAACCGTTTCTACCACTTTGATCTTAGTTGTTGATTGGCTTAAAAAGAGAAATATTTGATTCATGTCAATGTATGGCAAAACCACTACAATATTGTAAAGTAATTAGCCTCCCATTAAAATAAATTTATGTTTTAAAAAATGGAAAAAAGAAGTATCTGAAGGTTCTTGGAAGAATTTAGCTAGGAATAATATTAAATATAAACATTTAGTGTTACAGTTTAAAAATTAGAATCATTTATATAACATTAAGTATATAATTATATAAATATTTTTATTTGACTGTGAACATTATTTACTGACTTCATACAGAGAAACGCCATTTATTTCAGGTTTTCAGATCTTCATGGTGATTATTTAGGTTTTGCATATTTACTTATTTATTTTGGCCCATGAGATGATGACTACCATAAGCCAAAATATTCAGTTCAGTTCAGTTCAGCTCAGTCACTGAGTCATGCCCAACTCTTTGTGACCCCATGAACCTCAGCATGCCAGGCCTCCCTATCCACCACCAACTCCCAGGGTTTACCCAAACTCATGTCTATTGAGTCGGTGATGCCATCCAATCATCTCATCCTCTGTCGTCCCCTTCTCCTCCTGCCCTCAATCTTTCCAAGCATCAGGGACTTTTCAAATGAGTCAGCTCTTCACATCAGGTGGCCAAAGGATTGGAGTTTCAGCTTCAACTTCAGTCCCATAAATGAACACCCAGGACTGATCTCCTTTAGGATGGACTGGTTGGATCTCCTTGCAGTACAAGGGATTCTCAAGAGTCTTCTCCAACACCATAGAACAAAAGCATCAATTCTTTAGCACTAAGCTTTCTTCACAGTCCAACTCTCACATCTATACATGACTACTGGAAAGACCATAGCCTTGACTAGACAGACCTTTTTTTAGCAAAGTAATATCTCTGCTTTTGAATATGCTATCTAGGTTGGTCATAACTTTCCTTCCAAGGAGTAAGCGTCTTTTAATTTCATGCCTGCAATAACCATCTGCAGTGATTATGGAGCCCCCAAAAATAAAGTCTGCACTGTTCCCACTGTTTCCCCATCTATTTCCCATGAAGTGATGGGACCAGATGCCATGATCTTCGTTTTCTGAATGTTGAGCTTTAAGCCAACTTTTTCACTCTCCTCTTTCACTTTCAACAGGCTTTCACTTCCATTTTCAAGAGGCTTTTTAGTTCCTCTTCACTTTCTGCCATAAGGGTGGTGCCATCTGCATATCTGAGGTTATTGATATTTCTCCCAGCAATCTTGATCCCAGCTTGTGCTTCCTCTAGCCCAGCGTTTCTCATGGTGTACTCTGAATATAAGTTAAATAAGCAGGGTGACAATATACAGCCTTGACATACTCCTTTTCCTATTTGGAACCAGTCTGTTGTTCCATGTCCAGTTCTAACTGTTGCTTCCTGACCTGCATACATGTTTCTCAAGAGGCAGCTCAGGTGGTCTGATATTCCCATCTCTTTCAGAATTTTCAACAGTTTATAGTAATCAGCACAGTCAAAGGCTTTGGCATAGTCAATAAAGCAGAAATAGATGTTTTTCTGGAACTCTCATGCTTTTTTGATGATCCAGCTGATGCTGTGATGGGTCTGTTAAGATTTTCTATTTCTTCCTGGTTCAGTGTTGGAAAGTTGTACTTTTCTAAGAATTTGTCCATTTCTTCCACGTTTTCCATTTTATTGGCATATAATTGCTGATGGTAGTCTGTTATGATCCCTTGTATTTGCATGTTGTCTGTTGTGATCTCTCCATTTTCATTTCTAATTTTATTGATTTGATTTTTCTCCCTTTGTTTCTTGATGAGTCTGGCTAATGGTTTGTCAATTTTATTTATCCTTTCAAAGAACCAGCTTTTGGCTTTGTTGATTTTTGCTATGGTCTCCTTTGTTTCTTTTGCATTTATTTCTGCCCTAATTTTTAAGATTTCTTTCCTTCTACTAACCCTGAGGTTCTTCATTTCTTCCTTTTCTAGTTGCTTTAGGTGTAGAGTTAGGTTATTTATTTGACTTTTGTCTTGTTTCTTGAGGTATGCCTGTATTGCTATGAACTTTTCCCTTAGCACTGCTTTTACAGTGTCCCATAGGTTTGGGTTGTTGTGTTTTCATTTCCATTCATTGATTTCTTTTTTGATTTCTTCTGTGATTTGTTGGTTATTCAGTAGTGTGTTGTTCAGCTTCCATATGTTGGAATTTTTAATATTTTTTCTCCTGTAATTGAGATCTAATCTTACTGCATTGTGATCAGAAAAGATGCTTGGAATTATTTCAATTTTTTGGAATTTACCAAGGCTAGATTTATGGCCCAGGATGTGATCTATCCTGGAGAAGGTTTCATGTGCACTTGAGCAAAAGGTGAAATGTCATTGTTTGGGGGTGAAATGTCCTATAGATACCAATTAGGTCTAACTGGTCTATTGTATCATTTAAAGTTTGTGTTTCTTTGTTAATTTTCTGTTTAGTTGATCTATTCATAGGTGTGAGTGGGGTATTAGAGTCTTCCACTATTATTGTGTTATTGTTAATTTCCCCTTTCATACTTGTTAGCATTTGTCTTACATATTGCAGTGCTCCTATGTTGGGTGTATTTATATTTACAATTGTTATATCTTCTTCTTGGATTGATCTTTTGATCATTATGTAGTGTCCTTTTTTGTCTCTTTTTACAGCCTTTGTTTTAAAGTCTATTTTATCTGATATGAGTATTGCTAACTCCTGCTTTCTTTTGATCTCTATTTGCATGGAATATTTTTTTCCAGCCCTTCACTTTCAGTCTGTATGTGTCCCCGCTTTGAGGTGGGTCTCTTGTAGACAACATTATGTAGGTCTTGTTTTTGTATCCATTCAGCCAGTCTTTGTCTTTTGATTGGGGCATTCAAACCATTTACGTTTAAGGTAATTATCCCATTGCCATTTACTTTTTTGTTCTGGGTTCAAGTTTATACACTGTTTTTGTGTCTCCTGTCTAGAGATATCCTTTAGCATTTGTTGGAGAGCTGGTTTGGTGGTGCTGAATTCTCTCAGCTTTTGCTTGTCTGTAAAGCTTTTGATTTCTCCTTCATATTTGAATGAGATCCTTGCTGGGTACAGTAATCTGGGCTGTAGGTTATTTCATTTCATCACTTTAAGTATGTCTTGCCATTCCCTCCTGGCCTGAAGAGTTTCTATTGAAAGCTCAGCTGTTATCCTTATGGGAATCCCCTAGTGTGTTATTTGTTGTTTTTCCCTTTGCTGCTTTTAATATTTGTTCCTTGTGTTTGATCTTTGTTAATTTGATTAATATGTCCTCTTGGGGTGTTTCGTCTTGGGTTTATCCTGTTTGGGAATCTCTGGGTTTCGTGGACTTGGGTGATTATGTCCTTCCCCATTTTAAGGAAGTTTTCAACTATTATCTCCTCAAGTATTTTCTCATGGCCTTTCTTTTTGTCTTCTTCTTCTGGGACTCCTATGATTCGAGTGTTGTGGTGTTTAATATTGTCCTGGAGGTCTCTGAGATTGTCCTCATTTCTTTTAATTCGTTTTTCTTTTTTCCTCTCTGATTCATTTATTTCTATCATTCTATCTTCTATTTCACTAATCCTATCTTCTGCCTCCGTTATTCTACTATTTGTTGCCTCCAGAGTGTTTTTAATTTCACTTATTGCATTATTCATTATATATTGACTCTTTTTTATTTCTTCTAGGTCCTTGTTAAAACTTTCTTGCATTTTCTCAACCCTTGCCTGTTTATCTGTGATTCCATTTTTATTTCAAGATTTTGGATCATTTTCATTATCATTATTTGCAATTCTTTATCAGGTAGATCCCCTATCTCTTCCTTTTTTGTTTGCTTTGTTGGGCATTTATCCTGTTCTTTTACCTGCTGGGTATTCCTCTGTCTCTTCATCTTGTTTATATTGCTGAGTTTGGGGTGGCCTTTCTGTATTCTGGAAGTTTGTGGAGTTCTCTTTCTTATGGAGTTTCCTCACTGTGGGTGGAGATGTATTGGTGGCTTGTCAATGTTTCTTGGTTAGGGAAACTTGTGTCAGTGTTCTGGTGGGTGGAGCTGGATTTCTTCTCTCTGGAATGCAATGAAGTGTCTAGTAACAAGTTATGAGATGTCAATGGATTTGGAGTAACTTTGGGCAGCCTGTATATTGAAGTTCAGGGTTGTGTTCCTGTGTTGCTGGAGAATTTGCATGGTATGTCTTGCTCTGGAACTTGTTGGCCCTTGGGCAGTGCTTGGTTTCAGTGTAGGTATGGAGATGTTTGATGAGCTCCTATCACTTAATGTTCCCTGGAGTGAGGTGTTCTATGATGTTCTGAGGATTTGGACTTAAGCCTCCTGCTTCTGGATTTCAGTCTTATTTTACAGGAGTCTCAAGATTTCATCTTCTTTACACAGCACGATTGATAAAACATCTAGGTTAAAGATGAAAAGTTTCTCCACAGTGAGAGACACCCAGAGAGGTTCACAGAGTTACATGGAAAAGAGAAGAGGGAGGAGGGAGATAGAGGTGACGAGAATGAGATGTGGTGGAATCAAACGAGGAAAGAGCAAGCTAGCCAGTAATCACTTCCTTATGTGCGCTCCACAGTTTGGAACACTCAAAGACATTCAAGGATTTATATAGGGACGAGAAGAGGGAGGAAGGAGACAGGAAGCAGGAAATTCCAGGAGGGCACTGGAGGTGGAACCGCCGAAGTGTTCGGCCTGGGGCTGGAGGGAAACTGCCCTGTGGTACCCCTGCAGAGGCGTCGCCTCTGCAGCCTGAGAGGCCAGGGGAGCCCGGCCCACCGTGTGGGCAGTGAAGGCCAGAGGACCCTTGGGGGTGAGAGACGTCCATTGTGTCTGTCCCCTCACACGCCAATGGCAGAAAACCTTAGGCTTTTAGGACACCCTGACAACACAACCATTTTCCATCTTCTTTTCCTCCTCCACTGCCCTCAACAGAAATGGCGGATGAGGTAGGTGCACATGTACATGTACGTGTATGAGGTGTGTGCATGTGTGTGTACAGCATGTGCCAGGGTAGCCATTCCATGAACCTGTAGATGAGCGCCTGCAGGGTCAAGGATGGAATGCGTCCCCACTCCCCATCACCACCACCACCCCCACCCCTACCACACCCCCCGGACTACCAGCCCCTCCCACCACCACCACCACCACCACCACCACCACCACCACAAAAAAGAGCAAAAGTTACACTCCTCAGCTCAGATATAAGAACAAAAAGACAGACCTAGACTCGGGCTCTCCCCTCCTTCTGTCTTGGCAATGAGCTCTTCCAGGTCCCAGGGCACCAGGAGCACCGGGCACAGGGTGAAGTCAGACCGAAGTGTTCCTCCTCTGAGCGTCCGTGGCCAAACAGAGACCCAGGGACCCCCGGGCGAGGCCTTAAGTATCCTTGGACGGGGGTGGGAGAGGGGGGTGGGGGGCGGGGAGCCAGGATTGAGAGGCAAAAGGGGTGGAGCCTAGGCCCATGCCTGAAGGAATGCACTCTTCCGGCCACTGACCAGCGGAGAAAGCACGAATTGTCCACCGCCAGATGCAGGGCAATTCTGGAAGACCAGGATGGTTCATGGCCTAGGATGCGTGCAATGACCTTTTGCCCCAGCAGGGGTGGGCGGGAGCAGTCCTCCTAGAGAAGGCTACTCTCGTTTGCCTGGGGACATAGAGCAAACACTTCCTTCCGACTTCAACCACACCACCCCCCACCCCAGTCCCGTTTACTAAGCTCAGTAAAAGCACCCTATGGCCAAGGGCATCATTTTCCAAAAAGGAAAGCTTGTCTCCCCTTCCCTTCCCACCCCACCATGCACCCAGGAGGTGGTGGAGCGTCCTTGGGTCAGGGGGGCTGGTTTGAGGAGGGCGACTGGGGCCAAGAGGAGCCTGGCTGTGAGTGGTGGTCCTGCCAGGCGCAGTTGCCCATGCCGCCCTGGACCTGCAGCTGCAGCAGTGGAGCCGAAGGCCCTGCCGGGGGATCAAGCAGCTGGGGCCGGGCTCTGCACTGCACTGCCCCTCCCGCCCTCACCGAGAAGAACTGAAATGGGGTAAGGCCCCTGGGCAGACATGGGAGCTGCGCACTGGTCATCGGCACCAGGATTCCCAAGCATGAAGACTTTTGTCAAGCACCCAAACTGTCCAGGGAAAAGGAAAGGTGCATGGACGCCGATGAGCTGCTGTGTCCGCCCAAAGGCATTTTCTCCTCCCATCCCAACTCTCGAAGAGAAGACGCTTTTCTGCACGGTGCAAGCCACACGGCTGAACCTGGAGGACACCGAGGCCAGGGGAAAGAAGCCAGTCCCCGGAGGACTGTGCCTCCACCGGGGCTCGCTCGTTCCTCTGACATAAGCCTCCTCATTCAGGCCGGGCCTGGCCCTAGGCTGGGATGTGCGGGGCGAGGTTTGGTGGCAGGGGGCAGGGGGCAGGAGGCAGTGTGGGGGCTGGTGGCCGGATGAGGCTGAGCTCAGCGAGCCTGGCATCTCCTGGGGGCATGGCCTCAAACTTGGCCTGGCGGTGCTCCGGGCTGCCCTGATAGCTAGGTTGGTAAAGGATCCACCTGCAATGCAGGAGACCCCAGTTCGATGCCTGAATTGTTAAGATCTGCTGCAGAAGGGAGAAAGCTACCATCTGGCCTGCAGAACTCGTCCACGGGGTCGCAGGGCATCAGACAGGACGGTGTGTGCATGCGTGGGTGGGCAGGTGTGCATGAAGCAGAGCAGGGAATAGACCTTTCCCCTGGCACGATCATGGGACGGGATGCAGTCTCACTAGGGCAGGTGGCTCGAATGATGTCTTTCCCCCTCTTGGGATCAGTTACCAGCCCACCGGAAGGGCAGGGGCTGCAGGCGGGGGGGTGGGCGGCAAAGAATCCCGTGGAGCAAGCAGGCTTTCATGGGCACAGCCTGTGCCACAGAACCCCAAGGTCCACGTTGGGCTGGGCAGGCCGCTCGCAGCTTTGGTTTGAGGCCCTGCCACGAAGCAAACAGGATCAACCCTGGGATTGGGGCCAGGGCTGTCAGCAGTGCACAGAGCCCTAACTGCCCGGGAATTCCCGAGGTCCCTTTGAAGTGGCCGCCCACGCCCCCTTTCCCAGCCTGCCTTGCCTCCAGAAACTCTCTGGGTTTTCCCACCTTTTCATATTCCACACCATACCTTGGCCTCAATTCCCACTGCCGGCTCCTCCCAGGCATTCCTGGGCACTGCCCCCCCACCCCACCCCAGGCTAGATCCCTCACTTTCCTGGCCTCCTCAACTCCTCTGGGCCCTTCTGGCATCCTGGCCCTACAGCAGTCCCAGTCCACCGCCCCCAGGGCCTTTGAGTTGCCGGGAGCTCAAGTCTACTGCCAGAGACGTTTTGGGTCAGCATCTCCAAGGGCAGCTCACACATTTTGGGCTTCTCCAGGTGGAGCCAGATGCTCACACCTCCCCAGCCCACCCCCCACCCCCAAGTGCCCTAGAGACAGAGAGCGAGAGACCCGGGAAAGGAGACAGTGTAGCGCCCCTACTCTCCCAGAAGGAGGTTCCGCTAAAACAAGGAAGGAAGCAAGCACGTTCTGGACAGAACGACGCCCTGACCTGTGCCAGCAACAGGACATGGAAAGAGTGTGCGCTTTCCTAAGGAGACGGAGGGTGGAGAGGAGAAGGCGGGGGAAATCCAGGAAGCAGGAGCAGACAAAGAAGAGGCTGCGTGAAGCAACGTGGGGAGTGGACGATGAGAGGCACTCTTCTGTTCACTCTAGACAGGTCCCAGCAAGTCAAAAAGTAACCAGCAACCATAGTACCGCACACAGGTATTTTGTGGTGGGGTTGCATCTCTGTCCTCCTTTATTCACTGTCCTGCCCTTCATGGTGTTTCTAGGCACCAAGCAGGCCCACCCCACCCTCCTCTTTTGTCTATTCCACCTTTTATCCGGGGCACCCAACAGCTTCCGGCCCCCCAGGGGTCTCCCTTTTGTGACTGACATCTCTCATTTGAGGCCATGTTCCCATGCAACTCCACACCCCTGGAATACATGCCCCAGCATGAACCCAGGGCACCACAGCATGTCCCCACCACTCTGCACTCTACCCCTGGTCTGTGGCTGTGCCACAGAACACTCCCCAGAGCCCCCACCACCAGGGCAAGGTGTGTGGAGGGGATAGGGGACAACACTGTGCCTCCTTCACATGGGGGACTTGAGCATCCATGCATTCCCCCATCATTCCCCCATCAACCTCTCCTCCACCCCCCATCCCATCCGTCCCATGACCAGGGGCTTGTGCTCCTGTCCCACACCCACCTCAGCATCTCCCTCTCTGCTTGCCACCCACCACCTCCCTGAGGGACAAAGGATAGGTGGTGGGTTGTGTAGGATGCTGTGTGTGCATGGGAAGGGTTCCCAGGGCAGTCAGCCACATGTCTCCATCCCCTTCTCTGGGCTCTTCTTGTGGCACCCTCACCCCATGTGCATGCACCCTCCAAGACTGGACCTCAGATCAAACGTGGCAACATACTGAATTTAAGCATATTAGTCAGTGGAGGAAAAGAAACTAACCCAGATTCCCTCAATAAAGGCCAGTGAACAGGTAAGCCCAGCACTGAATCCTCACCCCATGGTGGGGCAGGGGACATGTGGTAGACAGAAGCCCCACTCCCAGGTACTACTCATGGGGGGCCCAAGTCCTTCTGATTGGTGCCCAGCCCATGGATGGTGTGACACCAGTAGTGGCCCCCAGAGTCAGTTTGCTTGGGAATGCAGCCCAAATCAAGTGGTAAACTCCATCTAAGGCTAAATACCAACACAAGACCGATAGTCAACAAGTACCATAAGGGAAAGTTAAAAGAACTTTGAAGAGAGATTTCAAGAGGGCATGAAACCATTAAGAGGTAACTGGTGGAGTCCACACAGTCCACCCAGAGGATTCAACCCAGCAGCAGGTCTGGCCATGCCATCAGCCTAGTGGGTCTTTCCCACCCCCATTCTTTCAGACCCCTCCACCCACCATCCCACCACCCCTCACCACTCTTCCCTCCATCTCCAGGTTGAGGTGGGTGGCAGGGGTTCACAGGGGTTGGCAGTCAGGGCCACACTGGGGTTTGCAGGGGACCACCCCCCAGCCAGTGACTGGGCATCACCCAGCACATTTCCACCACTGCAGTGCACAGCAACAGGCTCCAGGATGGCTGGGAAGGCCAGCAGGGAAGGTGGCTCAGGGGGTACAGGGTCTCTGCTTGGAAAGAGGCCAGGGGCATCCCCTCCATTTAAGGACCCACCCCTATGTACATAAATAGGGGCAGAGCTGCCTCACACTCTACAAAGTCCTGAGCTGCTGTGTCCTTGCCCACTAGGCCAGCAGTCTACAGCATCCATGTAGCTCTCCCCCCAAGGCTTCATCCAGCTCCTCCTGCACCTCAAGTGGTACATTTGCCCTCAGTCCCTGGAGTCAGATCACACCTCAGGGGATCTCTGGAATGCCCAGCAAAGGGTTCCCAGAAAACATGTCAACCCACCACAAAGAATGGCAGGGACCAATGGGCTGGGCCCATGGTTCCCAGGCATCAGGGACCAATGGGCTGAGCCCATGGTTCCCAGGCATCAGGTGTGCCCAAAGAGGCATCATTTGTTCATTTTGCTCCTTTGGCACAGACATGTCTTCTCTTTTCTGTGAAGATAGTGTTGGTTGAGGGGGCAGGGTGAGGGGGGCTGGGATAGGGCCCTTTATCCTCATCTTCCTGTGGAAATGGGAGTCTGAGAGCTCTGTGGTTTTGCCTCCTTCCATGGCTCTCTCTCCACAATGGCCTAGTGCCTTCTGCCTGGCATTGTGGGTTGGCCTTTGCTTCAGCTTCCTCTCTTTTCAGCTAGTGACAGAAAATACAGCCAATGCTCATATTAGCCCCAAGAAGCCAGGTTCCCTCCCACTGGCATCATGATGGAGAGAAAGCTTGGAGAGGCCCCATCAAGACATTTTCCAGGCATCTCCCCAAGATGGGTGGAAACATGTGGCAGGATAGTGTTGGAGTCTTCAGCCAAGCTGGCTGTCAAATGGGTGCAATGGAGGCTCCAGCACAGTAATTTGGACAGTCACAACTTCTGATGTGCCTATCTGCCTTTTGCTCCACTAGATATGGTTTCAAAACCAAAGAGCTCAGCACCCCCAGCAGAGCCCAAATGGGTCCAGCTCAGCTGTTCAGTTTCACTGTAGCAGCTGTTCAATCTTTGAGACAAGCATATCCTACTGCCAGGATCAACCAGTTAGGAGAATGAACACAAGGGGCCAGTCATACTGGGAGCATGGGGTGTAGGCCCAGGATGGAATGCACTGTGGTGGGTGATCAGGAAGGCCCACAAGGTAATAAAGCCAGGAGAGGGGTTCAAGAAAGCACTCAGCAAGGTGGGAAATGCAAAAGGACCAGCCATCCACCCCTTCCTGCCCTTGGCAAGGAATATCAAGCACACCCTCTCAGTCCACAAGGGTCACAGTGGGCTGCCACCACCCCACAGGTATGAGGGGAGGAGGGCTCCTCCAACCCCACCCTCTTCACAAGCCCACCCATCCTGGTGGCCCTATGAGCCTGGCCAGGAACCCCCAGCCAGGCCACACCCAGCCAGGCCACATCAGGGATGGCTGTCACACACACCTGGCATCCATCATTCCACCCACCCAAGAGGGATAGGGGATGCTGGACAGTGAGGACATGGCAACCAATCCACAGGGGGCAGACCAAGGACCCAACCTGCACTCAGGAAGTACACCAGAGCAGGGGTGGCTCAGTGGAGAGCTGGTGGGGGGCAGGGGTCACAGGTGCTCCCCCACCTTGTCCAGCACACAACAGTGGCAGAAAGGCAGCAGCAAAATGGGCAATGGATAAGGGCCACAGCAGGCCAGGGAAGTGAGACACACCAGGGCATGGCCCCAGGGAGCAGCAGACAGGGAGCAGACTGAGGCAGACAAAGAGGGGCACCAATGGGGTGCAGCCACATGAGGCCAACACCACAGAACCAGCAGCAGAGGTGGGGTGGCCATGTACCACCATGAGGGGAATGGCTCAAAGCAACCCAGGGGACACAAGTCAGCCATCAGGGCACACCACACAATCTCAACACCACAGGCCTCCCAGCACAGGGGCAGTCCTTCAGCACACCTGAGACAACAGACTAGCACCCCCACCCTCACAGGGCTCACACCCACCACTACCTACACACCCTGAGCTGCAGCAAGCCTGGGAGAACACACACCCCACCACAAACCAGTGGCCCCCATGTTCCTCACACACACAAGGCTCCCCACCTTTCCCCTTTTCTCAGGGCTCCAAGGGCACTGCTCCACCTAGGGATACCACCACCCAACAGAGGCCAGGGGATGACACCCACATAAAGTGAGGCCAGCTCATTCCCAGCCAAGGGAAGGTAACATAAGCAGTCACATGCACAGGACAAGGAGGAAAAGCCAGCAGTGGCAGGGAGGGGCCAGCAAGCATACATGGCAGGGGCCACAGGCACCATCTGGGGACCAGAAAATACCAGGACACAGCCAGGCCACCAGGAAAACCAGCACAGGATCCCACCACCACCCACACACAAGGGCAGTCCTGAAACACCTGGGATGCCAGCCAGTCCTGGCCATCCCCAAAGCAGGCCCCACAACCCAGCCCTGCCACCAGGGCCTGCATGCCATCCACCCATCTTCCTCCATTGGTCCTCCACAGATCCATCTTCCATAACATCCTGGAGACACACTCTCAAACAAAGCAGCCCAAACCATGACTGCACACTGCCACCAGCTGCAGTTCAGGGGCAAGGGCAGGCACAATAGGCTCCTCCTCACCCCAACTGTGGGGCTGGGGAATCCAGGGGTCAACAAGGTATTGCACCCCACACCCCCCTTCCCCCTGGGTTCACACCACAGGGCCAGCCATGCACACACAGCACCCCACTTACTAGACACCCAGCAGGGCCCAGAAGGACCCTCCCCTGACTCAGATGGCGGAGGCATAGACCACAGTAGGCAACAAGCAGCACATGGCCTCACTGGGTTGCCAGTGCACCCACCCCTCCTCCCACAGAAGAAAGGGTGGTTTTCTGCCCACATGCTCTGGCAGTCACCACAGTGGCCACTGCACACTTGGGAGGGGCAGTGGTTGGGGGTTCCAGTACCCCCCAAGGCTCCCTCTTGAATTGCTAGAGAAGGCTTTCTCACTGAGGACATGCCATCCCTCACACAATTGTCTCTCCTTTGGGCCCATGGAGGCATTCCACAAGCCACCAGTCCTCCACTGGGTTGGAGGGGTCCACAGTACAGGTAAGTGGACAACCACACAGGAGCACATGCACAGTCAGGGCTAGAGCAGAGCCCATACCCCACCCCCTACAAGGCCTCATCCATCAACCTCCACAACAAGGGGAACAGGCACTCCTCTCCTACCATCTGGACCCCCCAAAAAAGCCATCCACAGGACACACACACCATGATGGCAGGGACCCAAGGAGGACACTCAGTTAAAGGAAAAGACACCACCACTCAGCCTCAGGGATCTGCAGGATAACCTGGAGCACTCCAGGGACACAACTGAGGGTCACACAAGGTACACTCACACACCCACACATGGCACACAGTGCAGCCACAGTACAGCCCTCCCCACTGTGGGGAGGGCTGCTCATGGGGTACATACCATGAGGACAAAGCAAGGGCATCTACTGTGTTAGAAGACCAACAACCCCACTGATGCCCCAAGGCAAGGGACAGGAGACCAAAGGTCAGGGCCAGAGGCTGCACCCAACCCCTACCTTCCTCAGCCTTCCCAACAGGTAGGGGGAAAGACAGGCACAGAGTCCCACAGACAGACCAAGAGTGGACACATTCACCAGGAACACTCATCCCTCATCCAGCACAGCTTAGGCTTGGCCCAGGAGAGCACAACCACAGCACATCAATCAGTTGAGCCAAGGTGAAACATGTGGGAGGCACAACAAGAACAGTCACCAGAGGGGCCTACTTTAAGCCTCACAAGCAACCTCCCCACCCCAACCTTGCCTCACGTGAGAGCAGCCAACAACCCCAGGAGGAAAATGCCTGACACATGACACAGTCTACAAAGTGGGGGTTGTCCCAGCCACCACTTGGTGCCTGCAGCAGGGAGCACACAGGTAGAAAACCTACACCACTTCACCCCACTGCCCCCAGGCCACTCAGAGACAGGAGGGGGTATCACCAGTTGGGTCAGCCAGACATATCATACAGGAGCCAGCACACAGGCCCAGAAAGGTAGCTCCAGTAGCAAAGGCTGAATCAGGCACCAACTGGCAGCCCAAAGGCCTGGAGCCTCACATGCACCCAGAGACCCAAAGTCCTTGGCGGTAGACACCAAAGCACACTGTGTTGGCACCTATCTGGTGACAAAAAAAGGCCCATTAAGGGCAACAAAATGACAGCAGCCGATAGGGGGGCCCATCTATGACTCGCAGGAAGGGACCCTGGAACCTTGGCCCAGCCACCTGTCTTCAGCACTACCCCATAAACACAAGGCCTGGAGCTCTCGGGGGGTCATCTGGTCGACGGGGTGGGGGCAGAGGGGAGAAGGGGGGAGGGGGCGCATGGTGGTAAAAAGTGGTGGGACAAACCCCAAGGGAGAGTGAGCTGGCCAGGGACGCCCTCCCTGCTTCACCCACACGGGTAGGTGTACTGTTCAGTCCGAGTCTCCAAAGGGGTTTTGGCTTTGATGTGCAAAAAGATAAAAGAACCGTCAGTGAGGCACCTCCAACAAGAGGAGTGGGCCCCGACCAGGAACCGTGTCCCGGGCCCAGACCGTACTAGATGGGGCACCCAGGACGGCCCGAGCCGGTCCCCACCTCCTGACCGGGATTCAGGGAGTTGGGGAGGGGTGAGGAAAAGTTGCGTCCGACAACCGAGACCCACGAGGGCACGCTGAAGGGTCGAGTACGCCCTCCCCAGCCACCCTTGGAAGCAGGGTCCGGTCCATCCACGTCTCCGGACCTATCGGGACTTTGAAAAAGAAAAAACATATGCTGGGAGACACCTCAGGTGACCGTACCCCACCACACATGTGCCTGCGCCGGCCAGCCTCTCTTGTTCAACCCTCACGACTCCAGCGGGTGAGCCCCACATTCCGGAGTGCGACGAGGAAAACACCCCGATCAGAAAGAACCCGAGGGTCTGGAACCAGGCGCCCCTCCAGCCACCTCCACACCACAGTCCAGGCTGGTCCCACCTCTTGAGGGGGGCCGAGGGCGAAGCGAATGCTCCTGAGGGCGGCCCAGGAGGATGCTGGACCGCAGAGTCTGAGTCCAGGCGCTCCAGGCAGGGAAGACCCTCTCTCTGCCCACCGCGGTGGCCCGGCCCAGGTAGGGTCCACCCAGTCCGTCTCCGCGGCTGCAGGGGCACGGGGAGATGCTGGTCGACCCGGTCAGGTCACCCCAGAGCCTGGATCTGGAGCGCCGCGATGGTAACCCACCTCAGAAGCCTACAGAACAAATCTCCAGCGACAGCAGGATGTCCCTAGGCCTTGGCGCCACCGGGACTGTCGCCGCCAGCATAGCGGGTGTCTGAGAGCTCTGCCTCGGGCCCGGCGGCTGAGTCACAACCCTCCTGAAGGCATCGCCGAAGCTCCGGAGGGGAGGGACAATAGAAAAGCGGCCGCCAGGTGGCTCCCGACAACCGGCTCGAAAGTCCCGAGGACAGGTCGCTGTCTCTGGCCGCCGAGCACGCCACAGCGCCGGCCGCCCAAACGCCCAAGCTCGGCCGGAGCCTCTGCCGCCGAGCAACGCGACACGACGTGACCCCGGCCGCAGAGGGAGAGTACCTGGGAAATATCTCCTCAGGCGGCTACCATGAAGGAGACGCGCTCCCCCCACGCGATTCCAAGGTGGTGGCGGGACATTCCATGGAGACGCCAGCGGCGGGGGCTCACACGGGGCGGTGTCGGCGGAGAGAGGGGCACCAGTGACATCCCAGGCTCCCCTGGCTCCCCTCCCCCGAAAGAGGGAGGGAGTGACTAGCAAAACGAAACCAGGCTAGCACTGCTCGGAGAACAAAGCAGGACTTTCGAAAGCAGACACAGACACAGACATGCAAGCCCAGGAGCAGGAAAGGAAAAGAAGACACTAGGACCCCCAACAAGAGAAAGCAAAATTCAATCTGGATAGAGACCGTGACTGGAGAATTCCATGGTCGGAGAAGCCTGGCAGGCTACAGTCCATGGGGTCACAAAGAGTTAGACACAACAAAGAGCGACTTTCACTTTCACTTTTACTCCATGCTCTGCAGGAACTGCAGAGAAGGCAATGGCAACCCACTCCAGTAGCCTTGCCTGGAAAATCCCATGGACGGAGGAGCCTGGTAGGCTGCAGTCCATTGGGTCACTAAGAGTCATACACAACAGAGCGACTTCACTTTCACTTTTCATTTTCATGCATTGGAGAAGGAAATGGCAACCCACTTTAGTGTTCTTGCCTGGAGAATCCAAGGATGGCGGAGCCTGGTGGGCTGCCGTCTATGGGGTCACACAGAGTCAGACACGACTGAAGTAACTTAGCAGCAGAGACTGTGACAAAGTCCAAAGACAACAAACACAAGCATACGCGGGTGGGTGGGGAAAGTGCATCTGAGGTCAGGAGAACATGGATTTCAAAATCAGATCAGATCAGATCAGTCGCTCAGTCGTGTCTGACTCTTTGCGACCCCATGAATTGCAGCACGCCAGGCCTCCCTGGCCATCACCAACTCCCGGAGTTCACTCAGACTCACGTCCATCGAGTCAGTGATGCCATCCAGCCATCTCATCCTCTGGCATCCCCTTCTCCTCCTGCTCCCAATCCCTCCCAGCATCAGAGTCTTTTCCAATGAGTCAACTCTTCGCATGAGGTGGCCAGAGTACTGGAGTTTCAGCTTCAGCATCATTCCTTCCAAAGAAATCCCAGGGCTGATGTCCTTCAGAATGCACTGGTTGGATCTCCTTGCAGTCCAAGGGACTCTCAAGAGTCTTCTCCAACTCCACAGTTCAAAAGCATCCATTCTTTGGTGCCCAGCCTTCACAGTCCAACTCTCACATCCATACATGACCACAGGAAAAACCATAGCCTTGACTAGATGGACTTTTGTTGGCAAAGTAATGTCTCTGCTTTTGAATATGCTATCTAGGTTGGTCATAACTTTCCTTCCAAGGAGTAAGCATCTTTTAATTTCATGGCTGCAGTCACCATCTGCAGTGATTTTGGAGCCCAGAAAAATAAAGTCTGACACTGTTTCCACTGTTTCCCCATCTATTTCCCATGAAGTGGTGGGACCAGATGCCATGATCTTCGTTTTCTGAATGTTGAGCTCTAAGCCAACTTTTTCACTCTCCACTTTAACTTTCATCAAGAGGCTTTTGAGTTCCTCTTCACTTTCTGCCATAAGGGTGGTGTCATCTGCATATCTGAGGTTATTGATATTTCTCCCGGCAATCTTGATTTCAAAATAACTGGCCACAAACACCGAAAAGGTGGGAAGCTGGGTGGTCTGGGGTGGCAAGGCTGTGGGGGTAGGGGCCGGGCAGGTGGGTTGAGGGGCGTGGTGGTGAGGAATACCGAATCAATAGGGATCCACTAAATAAACCCTGGATTCCATGCCAACAGCCAATTAAATGAATAAACAACTTTTTGAAGTAGAACCAAAATGAAATGAAACAAAACCACCAGGCAGAAAAGTCAAGTTGTAGAACTGCTCTGGCAGCTTAAAAGTCAGAGAGAGAGAGAGAGAAAATGCATACACATGTGCATATATGCATGTACACATGTATACGCATGCATATTCGCGTCTATATATACATGCACACATGCATATACACAAATACGTATGAAGGACATGCTTACATACACTCATGTGTCTGTATGCGCACGTGTATGCCTAGGGGTTTATAGTGTGCGTGTATGCTTGCGTGTATAAATGTATATACAGGCATATATACACATATGTACACTGATATAGACAGGCATGAATACACATGCTCATATGTGCAGATATGTTGATATACATACGCACATACATATAAATAAATGTGGACATGTCAACGCATATAGATGCACATGTGTGTATACGTGTGATGTATATGCACAGGTGTGTATGCCCGTATATGCGTACATGTATGTGCATGCTTGCATATACACATATATCCATGTGTGTATAAGCACACATATATGTACACATGTATACATACATATGGACGCATACATATAGTGTATATACGTCCACACAGATGTATGAGTGTATATGTGTATATATACACACAAGTATATATAAGTAAACATACATGCATGTACGTATGTACAGGTGCATGTGTGCCTATATAGTGCATATGCACAGATTGATGTGCATAGATGCGCACACACGTACACACATATGCAAACACATATATACACGCATATACTCGCGCGTGTATACATGCACATACATATAAGTCAGTGTACATGTGCATATGTGCATATATATACATGTGTCTGTGTAGATGTCTATGTATGTGCGTGTGTGTATATATTGGTGTATATATGTACATATATATACTCAAAGACATACATGTACATACACTGACAGAAACACACATCTCACCAGAAGGGAATGAAATCTCACAGTCTACAGGAACTTAGAGAGACCTTTAGAGGGTCTTATGCTAAATGAAATACCTCAGATCAGTTGTTTCCATGCAGAACCTACCAAACGATACACCATGAACAGAAGAGAACGAAACAGAAGCAGGCTCATAGTTACCACAAAGGAACACATGGGTGGTGTCCAGAGGAGGGAGCGGGGAACTGGTGGTGGGGGTGGAGTTGGGGAGAGAATGAGTGAGTGCCACTGGTAAGGGAGACAGACAAAGCGATGCAACCTTCCACTTATGAAATAAAAGAGTCACAGGTACGTCATGACACCAAACGTCATTTGCCGTGATACGAAGTGGTGACGGACAGTCACTAACTAGACGTATCCTGGTGATCGCTGTGTCATGCACTACACTATAAAATCTCATCTGTACAGCTGAAAATCAATGGGGGAACCAAAAAAAAAAGGGGGGAAAGAAAAAAAGAAGGAAGGAAGGAAAGAAGGCAATACAAAACGTTGGCAGTCAGTTAGAGAAGAGTGGGATTTGGAGGGGGGGAGGTGGGGACAGAAACAAGGGTGAGAGGGAGGAGGAAGAGCAGGAGGAGGAGAAAGAAAAGGACCAATTTCCTTGAGGGGGAGTGGGAGAGAAAGGATCCAAAGAGTGGACAGGACAGTCAGGTGAGTGCCATAGGGAAAGGAAAAGAAGCCAAGGAACCCAGTCCCAATGGTGGTTTTGTTCAGTCCAAGATCAAGATGTGGATAGCACAGTGTCCTCCAGCACACAGCAACACACAGGCCTCACTTGGTGGGGGAGTTCAGGATAACCCTGAAAGCTGAAGTGGACGAAAGAGGCCATCACGTTCATCCATGGCTGAAAAGTACCATGGTCCCACGACATTCAAAAATCCTATCAAACCATTGAAAGACTCTCTCACTCACTCGCCATTAAAAATGTAGAGAACAGAAAAGGAGGGAAACAATGGTGGCTGGATGGATAAATGGATGGATGGATGGATGGACGGATGGATTTCCATGATGGAAACCATTGACAGAAAAACATCTGATTCACTTTTGTAAAGAATACATACAAACCCCTGCCTGTTCTCATGTGAACGCCGTGGTTGGGTTTAGAAACCTGGGTGGCCAAAGAATACATTGCTAATGACAGCTGTGCATGTGGTGTTGTGGTTCATTCATTTCTTTTCAATTCATTGGGATCTATTTAGAGCAAAATAAGAGGTGGCTCTCATTGTCCATCCCCCACGTTGCTTCATGCAGGCCTTCTTCCTTCTTTGTCTGTTCCTTCCTCATTATTTCCTCGTCTTTCTCCTCTCTGCCCTCCATTTCTATAAGAAAGCACACACTCTTTCCGTATCCCATTGTTGGCACAGGTCAGGTCTTCGTTCTGTCCAGAATGTCCATGCTTCCTTCCTTGGTTTAGTGGAACCTATTCCTAACAGTAGGGGGTACACTGTCCCCTTTCACAGGTATCTCCAAGGCACTTCGGCTGGGGGGTGGGCTGGGGAGGTGTGGGCATCAGGCGCCACCTGAAAAACCCCCAGATGGTGTGAGCTGCCATTGGAGACACTGGCCCATTACATCTCTGGCAGTAGACTTGAGCTCCTGGCAACTCAAAGGCCTGGGGGTGGTGGACTGGGACTGCTGTAGGGAAAGGACACCAGGGTGGCACAGAGAAGTTGGGGAGGGACGTGGGATATGGAGGCAAGGAAAGCGAGGGATCTAGGTAGAGGCACTGGGGAGAGCTTCCTGTGTCCGGGAATGCCTGGGAGGAGACTGTGGAGGCAATTGAGGCCAACTTATGTTTGGAATGTGAAAAGGTGGGAAAGCCAGAGAGTTTCAGGAGGCAAAGCAGGCTGGGAAAGCCCACTGGCTCCACAGGATTCTTTTCTGCCCACTCCCTGCCTGCCGTCCCTGCCCCTCCATTGGGCTGGTAACTGACCTGAAGAGGAGGAAAGGCAGAATTTGAGCCACCTGCCCTATGATCGTCCCAGGGCAAAAGGTCTATTCCCCTACTCTGCTTCGTGTGTGTGGGCATGTGCATACAACCTAGCACACACACACAGTCCTGTCCGATGGTTTGCGACCCCCTGCACTAGTTCTGGAGGCCAGATGGTATCTTTCTCCCTTCTGCAGTGGATCTTGCAAAAGCAGGAATCGAACCAGGGTCTCCCACATTGCAGGCAGATCCTTTACCAACTGAGCTATCAGGGAAGCCCAGAGCACCAGCAAGCCAAGTTCAAGACCATGCCCGCAGGAGAGGCCAGGTTAGCTGATCTCAGCGTCATTCATCCACCACCTCCTACCCCTCCCCCACCCACATCCCAACCAACAGCACATCCCGGCCTGAATAAGGAGGCATAGGTCACAGGAAGGAGCACCAGTGGAGCCACTGTCCTCTGGGGACTGGCTTCTTTCCCCTGGCATCGGTGTCCTCCACTACCTCCTCCCCAGGTAGCAGTTCTCTGGGCCGAGTGCTCTCCTGCTGTCACGGCCCCTTGGCAGCCTGGGCCATGGGCCAGTCTGCCGCCTGTACAGTCTGAGACATACATCCCATGGTGGCCAGAGTAACCCTTTGGTGAAGGCATGGCCCCTCTGCTAGAGCCACAGCCACAGCCCCCCAGCCTTTCAAGCTCAACAAGCCTCCTAGATGAGCTCTTGATGGCCACAGGGGCCCCAGGCTTGCCAGGTCCTTCCCCGGGGTCCTCTACTGTTTTCACAGGTTACCATCCAGCCCTCCTCAGATAAACCAGCCTCCTAGAGGAAATTATGGCTACTAGGGCCATCCAGGACACATCCCAGTCTTCTCCAGGGGCTGCTGTGGAGGAAGATGGAGTTGAGGCAATTCTGGAAGCACCCCTCAGTTAGTGTGATTATCAGGCCCTTCTCGACATGCTGCCAGACTCCCCAGGCCCTCGGGCTTAGAGGGAGAGGAAGGAAAGGGCATCTTCTCCCCCTAGCCCCTTTTAGGTCTCCTTGCCTGGGATGCAGAGCCATGGAGCTCGGGGAGGGTTCAGTTTTGGGTGGAGGGAGGAGAGAATACAGGTGAAATGTCTACCGACAACTTTGGGGACAAACATGAGAGCTGGAACTTTGGGATGCATGGGCCCTCCAAGAAGGTGAGGAGGAAATAAGGAGTCACCTAAAAGGAATTCAGAATAATGATAATAAAAATGATCCAAAATGATCCAAAATCTTGAAAACAAAATGGAGTTACAGATAAATACCCAGGAGGCAAGGATTGAGAAGATGCAAGAAATGTTTAACAAGGATCTAGAAGAAATAAGAAAGAGTCAATATATAATGAATAATGCAATAAATGCAATCAAAAACACTCTGGAGGGAACCAACAGTAGAATAACGGAGGCAGAGGATAAGATAAGCAAGGTAAAAGATAGAATGGTGGAAATAAATGAAGCAGAAAGGAAAAAAGAAAAAAACAATTAAAAGAAATGAGGACAACCTCAGGGACCTCTGGGACAATGTCAAACACCCCAACATTAGAACCATAGGATTCCCAGAAGAAGAAGACAAAAAGAAAAGCCATGAGAAAATACTTGAGGAGATAATAGTTGAAAACTTCCCTAAAATGGGGAAAGAAATAGTCACCCAAGTTCAAGAAACCCAGAGAGTCCCAAATAGGATAAACCCAAGGCAAAACACCACAAGACACATAATAATCAAAATAACAAAGATCAAACACAAAGAACAAATATTAAAAGCAGCAAGGGAAAAACAACAAATAACACACAAGGGGATTCCCATAAGGATAACAGCTGATCTTTCAATAGAAACTCTTCAGGCCAGAAGGGATTGGCAGGACATACTTAAAGTGATGAAAGAGAAAACCTACAACCAAGATTACTGTACCCAGCAAGAATCTCATTCAAATATGAAGAAGAAATCAAAAGCTTTACAGACAAGCAAAAGCTGACAGAATTCTGCACCACCAAATCAGCTCTTCAACAAATGCTAAAGGATCTTCTCTAGACAGGAAATGCAGAAAAGGTGTCTAAACTTGAACCCCAAAACAAAGGAAATGGCAATGGGATCATACTTATCAATAATTATCTTAAATGTAAATGGGTTGGATGCCCCAACCAAAAGACAAAAACTGGCTGAAAGGATACAAAAACAAGACCCCTATATATTCTGTCTACAAGAGACCCACCTCAAAACAAGAGACACATACAGACTGAAAATTAACGGCTGGAAAAAGATATTTCACGCAAATGGAGACCAAAAGAAAGCAAGAGTAGCGATACTCACATCAGATAAAATAGACTTTGAAATAAAGGCTGTGAAAAGAGACAAAGAAGAACATTACATAATGATCAAAGGATCTATCCAAGAAGACAATATAACAATTATAAATATATATGCACCAAAATAGTAGCACCACAATATGTAAGGCAAATGCTAACTAGTATGAAAGTGGAAATTAGCAATAACACAATAATAGTGGGAAACTTTAATACCCCACTCACACCTATGGATAGATCAACTAAAAAGAAAATTAACAAGGAAACACAAGCTTTAAATGATAAAATGGACCAGTTAGACCTAATTGATATCTATAGGACATTTCACCCCAAGACAATGAATTTCACCTTTTTCTCAAGTGCACACAGAACCTTCTCCAGGATTGATCACATCCTGGGCCATAAATCTAGCCTTGGTAAACTCAAAAAAATCGAAATCATTGCACGCATCTTTTCTGATCACAATTCAGTAAGATTAGATGTAAATTACAGGAAAAACTCTATTAAAAATTCCAACATATGGAGGCTAAACAACAAACTTCTGAATAACCAACAAATCACAGATGAAATAAAAAAAGAAATCAAAATATGCATAGAAACGAATGAAAATGAAAACACAACAACCCAAAACCCTTGGTACACTGTAAAAGCAGTGCTAAGAGGAGGGTTCATAGCAATACAGGCTTACATCAAGAAAAAAAGAGTCAAATAAAAAACCTAACTCTACACCTAAAGTAACTAGAAAAGGAAATGAAGAACCCTAGGGCTAGTAGAAGGAAATCAATTATAAAAATCAGGGTAGAAATAAATGCAAAAGAAACAAAAGAGACCTTAGCAAAAATCAACAAAACTAAAAACTGGTTCTTTGAAAAGATAAATAAAATTGACAAACCATACTCACCAAGAAACAAAGGGAGAAGAATCAAATCAACAAAAATAGAAATGAGAATGGAGAAATCACAACAGACAACACAGAAATACAAAGGATCATAAGAGACTACTATTGGCAATTATATGCCCCAAACAAGGACAACTTGGAAGAAATGGACAAATTCTTAGAAAAGTACAACTTTCCAAAACTGAATCAGGAATAAATAGAAAATCTTAACAGACCCATCACAAGCATGGAAATTGAAACTAATCAGAAATCTTTTAGCAAACAAAAGCTCAGTACCAGATGGCTTCACAGCTGAATTCGACCAAAAATTTAGAGAAGAGCTAACACCTATCCTACTCAAACTCTTCCAGGAAATTGTAGAGGAAGATAAACTTCCAAACTCATTCTATGAGGCCACCATCACCCTAATACCAAAACCTGACAAAGATGCCACACAAAAAAGAAAACTACAGGCCAATATCATGGTTGAACATAAATTCAAAAATCCTTAACAAAATCCCAGCAAACAGAATACAACAACATATTAAAAAGATCATACATCATGAGCAACTGGGCTTTATACCAGGGATGCAAGGATTCTTTAATATTCACAAATCAATCCATGTAATACACCACATTAACAAATTGAAAAATAAAAACCATATGATTATCTCAATAGATGCAGAGAAAGCCTTTGACAAAATTCAACATCCATTTATGATAAAAACTCTCCCGAAAGCAGGAATAGAAGGAACATACCTCAACATAATAAAAGCTATATATGACAAACCCCCAGTAAACATTATCCTCAATGATGAAAAATTGAAAGCATTTCCCCTAAAGTCGAGTACAAGACAATGGTGCCTACTCTCACCATTACCATTCAATATGATTTTGGAAGTTTTGGCCACAGCAATCAGAGAAGAAAAAGAAATAAAAGGAATCCAGATTAGAAAAGAAGTAAAACTCTCACTGTTTGCATATGACATGATCCTCTATATAGAAAACCAAAAAGTCTCCACCAGAAAATTACTAGAGCTAATCAATGAATACAGTAAAATTTCAGGATATAAAATCAACACACAGAAATCCCTTGCATTCCTATATAATAACAATGAAAAAATAGAGAAATTAAGGAAACAATATCATTAACCATTGCAACGACAAGAATGAAATATTTAGGAATAAATATACATAAAGAAACAAAAGGCCTATATATAGAAAACTATAAAACAGTGATGAACAAATCAAAGAGGACAGAAATAGCTGGAGAAATATACCATGTTCATGGACTGGAAGAATCAATATAGTGAAAATGAGTATACTACCCAAAGCAATCTATAGAACAATGCAATCCCTTTCAAGCTACCAATGGTATTCTTCAGAGAACTAGAATAAATAATTTAACAACTTGTATGGAAATACAAAAAACCTCGAATAGCCAAAGCAATCTTGATAAAGAAGAATGGAACTAGAGGAATCAACCTGCCTTACTTCAGGCTATACTACAAATCTGCAGTCATCAAGACAGTATGGTACTGGCACAAAGACAGAAATATAGATCAATGGAACATAATAGAAAGTCCAGACATAAATCCACGCACCTATGGACACCTTATCTTTGACAAAGGAGGCAAGAATATACAATGGAGAAAAGACAATCTCTTTAACAAGTGGTGCTGGGTAAACTGGTCAACCATTTGCAAAAGAGTGAAATAGAAAAATAAACTCAAAATGGATTAAAGATCTAAATGTAAGACCACAAACTATAAACTCCTAGAGGAGAACATAGGCAAAACACTCTCTGACATAAATCACAGAAGGATCCTCTATGTACCACCTCCAAGAGTAATGGAAATAAAAGCAAAAATAAACAAACAGGACCTAATTAAACTTAAAAGCTTTTGCACAGTGAAGGAAACTATAAGCAAGATGAAAATGCAGCCTTCAGAATGGGAGAAAATAATAGCAAATGAAGCAACTGACAAAGAATTAATCTCAAAAAATATACCAGCAACTCCTGCAGCTCAATTTCAGAAAAATAAATGACCCAATCAAAAACTGGGCCAAAGAACTAAACAGACATTTCTCCAAAGAAGACACACAGATGGCTAACAAACACATGAAAAGATGCTCAACATCACTTGTTATCAGAGAAATGCAAATCAAAACCACTATGAGGTACCATCTCATGCCAGTCAGAATGGCTGCTATCCAAAAGTCTACAAGCAATAGATGCCTGACAGGGTGTTGGGAAAAGGGAACCTTCTTACACTGTTGGTGGGAATGCAAACTAGTAGAGCCACTATGGAGAACAGTGTGGAGATTCCTTAAAAAACTGGAAATAGAACTGCTGTATGACCCAGCAGTCCTACTGCTGGGCATACACACCAAGGAAACTAGAATTGAAAGAGACAAGTGTACCACAATGTTCATCACAGCACTGTTTATAATAGCCAGGACATGGAAGCGACCTAGATGTCCATCGGCAGACAAATGGATAAGAAAGCTGTGGTACATATACACAATGAAATATTACTCAGCTATTAAAAAGAATACATTTGAATCAGTTCTAATGAGGTGGATGAAACTGGAGCCTATTATACAGAGTGAAGTAAGTCAGAACGAAAAACACCAATACAGTATACTAATGCATATATATGGAATTTAGAAAGATGGTTATGATGATTTTATATGTGAGACAGCAAAAGAGACAAAGATGTATAGAATAGTCTTTTGGACTCTGTGGGAGAGGGCGAGGGTGGGATGATTCGAGATAATAGCATTGAAACATGTATATTATCATATGTGAAACAGATCACCAGTCCTGGTTCGATGCATGAGACAGAGTGCTCAGGGCTCACGCACTGGGATGACCCTGAGGGATGGGATGTGGAGAGAGGTGGGAGGGGTGTTCAGGATGGGGAACACATGTACAACCATGATTGATTCATGTCAATGTGTGGCAAAACCCACTACAATATTGTAAAATAATTAGCAACCATTTAAAATAAATACATTTTTAAAAATAATAATAATAAAAAAAGATACACTGATGGCAAATAAGTACATAAAAATTGTTCAACACCATTAGTCATTAGGAAAATGTAAATTAAAGCTACACTGAACTATCACTACATAATAATTAAAATGGCTAATTAAAAAAACCCTGACAACTCCAAATGCTGATTAAGAGGAAGAAACAAATATAACTCTAATGCATGTCTGGTGAGAACACACTGGAAAATATTTTGGCTTGGTAACATTTTAATGAAATTAAACATATACTTATCATAGTATTTAGTAATGTCACTCCAAGGAATCAAAGAGAAATGAAAATTAATCTTTGCATAAAAATTTGTGTGCAGTTATTGTGCTTACTTGGGTTTGTAGTATAATTGTTAATAAGAATGGTGAGAGTGGACATTCTTGCCTTTTTGTTTGTCGTCTTCACTTTCCAAAACCTTGTCTTAATTACTATACCCTTGTAATAATTCTTAATATGTTGTAGAAAGCTATGTTTTCTTTTCTATCAAAATTCATGGCTCCTCTTGTCTCTTTCTATTTCTATATTAATTTTATACTCTATTTGTAAAGTTCCACCCAAAATATGAAGAATTATGATTAGAATTACATAAATTAACTTAGTAAGAATGAAATTTATATAATATTGCAAATTCCAATCCATAAATTTGGACTTTCTCTCCATTAATTCTAGTCTTTATTGACTCTGTAACAAAATTTTATAATTTTCCCTACATAGGTCTTTCATATCTTGTCATGTTCTTCTAGGTATTTGTTTCTATGCTACTGTATAATTAGCATGTTTTCTTCTTTTTTTGAAAGGAAAGAGAAAATAACATTTCTGATTTACTTTTAAAATTTAGTTATCAAGAAACAGCAAAATTGTGCTTATATGACAATCTCTTCATAATATCTATCAGGATATTAACAAGACAACTGTATCTTTTCTTTTATGCTTTAATTGAGATCTGATTGACATACATACTTATATTAGTTTCAAGTATATGACATAATGATTCGATATTTCTTATATATTGTGAAACGATCATCCTAAGTTGAGATAACATCCAGCCTTGTTTGTGATCTTAAGGGAAGAACATTCAGTCTTTTAACATTAAGTAGAGAGTTAGCTGTAGGTTTTTCACAAATGCCCTTAATTGGGTTAAGCAAATTCTATTTCCCATTTTGCTGAAAAGAATAGATGCTGAATTTTGTCAAATTCTTATTACACAACAATTGAGATGATCCTATGATTTCCTTCTCTAACATTCTGATCTGGGAAACAATATTTATGCATTTTTAAATCTTGGACCAGCTTTGTCTTTTTAGCATAAACTCCATTTGGTTATTATGTGTTATCTTTTTAAATATACCTCTAGATTTAATTTACTTATATTTTATTTATAATTTTAGTATCTATTCTCATGGGAAATGTCCTGAGGTTTTCTTCTCTTACAATGTCTTTGTTTGGACCTGATTCTGGGTAATACTGATTTCATAACTGAGCTGGAAAGTGTTCTCTCCTCTTCTGTTTTCTGGTAGAGCTTGGGCATGACTGACATTTACTCTCTAAATGGTTGGCTGATTTTGTAAATGAAATTACCTAGGCCTGACTTTCCTTTGTTGGCAGTTCTGTATTGTGTTTGGATGAGGATTTGGGCCTTAAGAATTTACCAACCTCAAATTCATGTGTAAATATTCATTTCTCCCTATATTATCTTTGAACCTCAGTTATTTCATCTGTAAAATGGGTCCTTGTGAGATGAAATAGCAATATACATCCGGTGATTATCACTGTGCTATACTACATTTGTATATGTTAACTTATTCACATTTTAATATTATAGTACTTACTACTTTTACAGATAAGAAAACTATTACAAACAGAAATTAAATAACTTCCCCAGGATTACTCAGGTAGCACATAATGAGGACAGGACTTGAACTGAGCCTGTCTCGTTCCACAGTCCTTGCATCTGATCACTAAGAGGCACTAACAATAATAATTGCTAACTCATTGTTGTATTGTTGAGTAATATATGTAAGCAGCTAAATCTGTGCTAGTTCAAAGTTGTTTAGTAAACTAGTATGTGAAGAACTGACTCATTTGAAAAGATTGAAGGCAGGAAAGATTGAAGGTGGGAGGAGAAGGGGATGACAGAGGATGAGATGGTTGGATGACATCACCGACTCAATGGACATGAGTTTGAGTAAACTCTGGGAGTTGACGGTGGGCAGGGAAGCCTGGCATGCTACAGTCCATGGGGTCATAAAGAGTCATGACTGAGTGACAAAACTGAACTGATTGTTATTCATAAGACAAATTAATATTACTTTGAACAAAGTCAAGTACTTCAAAATATTTTCAACCTGTCAAAGAAATTTTATTATAGACAATCAAGTACATTGTACTGAAAATTTATCACAGTGGAATTCCATACATATTTAGTGCACTTAAAAAGTGATATTGTGAACATCAAACTTTAATAGTAACAGCTGCTGCTGCTAAGTCGCTTCAGTCGTGTCCGACTCTGTGTGACCCCATAGACGGCAGCCACCAGGCTTCCCCATTCCCGGGATTCTCCAAGCAAGAACACTGGAGTGGGTTGCCATTTCCTTCTCCAATGCGTGAAAGTGAAAAGTGAAAGTGAAGTCGTGTCTGACTCTTAGCGACCCCATGGACTGCAGCCCACCAGGCTCCTCTGTCCATGGGATTTTCCAGGCAAGAGTACTGGAGTGGGGTGCCATTGCCTTCTCCGAATAGTAATAGCAATGAGAATTTTTGCCTAGTTCAACTCTGTCCTGTCATTTTGTGTAATTCTAGTAATTAAAATTCTTGAGAAGTTTGCAAATCCTTACAATAATAAAAGGAAGAGTAACTGTTTATACCACTTTGATCTTAGTTGTTGATTGGCTTAAAAAGAGAAGTATTTGGTCCATGTCAATGTATGACAAAAGCACTACAATATTGTAAAGTAATTAGCCTCCAATTAAAATAAATAAATTTATATTTTAAAAAATGGGAAAAAAGTATTTGAAGGTTCTTGGAAGAATTTAGCTAGGAATAATATTAAATATAAACATTTAGTGTCATAGTTTAAAGATTAGAATCATTTATATTAAGTATATTATTATATAAACATTTTGATTTGACTGTGAACATTGTATTTACTATGACTTCATAAAGAGAGACACCATTAATTTCAGGTTTTCAGATCTTCATGGTGATTATTTAGGTTTCGCATATTTACTTATTTATTTTGGCCCATGAGATGATGACTACCATATGCCAAAACATTCATTTCAGTTCAGTTCAGTTGCTGAGTCATGTCCAACTCTTTGCGACCCCATGAACCTCAGCACGCCAGGCCTCCCTGTCCATCACCAACTCCCAGGGTTTACCCAAACTCATGTCCATTGAGTCAGTGATGCCATCCAGCCATCTCATCCTCTATCATCCCCTTCTCCTCCTGCCCTCAATCTTTCCCAGCATCAGGGTCTTTTCAAATGAGTCAGCTCTTCACATCAGGTGGCCAAAGGATTGGAGTTTCAGCTTCAACATCAATCCCGCCAATGAAAACCCAGGACTGATCTCTTTTAGGATGGACTGATTGCATCTTCTTGCAGTACAAGGGATTCCAAAGAGTCTTCTCCAACACCACAGGACAAAAGCATCAATTCTTCAGTGCGCAGCTTTCTTCACAGTCCAACTTTCACATCCATAGATGACTACTGGAAAAGCCATAGCCTTGACTAGTTGGACCTTTGTTGGCATAGTAATGTCTCTGCTTTTGAATATGCTATCTAAGTTGGTCATAACTTTCCTTCCCAGGAGTAAGCGTCTTTTAATTTCCTGGCTGCAATCACCAACTGCAGTGATTTTGGAGCCCCCCAAAATAAAGTCTGACACTGTTCCCACTGATTCCCCATCTATTTCCCATGAAGTGATGGGACCAGATGCCATGATCTTCATTTTCTGAATGTTGAGCTTTAAGCCAACTTTTTCACTCTCCACTTTGACTTTCATCAAGAGGCTTTTGAGTTCCTCTTCACTTTCTGCCATAAGGGTGATGTCATCTCCATATCTGAGGTTATTGATATTTCTCGTGGCAATCTTGATTCCAGCTTGTGCTTCCTCCAGCCCAGCGTTTCTCATGATGAACTCTGCATATAAGTTAAATAAGCAGGGTGACAATATACAGCCTTGACGTACTCCTTTTCCTATTTGGAACCAGTCTGTTGTTCCATGTCCAGTTCTAAATGTTGCTTCCTGACCTGCATACATGTTTCTCAAGAGGCAGGTCAGGTGGTCTGGTATTCCCATCTCTTTCAAAATTTTTCACAATTTATATGCAGAGTATATCATGAGAAATGCTGGGCTGGAAGAAACACAAGCTGGAATCAAGATTGCCACGAGAAATATCAATAACCTCAGATATGCAGATGACATCACCCTTATGGCAGAAAGTGAAGAGGAACTAAAAAGCCTCTTGATGAAAGTGAAAGTGGAGAGTAAAAAACTTGGCTTAAAGCTCAACATTCAGAAAATGAAGATCATGGCATCTGGTCCCATCACTTCATGGGAAATAGATGGGGAAACAGTGGAAACAGTGTCAGACTTTATTCTTTTGGGATCCAAAATCACAGCAGATAGCAATGCAGCCATGACATTAAAAGATGCTTACTCCTTGGAAGAAAACTTATGACCAACCTAGATAGCATAATCAAAAGCAAAGACATTGCTTTGCCAACAAAGGTCCATCTAGTCAAGGCTATGTTTTTTCCTGTGGTCATGTATGGATGTGAGAGTTGGACTGTGAAGAAGGCTGAGTGCCAAAGAATTGATGCTTTTGAACTGTGGTGTTGGAGAAGACTCTTGAGAGTCCCTTGGACTGCAAGGAGACCCAACCAGTGCATTCTGAAGGAGATCAGCCCTCGGATTTCTTTGGAAGGAATGATGCTAAAGCTGAAACTCCAGTACTTTGGCCAGCTAATGAGAAGAGTTGACTCATTGGAAAAGACTCTGATGCTGGGAGGGATTGGGGGCAGGAGGAGAAGGGGACGACAGAGGATGAGATGGCTGGATGGCGTCACTGACTCGATGGACGTGAGTCTGAGGGAACTCCGGGAGTTGTTGATGGATAGGGAGGCCTGGCGTGCTGCAATTCATGGGGTCACAGAGTCGGACATGATTGAGCGACTCAACTGAACTGAACTGAACACAGTCAAAGGCTTTGGCATAGTCAATAAAGCAGAAATAGATGTTTTTCTGGAACTCTTTTGCTTTTTTTATGATCCAACTTATGTTGGCAATTTTGTCTCTTGTTCCTCTGCCTTTTCTAAAACCAGCTTGAACATCTAGAAGTTCACGGTTCACGTATTGCTGAAGCCTGGCTTGGAGAATTTTGAGCACTTCTTTACTAGCGTGTGAGATGAGTGCAATTGTGTGATAGTTTGAGCATTCTTTGGCATTGCCTTTCTTTGGGATTGGAATGAAAACTGACCTTTTCCAGTCCTGTGGCCAAAACATTAGATTCATTTTATTTATTTGAAAATTATAAAGAATAATCTAAAAAGTAGAATCACAGTTTCAATAAGTACTTTGTCCTATCTTTCAGTCAGCAAGACTTATTTTAATATTTTTACTGATAAATCTCATTATGTCAATGCATATAGCATAGTTACATAATGTATGTACACCAATTAATGAAAGCTGGGAATGGTTCAGAATATTGTACATGTGGCATTTTGACAGGGAAAGACAAGAAAAACTTTCTCTTGTGAATTGCAATAGTTTTTGTTTTTGTTGTTGTTATTTTGTATTCTGCAGAATGTTAAAAGCTAAGGAACAATGCTAACTCTTGGAAAATATAATAAAGTTGCTTTTTTTAAAAAGTGTAGCTGACTTTGGCCTGGCAAAACAACAAGAAGAAAGCAGTAGACTTAACGTCTGTAGAGGAACGATTCTGTATTCCTGGTAAGGACAATTATTTTATGGTTCTCAAACATCCTTCTTAACAGGTTTGGGCTTTCATTTATTTTTCTGTTGTGCAAAGGAAAGACATTTACCTCTAATAAGTTTTCTTCTATTAGCCAGGTAATACACATGTGTAGAATCATGCCATTACATATTTAAAATAACCAACTATCTTTCCTTTACAGTAACTCTTCCACTCAATTACTTGTAATTGAAATGATCCTCAGCACATGATCCTCAGCACACAACAGGTGTACAAAACTTGTTGAATGAATCTGAATGAACTAGTAGACTCGTTTGCAACATGACACTTGGAATATTTAATTGCATCTATTGTATATATGATACTTTTATTATCTTTCCATCTCTAGATATTCAAGGTCAAGGAAAAGGTTTTTCAAGTCCTAATGCTTGCCCTAGCATCTGGCAAATAATAGGTTCAGAATAAATTGTATTATTTGAATGAATAAATGACATACTTAGACACATATTTACAAAGTTGGTAGCTTCTTGGGTAAATGAGTGTTATTTTCATTAATTGAGACTCTTTAACATGCTTTTAGGGTTCCTTTGAAATTCATTGCTTATCATGAAGTGAGAATCTTCTTTTGCTGATCACATATCATTTGTCTGAATCTGTCAAACAGATGTGATAGTCTGTAGATACAGCAGATTTCAGGGAAATATTCTGAAATCTCATTCATCAGGTCAAGCAATCAAGACACTTCCATTTTCCTTTTTAAATTTAATCTATTCACAACAGAGCCCTGGGGATAGGGTTCAGAATAAATCTTCTCCAAGGAGGGTGGAAGTTCGAAATAACAGCCCTTTTTTTTACAAAGTCCTTTCATATGAGAATATGTCAAGCAGTATTTTTGAGGGGTGAATTTTCATTTATTTGGTTAGTATTATTGAAACTAAGTACATGAGAAGATGCAGAGATTGGTGGACCAGTCTACGATTGTATCTTGAAAACTGAAGGTTTATCTGTGCACTTAATCTCTTAATAATAAGGAAATGACTCAACTATTACTTGTTGCTGGTAGAATAATATTCTTTTGTTCTACTTTTTACTCTTTTTCAGAAATAATAAAAACTTAATCACAAAAGTGTTAAGTAATCATATACTCCTGAACAGATTTGTTGATCAAAGTTACAGAACAAATGAAATGCAAGCTAAAAGTAAGCAGATTTATTCCCAAGACTGTGAATTAATATGTTTAGAATTGTTAATATGATAATTTTGTGTGTATGTTGAGGTGGGGGTGGGGGAGCGAGGCTATCTGTACAGTATATAAGAAGAAATCTAAAACATGACCATTATTTTGTCTTATTAGCCCAAAGATGGTTCACATTTCAACTTTTTTATTATTTAATTTTATTTTTAAACTTTACATAATTGTATTAGTTTTGCCAAATATCAAAATGAATCCGCCACAGGTATACATGTGTTCCCCATCCTGAACCCTCCTCCCTCCTCCCTCCCCATTCCATCCCTCTGGATCGTCCCAGTGCACCAGCCCCAAGCATCCAGTATCATGCATCGAACCTGGACTGGCAACTCGTTTCATACGTGATATTTTACATGTTTCAATGCCATTCTCCCAAATCTTCCCACCCTCTCCCTCTCCCACAGAGTCCAAAAGACTGTTGTATACATCAGTGTCCCTTTTGCTGTCTTGTACACAGGGTTATTGTTACCATCTTTCTAAATTCCATATATATGCGTTAGTATACTGTATTGGTGTTTTTCTTTCTGGCTTACTTCACTCTGTATAATAGGCTCCAGTTTCATCCACCTCATTAGAACTGATTCAAATGTATTCTTTTTAATGGCTGAGTAATACTCCATTGTTATATAGTTAGGAAAGCTGAACCTCCTAATATGGTTAAGCTATGGTTTCATTTAAGACTATCACAAATATATGAACATAAAGCTCTTTTTCTTTTAAATTGCTTTAAAATTTTTACTTCTACTCCCTTATCCCACTTTCCTCTCTCCTGGTTGTTAGACATGCCCCTTGATTGATAGGTTTTACAATAAACTTAGGCTCACAAGCCATTTTTCTTAGTTTTTTATGTCTTCAAACTGAGCACAGAGTCAAAAGAGCTCAGTTCTAAATTACATTCCATTACTTTCCTACTTTGGGTTTTTCCAAAAGACAAGGATCTAAGTGAAATACTTTATTTAGCAGGTGGTCCCATGAAATACTAGGGGGCTGGGGATGGAATGAGACAGAGAAGAGAAAATAGCCAGTAAGGAAGTATTAATAATCAGATCTGTATATTATGATCTGGGATATATATATACATATATATATACATATATATATACACACACACAAATATATATATATATTTGTATGTATATGTACATACAAATTTGTATGTATATGTACATACAAATATATATAATATTTCAGAGTGGTCCTATATGCCAAATTAAAGGTAGGAATTTTTTTTTCTTTTCCCAGCCACAAGTGGTTGAGGACTATTCCACTGACCTTTAGACACTCCTAGCCTCCTGGGGTGGGGGCTGGGAGGAAGCCCCCAGGTAGACAGTCATGTGTGATGTTAAAGATATGCACTGGAAATGTCTGTATAAACTCTTACATTTTTATTGTTTCAAATTTAAGATTGTTCCTAATACATCATTTCACAATTCCAGCTACTTTTTAATTTTAATATATCCTTCTCTTCAGGTTTTCTCTGAGTTTGTGAATTGGACAAAAGTAAAACCAATATCTTTCACAGTCTCTGCCTTGATACTTGCACCTTCATGCCTATTCCCCTCCACATTCTGTAGTTGTTGTTTTTGTTCAGTTGCCAAGTCATATCTCATTCTTTGTGACTCTGTGGACTGCAACACACCAGGCTTCCCTGTCCCTCACCATATCCTAGAGTCTTCCCAAGTTCGTGTCCATTGCATCAGTGATGCCATCCAACCATCTCATCCTCTGTCATCCCCTTCTCTTCCCGCCTTCAATCTTTCCCAGCATCAGGGGCTTTTCCAGTCAGTTCTTCGCACCAGGTGGTCAAAGTATTGGAGTTTCAGCTTCAACACCAGTCCTTCCAATGAACATTCAGGACTGATTTTCTTTAGGATGGACTGGTTGGCTCTCCTTGCAATCCAAGGGACTCTCAAGAGTCTTCTAAAACACCACAATTTAAAATGGGGAGGGAGGAGGGAGGAGGGTTCAGGATGGGGAACACATGTATACCTGTGGCGGATTCATTTTGATATTTGGCAAATCTAATACAGTTATGTAAAGTTTAAAAATAAATAAAATTAAAAAAAAAAAAATAAAAAAATAAAAGCATCAATTCTTCGGTGCTCAGCTTTCTTTATAGTCCAAAGCTCATATCCATACATGACTACTGAAAATACCATAGTCTTGACTAGATGGACTTTTGCTGGCAAAGAAATGTCTCTGCTTTTTAATGTGCTGTCTCGGTTGATCATAACTTATCTTCCAAGGAGCAAGCATCTTTTAATTTTATGGCTTCAGTCACCATACAAAGTGATTTTGGAGCCCCCCAAAATAAAGTCTGTCATTGTTTCACTATCTATTTGCCATGAAGTGATGGGACCCGATGCCATGATCTTAGTTTTCTGAGCTTTAAGCCAACTTTTTTTACTCTCCTCCTTCACTTTCATAAATAAACTCTTCAGTTCTTCTTTCTTTTCTGCCATAAGGATGGTGTCATTTGCATATCTGAGATTATTGATATTTCTCCCAGAAATCTTGATTCCAGCTTGTGCTTCAGCCAGCCCAGCATTTCTCATGATGTACTCTGCATAGAAGTTAAATAAGCAGGGTGACAATATGCAGCTTTGACGTACTCCTTTTCCTATCTGGAACCTCTCTGTTGTTCCATATCCAGTTTTAACTGTTACTTCCTGACCTGCATACACATTTCTCAAGAGACAGGTCAGGTGATCTGGTATTCCCATCTCTTGAAGAATTTTCTACAGTTTGTGGTGATCCAATGAGTAGTCAAGGTTGATTTCCTTTAAGACTGACTGGTTTGATGTCATTGCTCTCCAAGGGACTCTCAGGAGTCTTTTCCAGCACCACAGTTCAAAAGAATCAATTCTTTGTTGCTCTGGCTTCTTTATGGTCCAGCTCTCACAACTGTAGTGACTACTGGGAAGACCATAGCTTTGATTTACAGACCTTTGCCGGAAAGGTGATGTCTTTGCTTTTTAACATGCTGTGTAGGTTTGTCTAGGCTTTCCTGCCAAGAAGCAGTTGTCTTCTAATTCCATGGTCGCAGTCACCATCTGCAGTGATTTTAGAGCCCAAGAAGAGGAAATCTGTCACTGCTTACACCTTCTCTCCTTCTATTTTCCATGAAGTGATGGGACTGGATGCTGTGATCTTTGTTTTTTGAATATTTAGTTTTAAGCAGGCGTTTTCACTCTCCTCCTTCACCCTCATCAAGAGGTTCTTTAGTTCCTCTTCACTTTCTGCCATTAGAGTGGTGCCATTTGCACATCTGAAGTTGTTGATAGTCTGTAATCTCTGTGTAATTTTTATAAACTCCTCTGAGCCAATTAATTTAATCTGGAATGCCTCATTTAAGCTCCCCTGAGTTTAATGAGCTTGATCTTCCCATATCAGTTTGCTGTTTCTTTTTGCCTTTGTTTGCTCAGGTATTAACTTATTTAATAGAAGAAAGTTCTTTCTCAATGTTTACGGAAAGTGCCTCAGAGCATTCTTTATTGTGAATCTCAGCTGCTAGATAAGTGATTGTGGGCACTGGATTGATTGTGATGGAACAGAACTTTCATAAAATTTATTTATCTGATTTGATTCATTATTAGGAAGGTCTTTATTATCCTTTTCATGGAAAATACTCTCGAAATATAATCTTTGGTTGTTTTTTATCTATATGTTTTACTCCAATTTCAGAGTCTAAAACTGTATAATTCCTTAAACTTCATTTTCAGAGGAGATTTAATTTTTTAATATAAATTTATTTATTTTAATTGGAGACTAATTACTTTACAATATTGTATTGGTTTTGTCATACATCGACATGAATCCACCACGGGTGTACACTGGTTGAGTTTGAAACTCTGAGAAACATTTTAGGCTACTTCATGTGTGCATGTATGCTAAATTGCTTCAGTTGTATCTGACTCTTTGAGACCTTATGGACTGTAGCCCACCAGGCTCCTCTGTCAATGGGATTCTCTAGGCAAGAATAAGGGAATGGGTTGCCATGCCCTCCTCCAGGGATCTTCCCAACCAAAAGATCAAACCTGTGTCTCTTACTTCTCCTACATTGGCACGCAGGTTCTTTACCACTAGCACCACTGGCTAGTTCTTCGTAGAATATATATTTGGAATTTCTGGATAATAAACAAATGTGATCTCATAAAAACAGATAACTTGGACTAATCTTGCAATGGGAATTATTTGAGACTTTATTACTTGGTGTAATCCCATTCATGTTATTACATTAGATAATTAAAAGCTGGAAAATTTTTCACTGGATGGATCAAAATAAACCTGTAGGAAAACCTGAACAAGTAGAGACACATTGAAACCTTTCTAGCTACTGACTGTTCTTCCCAAGGTCTTAAGGAATCTCTGAGCTCTGAGACTCTTAACTCGCCTAAAATATTTTGGTAGCTTCCAGCTGCTCACAATTCACAGTCCGAGTCCTCAGCCGGGCTTCAGGTGGACAGCCCTGCTCTCTGCCTTTGCCACAGTATCCCGCTGTCCCTCCAGCCAGACTTCACTGCTCTTAGCTGCACCCTGTATGTTCCCTGTGACCACAGGGCTTTCCCATGTGCTGCTCCCTCTGTCTGGGATACTGCTTTTCCCATTTGTCAGCTGGTAAGGCGATGACGCCCCACTCCAGTACTCTTGCCTTGAGAATCCCGAGGACTGAGGAGCCTGGTAGGCTTCAGTCCATGGGGTCTCGAAGAGTCGGACACGACTGAGCGACTTCACTTTCACTTTTCACTTTCATGCATTGGAGAAGAAAATGGCAACCCATTCCGGTGTTCTTGCATGGAGAATCCCAGGGACGGGGGAGCCTGGTGGGTTGCCATCTATGGGGTCACACAGAGTCGGATCGACTGAAGCGACTTAGCAGCAGCAGCAACAAGCTCTTCTTACCCTTTACCTCTCAGCCAGAACATAGCCTCCTCAGGCAATCTCCCCAAAACAGGACAGGATGTCCCTGGCCTACACACACCATGCACTCATCCTTCACAAGGTGAACTTTTATATTTATTTTGTCATAGGCCACCATCCGCAGCACTGAGCCCAGAGTGTGGTTTATAGGATCACAAGAAACATATACTATATGAGTGATCCACTACCCGTATGATTATGACCAGAACCTGAAATAATGGAAATGTCATTATTGTTATTCAGTCTCTCAGATGTGTCTGACTCTTTGCAACCCATTGGACTGCAACACTCCAGGATTCCCTGTCCTTCAGTATCTCCCAGAGTTTGCTCAAATTCATGTCCATTGAGTTGATGATGCAATGCAAACATCTCATCCTCTGTCACCTTCTTCTTCTGATTTCAATCTTTCCTAGTATCAAGGTCTTTTCCAATGAGTTGGCTCTTCACATCAGGTGGCCAAAGTATTGGAGCTTCAGCTTCAGCATCAGTCCTTCCAATAAATATTCAAGGGTGATTTCCTTTAGGATTGACTGGTTTGATCTCCTTGCAGTCCAAGGGACTCTCAAGAGTCTTCTCCAACACCAGTTTGAAAGCATCAATTCTTCAGTGCTCAGCCTTCCTTATGGTCCAACTCTCACATCCATACATGACTACTGGAAAAACCACAGCTTTGACTATATGAACCTTTGTCAGCAAAATGACGTCTCTCCTTTTTAATATGCTGCCTAGATTTGTCATAATTTTTCCCAAAGATGCAATTGGATTGGTCAAAAAGTTCGTTTGGATTTTTCCATGGGCTCTTATGGAAAAACCTAAATGAACTTTTTTTACTAACCCAATATAATAAAGGAAATTTCTCCCTCCCACTGTAACAAACCACCCCACTCCGACGCCCTCCCCCTTAGCTGTACTTTAGATTTCCAAAGTTTGCCTGCCCACCTGGTAGAGCAACTGCTCACTGACTTTATTCCTTCTGCTTTCTGAAAAATATCCTTACTATAGAAAGGCTATTCTGATCACCCACCCCAAGTAGCAGCCTTTTTCAGACTCTATTCCTTTATCTCTTCATAGCACTTGGTTTTTTCTGCCAGTTCAGTTCAGTTTAGTTCAGTCGCTCAGTCGTGTCCAACTCTTTGCAACCCCATGAATCGCAGCACGCCAGGCCTCCCTGTCCATCACCTACTCCCAGAGTTCACTCAGACTCATGTCCATCGAGTCAGTGATGCCATCCAGCCATCTCATCCTCTGTTGTCCCCTTCTCCTCCTGCCCCCAATCCATCCCAGCATCAGAGTCTTTTCCAATGAGTCAACTCTTCACATGATGTGGCCAGAGTACTGGAGTTGCAGCTTTAGCATCATTCCTTCCAAAGAAATCCCAGGGCTGATCTCCTTCAGAATGCACTGGTTGGATCTCCTTGCAGTCCAAGGGACTCTCAAGAGTCTTCTCCAACACCACAATTCAAAAGCATCAATTCTTTGGCTCTCAGCTTTCTTCAGAGTCCAACTCTCACATCCATACATGACCACTGGAAAAACCATAGCCTTGACTAGATGGACCTTAGTTGGCAAAGTAATGTCTGCTTTTAAATATGCTATCTAGGTTGGTCATAAGTTTTCTTCCAAGGAGTAAGCGTCTTTTAATTTCATGGCTGCAATCACCATCTGCAGTGATTTTGGAGCCCCCCAAAATAAAGTCTGACACTGTTTCCACTGTTTCCCCATCTATTTCTCATGAAGTGATGGGACCAGATGCCATGATCTTCATTTTCTGAATGTTGAGCTTTAAGCCAACTTTTTCACTCTCCTCTTTCACTTCTATCAAGAGGCTTTTTAGTTCCTCTTCACTTTCTGCCATAAGGGTGATGTCATCTGCATATCTGAGGTTATTGATATTTCTCGTGGCAATCTTGATTCCAGCTTGTGCTTCTTCCAGCCCAGCGTTTCTCATAATGTACTCTACATATAAGTTAAATAAGCAGGGTAGCAATATACAGCCTTGACGTACTCCTTTTCCTATTTGGAACCAGTCTGTTGTTCCATGCCCAGTTCTAAGTGTTGCATCCTGACCTGCATAGAAATTTCTCAAGAGGCAGTGTTGTATTTTAACTAGTGTATCATGTGTCTCCCACTAAAACACAAACTCCCCAACAGTAAAGCTTTCAGCTGTTTTGTTCACCATTGTTCCCCTGCTCCTCTAGGAGCAGACTTACAGAATCCTAATAAATATTCTGAATTAATAATAATAGTTGTTATTATTATCAATAATTATTGAGTCATTCTGACTTTGTCTTTAAATTTTTTTTGAAACTTTATGGAAGAGTAATCGGGAAAATTTAACAAATATAATTGTATATGTTTAAAGTAGATAACATGATTTGATATACATTTGTGAAATGATTATCAAGAGCAATATAATTAACAAATTCATCACCTCACATAATTAACCCTTTGTTGTTCTGAGAATGCTAATATCTACTTTCTAGGACCTTCAAGTACACAGTAGCATATTATTAACTGTAATCACTATTAGATGCTCAGAACTTACTCTTCTCATAACTGAAAATTTGTTCCCTTTGACCTGTATCATTCTTTTTCTCCCCCCTCACCCTTGCCCAACCCATGGCAACCACATTCTGCTCTCTATTTCTATAGAATCAGCTTCTCTTTCAATTTCTCTGGCTTATTTCAACTAGAGTAATGTCTTTCTGGTTCATCTATGTCATTGTAAATGAGATTTTCTTCCTTTTGATGGTTGAAAATATTCTATTGTGTATGTGTGTGTGTGTGTGTGTGTGTGTGTGTGTATACACACACACATACCACATTCTGTGTTTAAAAATCCATGTGGATTTTTATCAAGATATAAAGCACTAACACTTTTTTAATTGAAGTATAGTTGATTTCCAATATTGTGTTACCTTCAGGTGTATAGCAAAGTGATTCATATTTTTGCAGATTATAATCCATTGAACATTATTACAAAATCATTGGTATAATTCCCTGTGCTACATAGTGTATACTTGTTGCTTGTCTATTTTACATATAGTAGTGTGTATTTGTTAATCCGATACTTCAGGTTTGTCCCTCCTCTCTTCCACTTCCCTTGGGTAACTTTAAGTTTGTTTTCTGTGTCTGTTGGATCTGTTTCTGTTTCACATATACATTTGCTTGTATTATTGTTTAGATTCCACATATAAATGATGTTATACAGTACATGTCTTTCTCTGTCTGGCTTATCTCACTGAGTATAATAATCTCTGGGTTCAAGCATGTTGCTACAAATGGAAGAATTGTATTCAAGTGGCTGAGTAGAATTACATTGTGTGTGTGTGTGTGTGTGTGTGTGTGTGTGTATCACATCTTTTTTATTTTAAAAACTTTATTGAGGGGGGTGGTCCTAAGATGGTGGAGGAATAGGACAGGGAGATTACTTTCTTCCCCACAAATTCATCAAAAGAACATATGAACACTGAGTAAATTCCACAAAACAACTTCTGAATGCTGGCAGAGGACATCAGGCAAGCAGAAAGGCAGCCCATTGTCTTCGAAAGGAGGTAGGAAAAAATATAAAAGATAAAAAGAGAGACAAGAGGTAGGGATGGAGATCCATCTGGGAAGGGAGTCCTAAAAAAGAGAAGTTCCCAAACACCAGGAAACACTCTCACTGGCGAGTCTGTGGTGAGCCTTGGAACCTCAGAGGGCAACATAACCAGGAGGGAAAATGAATAAATAATTAAAACGCACAGATTGCGTGCCTAATGGCAACTCTCAGCAGAGAAGCAGTAAAGATCCTTGCATCTGCCACTAGCAAGCAGGGGCCAGACAGGGAGGCACAGGCTGAATTGCTTAGGGTAAGAACCGGGCATGAATGCTCCGAGGGCAATCTGAGGGAACTAACTTGAGACAGCAACCCAGACTGTGGGATAGCTATCCCACGAAAAGCCCTAACCTAAGACACCACCAGGCCCGCTCACAGAACAAAGGACTGAGCAGAGCTAACTGGCTGCAGACCGGCCCATCCCCCTCTGGAGACAGGCAGGCAAGGGCAGCCAGAGCTGGAAGAGGGCAATTGCAGCCCCAGAGAGGCATCCTCGACCAAACTTCAAGCAGGCTTCATTACTAACCAAGACCTCTTGGGATTCTGGATGGTCGAAATCTGCCAGGAGGGTCACAGCCAAAGATCAGCTCCCCAGAAGAGACACATGGTACACCTGAGAATGTGTGCTGGTTGTACACCCAGAAAACTGAGCAGCAGGGATGGGGGAGGTGATAAGTCACAGCCCTCACCTGGGGTGACTGTGCTTACCAAGCACCTGGTCACCATAGCTGCTTGGAACTGGGAAGAGCACAAAACGCAGGCCCAGCCAAGTCTGTGCCTCTGGAGTAACCGAGAACCTGAACCTGAGTGGCTTAGATCTGAAAACTGCATACAGCTCAGGAACAGACTCAGACAGTTCCTGGCAGAGCAACCTAAAGCCTAAGCAGTATAGACTGGGAAAGCACACACGCAGTAAGTGGGGGAAAACCCAGTGTGGCCAAGACACTGCGAGCACTCCCCACACATGCCGTGATATTTTTTTTGCAGTGTTCCTCCCTCTCCACAGCACGACTGAACAAGTGAGCCTAAAAAAGTGACCACCACCACCCCCTTGGGTCAGGGCGGAAATTAGACACTGAAGAGACCAGCAAACAGAAGCTAAAACAAACAGAGGGAACTGCTTTGGAAGTGACAGGTGCAATATATTAAAACCCTGTAGTTAGCACCAACTACATAGGAAGGGGCCTATAGATCTTGAGAAGTATAAGGCGGATTAAGGAACTACCTGAAAATGAACTGACCCCACACTGTCCACAACACCAGAGAAAGTCCTAGATATATATTTTACCATTATCAGTTTTTAAATTTAAAAAAATTAAGTCCTCTATTACTCCTTTAATTTTCATTTTATAACCTACTATTATTTTGCAAAAAAAGACACTATTGTTTAAAGCAAACTTCATATATATATATATATATATATATATATATATATATATACACACACACACATATATAATTTTATAATTTTTGTGACTTTGTTTTTTCTTTAATATTGTATTTCTGAGAATCCAGCCTCTACTCTAGATTTTTAATCTTTGCTTTTTGGTATTTCTTATCAATTTTGTACCTTTAAGAACCCAATCTTCAGTACCCATTTTGACTTGGGAGCAAGATTACTGGCTTGACTGCTCTCTCCCCCTTTGGACTCTCCTTTTTCTCCACCAGGTCACCTCTATCTCCTCCCTCCCCCTTCTCTTCTCTACCCAACTCTGTGTTTCTCTTTGTGTCTTCTGGGATGTGGAGAACACTTAGGGAACTGATTACTGGCTAGATCTGTCTCTCTCCTTTTGAGTCCCCCTTTTATCCTCCTGGCCACCTCTGTCTCCTTCCTCCATCTTCTATTCTCTGTGTAACATCGTGAACATCTCTGAGGGATCCAAACTGTGGAGAGCACATAGGGAAGTGATTACTGGCCAGCTTGCTCTCTCCTCTTATGATTTCCCTCTTCTCCTCCTGGTCACCTCTATCTCCCTCTTCCCTCTTCTCTTCTCCATGTAACTCTGTGTACCTCTCCTGGTGTCCCTCAATTTGGAGAAACTTTTCATCTTTAACCTAAATATTTTATCATCGGTGCTGTATAGATGCATAAGTCTTGAGGCTACTGTAAGAATAAGACTGAAAACCAGACTCAGGAGGCTTAAGTCCAAATCCTGAGAACACCAGAGAACTCCTGAATCCAGGGAACATTAAACATAGGAGCTCATCAAATGCCTCCATACCTACACTGAAACCAAGCACCACCCAAGGGCCAACAAGTTCCAGAGCAAAACATACCACACAAATTCTCCAGCAACACAGGAACATAGCCTTGAGCTTCAATATACAGACTACCCAAAGTCACACCGAAACTATTGACATCTCAAAACTCATTACTGGACACTCCCTTGCACTCCAGAGAGAAGAAATCCAGCTCCATCCACCAGAACACCGACACAAGCTCCCCTACCCAGGAAACCTTGACAAGCCATCCATCCAAACCCACACACAATGAAGAACCTCCACAATAAAGAGGAATCACAAACTGCCAGAATACGGAAAAGCCACCCCAAACACAGTAATATAAACAAGATGAAAAGGCAGAGAAATACCCAGCAGGTAAAGGAATAGGATAAATGCCCACCAAACCAAACAAGAGAGGAAGAGATAGGGAATCTACCTGATAAAGAATTCTGAATAATGATAGTGAAAATGATCCTAAATCTTGAAAACAAAATGGAGTTACAAATAAATAGCCTGGAGACAAGGATTGAAAAGATGCAAGAAAGGTTTAACAAGGACCTAGAAGAAATGAAAAAGAGTCAATATATAATGAATAATGCAATAAATGAGGACAAAAACACTCTGGTGTGAACCAACAGTAGAATAATGGAGGCCAAAGATAGGATAAGTGAGGTAGAAGATAGAATGGTAGAAATAAATGAAACAGAGAGGAAAAAAGAAAAACGAATTAAAAGAAATGATGACAAACTCAGAGACCTCTGGGACAATGTTAAATACACCAACATTCGAATCATAGGAGTCCCAGAAGAAGAAGACAAAAAGAAAGGCCATGCGAAAATACTTGAGGAGCTAATAGTTGAAAATGTCCTTAAAATGGGGAAGGAAATAATCACCCAGGTCCACGAAACCCAGAGATTCCCAAAGAGGATAAGCCTAAGGCGAAACACACCAAGACACATATTAATCAAACTAACAAAGATCAAACACAAAGAACAAATATTAAAAGCAGCAAGGGAAAAACAACAAATAACACACAAGGGGTTTCTTATAAGGATAACAGCTGATCTTTCAATAGAAAGTCTTCAGGCCAAGAGGGAATGGCAGAACATACTTAAAGTGATGAAAGAAACTAACCTACAGCCCAGATTACTGTATCCAGCAAGGATCTCATTCAAGTATGAACTAGAAATCAAAAGCTTTACAGACAATCAAAAGCTGAGAGAATTCAGCACCACCAAACTAGCTCTCCAACAAATGCTAAAGGATCTTCTCTAGACAGGAAACAAAGAAAGGGTGTATAAACTCGAACCCAAAACAATAACGGAAATGGCAATGGGATCATACTTATCAATAATTTCCTTAAATGTAAATGGGTTGGATGCCCCAACCAAAAGACAAAGACTGGCTGAATGGATACAAAAACAAGACCCCTATATATGTTGTCTACAAGAGACCCACCTCAAACAAGGGACACATACAGACGGAAAGTGAAGGGCTGGATAAAGATATTCCACACAAACAGAGATCAAAAGAAAGCAGGAGTAGCAATACTCATATCAGATAAAATAGACTTTAAAACAAAGGCTGTGAAAAGTGACAAAGAAGGACACTACATAATGATCAAAGGATAGATCCAAGAAGAAAATATAACAATTATAAATATATATGCACCCAACATAGGAGCACCACAATATGTAAGACAAATGCTAACAAATATGAAAGGGGAAATTAACAATAACACAATAATAGTGGGAGATTTTACTACTCCACTCACACCTATGGATAGATCAACTAAACAGAAATTAACGAGGAAACACAAACTTTAAATGATACAATAGACCAGATACACTTAATTGATATCTGTAGGACATTTCACTTTAAAACAATAAATTTCACCTTTTTCTCAAGCACACACAGAACTTTCTCCAGGATATATCACATCCTGGGCCATAAATCTAGCCTTGGTAAATTAAAAAAAAATTGAAATCATTCCAAGCATCTTTTCTGACCACAGTGTAGTAAGATTAGATGTCAATTACAGGAGAAAAACTATTAAAAATTCCAACATATGGAGGCTGAACAGCACGCTGCTGAATAACCAACATATCACAGATGAAATAAAAAAAGAAATCAAAATATGCATAGAAACAAATTAAAGTGAAAACAAAACAACCCAAAACCTGGGGACACTGTAAAAGCAGTGCTAAGGGGAAGTTCATAGCAATACAGGCTTACCTCAAAAAAAAAAAAAAAAAGCCAAATAAATAACATAACTCTACACCTAAAGCAACTAGAAAAGGAAGAAATGAAGAACCCCAGGGTTAGTAGAAGGAAAGAAATCTTAAAAATTCAGTTCAGTTAAGTTCAGTCGCTCAGTCGTGTCTGACTCTTTGTGACCCCATGAACCGCAGCACGCCAGACCTCCCTGTCCATCACCAACTCCCAGTGTCCACTTATACCTATGTCCATCGAGTCAGTGATGCCATCCAACCATCTCATCCTCTGTTGTCCCCTTACCCTCCTGCCATCAATCTTTCCCAACATCAGTGTCTTTTCAAATGACTCAGCTCTTCACATCAGGTAGCCAAAGTATTGGAGTTTCAGCTTCAAATCAGTCCTTCCAGTGAACGTCCAGGACTGATCTTCGTTAGGATGGACAGGTTGGATCTTTCATTCCAAGGGACTCTCAAGAGTCTTCTCCAACAACACAGTTCCAAAGCATCAATTCTTCAGCACTCAGCTTTATTTATAGTCCAACTCTCACATCCATACATGATTACTGGAAAAACCATAGCCTTGACTAGATGGACCTTTGTTGAGAAAGTAATGTCTCTGCTTTTTAATACGCTGTCTAGGTTGGTCATAGCTTTCCTTCCAAGGAGTATGCACTTTTTAATTTTATGGCTACAATCACCATCTGCATTGATTTTGGAGCCCAGAAAAATAATGTCAGCCACTGTTTTCACTGTTTCCACATCTATTTGCCATGAAGTGATGGGACTGGATGCCATGATCTTAGTTTTCTGAATGTTGGGCTTTAAGCCAACATATTCACTCTCCTCTTTCTCTTTCATCAAGAGGTTCTTTAGTTCTTCTTCACTTTCTGCCATAAGGGTGGTGTCATCTGCATATGTGAGGTTATTTATATTTCTCCTGGAAATCTTGATTCCAGGTTGTGCTTCCTTCAGCCCAGCTTTCTTATGATGTGCTCTGCATATAAGTTAAATAAGCAAGGTGACAATATACAGCCTTGACGTACTCCTTTTCCTATTTGGAACCAGTCTGTTGTTAAAATTAGGGCAGAAATATATGCAAAAGAAACAAAAGAGACCATAGCTAAAATCAACAAATCCAAAAGCTGATTCTTTGAGTAGTTAAATTAAGTTGACAAACCATTAGCCAGACTCATCAAGAAACAAAGGGATAAAAATCAAATCAATAAAATTAGAAATGAAAATGTATAGATCACAACAGACAACACAGAAATGCAAAGGATCATAAGAGACTAGTATCAGCAACTATATGCCAATAAAATGGACAACTTGGAAGAAATGGAAAATTCTTAGAAAAGTACAGCTTTCCAAAACTGAACCAGGAAGAAATAGAAAATCTTAACAGACCCATCACAAGCATGGATATTGAAACTGTAATCAGAAATCTTCCAGCAAACAAAAGCCCAGGTCCAGATGGCTTCACAGATTAATTCTACCAAAAATTTAAAGAAGAGCTATCACCTATCCTACTCAAATTCTTCCAGACAATTGCAGAGGAAGATACATTTCCAAACTCATTCTATGAGGCCACCATCACCCTAATACCAAAATCTGACAAAGATCCCACAAAAAAAGAAAACTACAGGCCATTATCACTGATTAACATAGACGCAGAAATCCTAAACAAAATCCTAGCAAACAGAATCCAACAACATATGAAAAAGATCATAGTAACCAAGTGGGCTTTATCCCAGTGATGCAAGTATTCTTCAATATCCGCAAATCAATGCATGTAATACACCACATTAACAAATTGAAAAATAAAAACCATATGATTATCTCAATAGATGCAGAGAAAGCCTTTGACAAATTTCAACATCCATTTATGATAAAAACCCTCCCGAAAGCAGGAATAGAAGGAACATACTTCAACATAATAAAAGCTATATATGACAAACCCACAGCAAACATTATCCTCAATGGTGAAAAATTGAAAGCATTTCCCCTAAAGTCAGGAACAAGACAAGGGTGCCCCTTCTCACCACTACTATTCAACATAGTTTTGGAAGTTTTGGCCACAGCAATCAGAGCAGAAAAAGAAAAAAAAAAAGGAATCCAGATTGGAAAAGAAGAGGTAAAACTCTCACTGTTTGCAGATGACATGATCCTCTACATAGAAACCCCTAAAGACTCCACCAGAAAATTACTAGAGCTAATCAATGAATTATATTAAAGTTTCAGAATATAAAATCAAAACACAGAAATCCCTTCCATTCCTATACACTAACAATGAGATAACAGAAAGAGAAATTAAGGAAACAATTCCATTCACCATTGCAACACAAAGAATAAAATAGGAATATATCTATGTAAAGAAACAAAAGACCTATATATGGACAACTATAAAACACTGGTGAAAGAAATCAAAGAGTACACACATAAATGGAGAAATATACCATGCTCATGGATCAGAGGAATCAATATAGTGAAAATGAGTATACTACCCAAAGCAGTCAATGCAATCCCTATCAAGCAACCAAAGGTATTTTTCACAGAGCTAGAACAAATAATTTCACAACTTTTATGGAAATACAAAAAACCTCGAATAGCCAAAGCAATCTTGGGAAAGAAGAATGTAACTGGAGGAGTCAACCTGCCTGACTTCAGGCTCTACTACAAAGCCACAGTCATCAAGACAGTATGGTACTGGCACAAAGACAGAAATATAGATCAATGGAATAAAATAGAAAGCCCAGAGATAAATCCATGCACCTATGGACACCTTATCTTTGACAAAGGAGGCAAGAATATACAATGGATTAAAGACAATCTCTTTAACAAGTGGTGCTGGGAAAACTGGTCAACCACTTGTAAAAAAGTGAAACTAGAACACTTTCTAACACCATACACAAAAATAAACTCAAAATGGATTAAAGATCTAAACATAAGACCAGAAACTATAAAACTCCTAGAGGAGAACATAGGCAAAACACTCTCCGACATGAATCACAGCAGGATCTTCTATGACCCACCTCCCAGAATATTGGAAACAAAATCAAAAATAAACAAATGGGAACTAATTAAAATTAAAAGCTTCTGCATAACAAAGGAAACTATAAGCAAGGTGAAAAGACAGCCTTCAGAATGGGATAAAATAATAGCAAACAAAGCAACTAACAAAGAATTAATCTCAAAACTATACAAGCAACTACTGCAGCTCAATTCCAGAAAAATAAATGACCCAATCAAAAAACAGGCCGAAGAACTAAATGGACATTTCTACAAAGAAAACATACAGATGGCTAACACATGAAAAGATGCTCAACATTACTCATTATCAGAGAAATGCAAATCAAAACCACTATGAGGTACCATCTGACGCCAGTTAGAATGGCTGTTATTCAAAAGTCTTCAAGCAATAAATGCTGGAGAGGGCATGGAGAAAAGTGAACCCTCTTACACTGTTGGTGGGAATGCAAACTAGTACAGCCACTATGTAGAACAGTGTGGAGATTCCTTAAAAAACTGGAAACAGAACTTCCATATGACCCAGCAATCCCACTGCTGGGCATATATACCAAGGAAACCAGAATTGAAAGAGACACGTGTACCTAATACTCATCACAGCACTGTTTATAATAGCCAGAACATGGAAGCAACCTAGATGTCCATCGGCAGATGAATGGATAAGAAAGCAGTGGTACATATACACAACAGAATATTACACAGCTATTAACAAGAACACATCTGAATCAATTCTAATGAGGTGGATGAAACTGGAGCCTATTATACAGAGTGAACAGAAAGAAAAACACCAATACCATATAATAACGCATATATATGGAATTTAAAAGATGGTAATGATAACCCTGTATGCGAGACAGCAAAAGAGACAAAGATGTATAGAACAGTCTTTTGGACTCTGTGGGAGAGGGCGAGGGTAGGATGATTTGGGAGAATGGCATTGAAACATGTATATTATCATCTGTGAAATGAATCGCCAGTCCAGGTTCAATGCATGATACAGGGTTCTTAGGGCTGTTGCACTTAGATGACCCAGAGGGATGGGATGGAGAGGGAGGTTGGAGGCGGTTTCAGGATGGGGAACACATGTTCACCTGTGGTGGATTCATGTCAATGTATGGCAAAACCAATGCAATATTGTAAAGTAATTAGCCTCCAATTAAAATAAATAAATTTAAAAAAGAAAAAAAATCAGAATGCTTTCAAAAAATTTTCCTTGGGTCACTAAAAAAATTTTTTTATTGATAATGTTGGTTTATAATATTAACATAGATATCATGTATAAAATGTTATTTTTGGGGGGGGGAGAAACCAAGATGGTGGAGGAGTAGGATGGGGAGAACACTTTCTCCCCCACAAATTCATCAAAAGAGCATTTAAATGTCGAGTAAATTCCACAAAACAACTTCTGAATGCCGGCAGAGGACATCAGGCACCCAGAAAAGCAACCCAACTCTTCAAAAGGAGGTAGGAAAAAATATAAAAGACAAAAAAAGAGACAAAAGAGGGAGGGACAGAGTTCTGTCCCTGGAAGGGAGTCTTAAAAAGAGAGAAGTTTCCAAGCACCAGGAAACCTTCTCACTGCCGAATCTGTGCCAAGCTTTGGAAGCACAGAGGGCAACATAAAAGGGAGAAAAAAAAAATAAATAAAGAATTAAAAATCGCAGATTGTGAGCCCTACGGTAACTCCCCCAGCGGAGAAGCAGTGCAGACACCTGCACACGCCATTAGCAAGCGGGGGCTGGGCAGGGAAGCACGGCCCGGGCTGTGTCCCTTAGAGTAAGAATCGGGCCCAAATGTCCTGAGCGCTATCTGAGCGAAATAATTTGGGCTAGAAAACCAGACTGTGGGATATCTACCACGCAAAAAGCCAGCCGTAACCTAAGACACTGCAAGGCCCGCGCACGGAACAAAGGACTGAACAGAGATAGCTGGCTGCAGACCTTCCCCCTCCGGTGACAGGCAGCCAGAGCCAGAATGGGGCAAACGCAGCCCCAGAGAGACACTATCTATAAAACTGTAAGCAGGCTTCTTTGCTAACAAAAACTTCTTGGGGGTCTGGATGGTCAACATCTGCCTGAGAAGGTGTGCCGGTTTTACACCCAAATAACCGAGTGGTGGGGAGGCGATAAGTCTCAGCATTGGCGCTCGCCAAACACCTCATCACCTGAGCTGCTCGGACCTGGGAAGAGCACAAAACGCAGGCCCGAGTCTGCGCCTCTGAGGACTACCCGAGTGCCTGAACCTGAGCGGCTTGGACTTGGGAGCTCAGCCCAGGGCCAGCCTCTGATTGTTCCCGGGGGAATAACCTAGAGCCCAAGCAGTGTGGGCAGGGAGGATACACGTGCTGTGAGTGGGGGCAGACCCAGTGTGGCTGAGGCACTGTGAGCGCATGCCAGTGTTATCTGTTTGCAGTATCCCTCCCTCCCTCCCTCCCCACAGCGCGGCTGAACAAGTGAGCCTAAATAAAAAAAAAAAAAACAAAAGAAGTGTCCTCCACCGTCCCCTTTGTGTCAGGGTGGAAACCAGACACTGAAGAGACCAGCAAACAGAAGAAACTATAACAGAGGGAAACGCATTGGAAGCTACAGGCCATAGATTAAAGCCCTGTGGTTACTACGGACTACATAGGAAGGGGCCTATAGATCTTGAGAAATATAAGTCAGACCAAGGAACTAGCCAAAAAATGAACTGAACCCACAATACTCACAACAAAACCAGAGAAAGACCTAGATATATTTTTACTATTTTTACGATCAATCTTTCTTTCTTTTTTTTTAATTCTTTTTTAAAAAAAAATTTAAGTCCTCTATTGTTCTTTAATTTTCACTTTTATAACTATTACTTTGCAAAAAAAAAGACCCTATTTTTTTTCTTCTACAGCAAACTTCATATATATATTTTATAATTTTTTGACGGTGTTTTTTTTTTTTCTTTTTCTTCTTTTCTTTAACATTGTATTTTTGAAATTCCAAACTCTACTCTAGATTTTTAATTTTAGACTTTTGGTATATGTTATCAATTTTGTACCTATAGTTTTTTTTATAATTTCTGTGACTTTTTTCCCTCTGTTTCTTTCTCTTCTTCTTTTATATAACATCGTATATCTGCAATTCCAAACTCTACTCAAGATTTTTAATTTATGCATTTATGCTTTTTGGTATTTGATATCAATTTTGTACCTGTATTTTCTTTATAATTTTTGCGACATTGTTTTTGTTGGTTGGTTTGTTTTCTCTCTTTATTTTTCTTCTTCTTCTTTTTTTTAAAATTGTATTTTTGAAATTCCAAACTCTACCCTAGATTTTTAATTTTTGCTTTTTGGTATTAGTTATCAATTTTGTACCTGTAGTTTCTTTATAATTTTCGTGACCTTGTTTGTTTTTCTTTGTTCGTTTTTTCTCCCTTTCTTTTCCTTCTTCTTTTCATTAACATCGCATTTTTGAAATTCCAAACTCTACTCTAGATTTTTAATTTTTGCTTTTATGTATTTGTTACCAATTTTGTACCTTTAAGAACCCAATCTTCAGGACCCATTTTTCACTAGGGAACGAGATTACTGGCTTGACTGCTCTCTCCCTTTGGACTCTCCGTTTTCTCCACCAGGTCGCCTGTATCTCCTCCCTAAACCCTCTCTACTCTACCCAACTCTGTGAATTTCTGTGTGTTCCAGACGGTGGAGAACACTTAGGGAACTGATTACTGGCTGGATCTGTCTCCCTCCCTTTCATTTCCCCCTTTTATCCTTCTGGCCACCTCTGTCTCCTTCCTCCTTCCCCTCTTCTCTGTATAACTCCTTGAACATCTCTGAGCAGTCCAGTTGTGGAGTGAACATAAGGAAGTGACTACTGGCTAGCCCACTCTCTCCACTATTGATTCCACCTCATCTCATTTGGGTCACCTCTAACTCCCTCCTCCCTCTTCTCTTCTCCATGTAATGCTGTGAACCTTTCTGAGTGACCCTCACAGTAGAGAAACTTTTCTTCTTTAACGTAGATGTTTTATCAATGGTGCTGTATAGAAGGAGAAGTTTTGAAACTACTGTAAAAATAAGACCGATAACTGGAAGTAGGCGGCTTAAGTCCAAATCCTGACTCCAGGGAACTCCTGACTCCAAGGAACATTAATTGACAGGAGCTCATCAAACGCCTCCATACCGACACTGAAACCAAGCACCACACAAGGGCCAACAAGTTCCAGGGCAAGACATACCAAGCAAATTCTCCAGCAACAAAGGAACACAGCCCTGAGCTTCAAGATACAAGCTTCCCAAAGTCACCCCAAAACCACAGACATCTCATAACTCATTACTAGTCATTTCATTACAATCCAGAGAGAAGAAATACAGCTCCATCCACCAGAACATCGACACAAGCTTCCCTAACCAGGAAACCTTGACAAGCCACCTGTACAAACCCACACACAGTGAGGAAACGCCACAATAAAGAGAACTCCACAAACTGCCAGAATACAGAAAGGGCACCCCAAACTCAGCAATTTAAACAAGATGAAGAGACAGAGGAATAGCCAGCAGATAAAGGAACAGGATAAATGCCCACCAAACCAAACAAAAGAGGAAGAGATAGGGAATCTACCTGATAAAGAATTCCGAATAATGATAGTGAAATTGATCCAAAATCTTGAAATTAAAATGGAATCACAGATAAATAGCCTGGAGGCAAGGATTGAGAAGATGCAAGACAGGTTTAACAAGGACTTAGAAGAAATAAAAAAGAGTCAATATATAATGAATAATGCAATAAGTGAAATTAAAAACACTCTGGAGGCAACAAATAGTAGAATAACAGAGGCAGAAGATAGGATTAGTGAATTAGAAGATACAATGGTAGAAATAAATGAATCAGAGAGGATAAAAGAAAAACGAATTAAAAGAAATGAGGACAATCTCAGAGACCTCCAGGACAATATTAAACGCTACAACATTCGAATCATAGGAGTCCCAGAAGAAGAAGACAAAAAAGAAAGGCCATGAGAAAATACTTCAGGAGATAATAGTTGAAAACTTCCCTAAAATGGGGAAGGAAATAATCACCCAAGTCCAAGAAACCCAGAGATTCCCAAACAGGATAAACCCAAGGCAAAACACCCCAAGACACATATTAATCAAATTAACAAAGATCAAACACAAAGAACAAATATTAAAAGCAGCAAGGGAAAAACAACAAATAACACACAAGGGAATACCCATAAGGATAACAGCTGATCTTTCAATAGAAACTCTTCAAGCCAGGAGGCAATGGCAAGACATAATTAAAATGATGAAAGAAAATAACCTACAGCCCAGATTATTGTACCCAGCAAGGATCTCATTCAAGTATGAAGGAGAAATCAAAAGCTTTTCAGACAAGCAAAAGCTGAGAGAGTTCTGCACCACCAAACCAGCTCTCCAACAAATACTAAAGGATATTCTCTAGACAGGAAACACAAAAACTGTATAAATTTGAACCCAAAACAATAAAGAAAATGGCAACGGGATCATACTTATCAGTAATTACCTTAAACATAAATGGGTTGAATGCCCAAGCAAAAGACAAAGACTGGCTGAATGGATACAAAAACAAGACCCCTACATATGTTGTCTACAAGAGATCCACCTCAAAACAGGGGACACATACAGACTGAAAGTGAAGGGCTGGAAAAAGATTTTCCATGCAAATAGGGACCAAAAGAAAGCAGAAGTAGCAATACTCATATTAGATAAAATAGACTTTAAAACAAAGACTGTGAAAAGAGACAAAGATGGTCACTACATAATGATCAAAGGATCAATCCAAGAAGAAGATATAACAATTATAAATATATATGCACCCAACACGGGAGCACTGCAGTATGTAAGACAAATGCTAACAAGTATGAAAGGAGAAATTAACAATAACACAATAATAGTGGGAGACTTTAATACCCCACTCACACCTATGGATAGATCAACTAAGCAGAAAATTAACAAGGAAACACAAACTTTAAATGATACAGTAGACCAGTTAGACCTAATTGATATCTATAGGACATTTCATCCCAAAACAATGAATTTCACCTTTTTCTCAAGTGCACATGGAACCTTCTCCAGGATAGATCACATCCTGGGCCATAAAGCTAGCCTTGGTAAATTCAAAAAAAAAATAGAAATCATTCCAAGCATCTTTTCTGACCACAATGCAGTAAGAGTAGATCTCAATTTCAAGAGAAAAACTATTAAAAATTCCAACATATGGAGGCTGAACAACACGCTGCTGAATAACCAACAAATCACAGAAGAAATCAAAAAAGAAATCAAAATTTGCATAGAAACGAATGAAAATGAAAACACAACAACCCAAAACCTGTGGGACACGGTAAAAGCAGTCCTAAGGGGAAAGTTCATAGCAATACAGGCACACCTCAAGAAGCAAGAAAAAAGTCAAATAAATAACCTAACTTTACACCTAAAGCACCTAGAAAAGGAAGAAATGAAGAACCCCAGGGTTAGTAGAAGGAAAGAAATCTTAAAACTTAGAGCAGAAATAAATGCAAAAGAAACAAAAGAGATCATAGCAAAAATCAACAAAACCAAAAGCTGGTTTTTTGAAAGGATAAATAAAATTGACAAACCATTAGCCAGACTCATCAAGAAACAAAGGGAGAAAAATCTAATCAATAAAATTAGAAATGAAAATGGAGAGATCACAACAGACAACACAGCAATACAAAGGATCATAAGAGACTACTATCAACAATTATATGCCAATAAAATGGACAATGTGGAAGAAATGGACAAATTCTTAGAAAAGTACAACTTTCCAAAACTCGACCAGGAAGAAATAGAAAATCTTAACAGACCCATCACAAGCACAGAAATTGAAACTGTAATCAAAAATCTTCCAGCAAACAAAAGCCCAGGTCCAGACGGCTTCACAGCTGAATTCTACCAAAAATTTAGAGAAGAGCTAACACCTATCCTGCTCAAACTCTTCCAAAAAATTGCAGAGGATGGTAAACTTCCAAACTCATTCTATGAGGCCACCATCACCCTAATACCAAAACCTGACAAAGATCCCACAAAAAAAGAAAACTACAGGCCAATATCACTGATGAACATAGATGCAAAAATCCTTAACAAAATTCTAGCAATCAGAATCCAACAACACATTAAAAAGATCATACACCATGACCAAGTGGGCTTTATGCCAGGGATGCAAGGATTCTTCAATATCCGCAAATCAATCAATGTAATACACCACATTAACAAATTGAAAAATAAAAACCATATGATTATCTCAATAGATGCAGAGAAAGCCTTTGACAAAATTCAACATCCATTTATGATAAAAACTCTCCCGAAAGCAGGAATAGAAGGAACATACCTCAACATAATAAAAGCTATATATGACAAACCCACAGCAAACATTATCCTCAATGGTGAAAAATTGAAAGCATTTCCTCTAAAGTCAGGAACAAGACAAGGGTGCCCACTTTCACCATTACTATTCAACATAGTTTTGGAAGTTTTGACCACAGCAATCAGATCAGAAAAAGAAATAAAAGGAATCCAAATTGGAAAAGAAGAAGTAAAGTGCTCACTGTTTGCAGATGACATGATCCTCTACATAGAAAACCCTAAAGACTCCACCAGAAAATTACTAGAACTAGTCAATGACTATAGTAAAGTTGCAGGATATAAAATCAACACCCAGAAATCCCTTGCATTCCTATACACTAATAATGAGAAAACAGAAAGAGAAATTAAGGAAACAATTCCATTCACCATTGCAACGGAAAGAATAAACTACTTAGGAATATATCTACCTAAAGAAACTAAAGACCTATATATAGAAAACTATAAAACACTGGTGAAAGAAATCAAAGAGGACACTAACAGATGGAGAAATATACCATGTTCATGGATTGGAAGAATCAATATAGTAAAAATGAGTATACTACCCAAAGCAATCTATAGATTCAATGCAATCCCTATCAAGCTACCAACAGTATTCTTCACAGAGCTAGAACAAATAATTTCACAATTTGTATGGAAATACAAAAAACCTCGAATAGCCAAAGAGATCTTGAGAAAGAAGAATGGAACTGGAGGAATCAACCTACCTGACTTCAGGCTCTACTACAAAGCCACAGTTATCAAGACAGTATGGTACTGGCACAAAGACAGAAATATAGATCAATGGAACAAAATAGAAAGCCCAGAGATAAATCCACGCACATATGGACACCTTATCTTGGACAAAGGAGGAAAGAATATACAATGGATTAAAGACAATTTCTTTAACAAGTGGTGCTGGGAAATCTGGTCAACCACTTGTAAAAGAATGAAACTAGACCACTTTCTAACACCATACACAAAAATAAACTCAAAATGGATTAAAGATCTCAATGTAAGACCAGAAACTATAAAACTCCTAGAGGAGAACATAGGCAAAACACTCTCTGACATACATCACAGCAGGATCCTCTATGACCCACCTCCCAGAATATTGGAAATAAAAGCAAAAATAAACAAATGGGACCTAATTAACCTTAAAAGCTTCTGCACATCAAAGGAAACTATTAGCAAGGTGAAAAGACAGCCTTCAGAATGGGAGAAGATAATAGCAAATGAAGCAACTGACAAACAACTAATCTCGAGAATATACAAGCAACTCCTACAGCTCAACTCCAGAAAAATAAATGACCCAATCAAAAAATGGGCCAAAGAACTAAATAGACATTTCCCCAAAGAAGACATACAGATGGCTAACAAACACATGAAAAGATGCTCAACATCACTCATTATCAGAGAAATGCAAATCAAAACCACTATGAGGTACCATTTCACACCAGTCAGAATGGCTGCAATCCAAAAGTCTACAAGGAATAAATGCTGGAGAGGGTGTGGAGAAAAGGGAACCCTCTTACACTGTTGGTGGGAATGCAAACTAGTACAGCCACTATGGAGAACAGTGTGGAGATTCCTTAAAAAACTGGAAATAGAACTGCCTTATGATCCAGCAATCCCACTGCTGGGCATACACACTGAGGAAACCAGAAGGGAAAGAGACACGTGTACCCCAATGTTCATCGCAGCACTGTTTATAATAGCCAAGACATGGAAGCAACCTAGATGTCCATCAGCAGATGAATGGATAAGAAAGCTGTGGTACATATACACAATGGAGTATTACTCAGCCATTAAATAGAATACATTTGAATCAGGTCTAATGAGGTGGATGAAACTGGAGCCGATTATACAGAGTGAAGTAAGCCAGAAAGAAAAACACCAATACAGTATACTAACGCATATATATGGAATTTAGAAAGATGGTAACAATAACCCTGTGTACGAGACAGCAAAAGAGACACTGATGTATAGAACAGTCTTATGGACTCTGTGGGAGAGGGAGAGGGTGGGAAGATTTGGGAGAATGGCATTGAAACATGTAAAATATCACATATGAAACGAGTTGCCAGTCCAGGTTCGATGCATGATACTGGATGCTTGGGGCTGGTGCACTGGGACGACCCAGAGGGATGGAATGGGGAGGGAGGAGGGAGGAGGGTTCAGGATGGGGAACACATGTATACCTGTGGCGGATTCATTTTGATATTTGGCAAAACTAATACAATTATGTAAAATTTTAAAATAAAATAAAATTTAAAAAAATGTTATGTTTCTTCTTCGGTATATGGTACAATGTGCTCACCACCAAAAATTTAGTGTCTGTCAGGATACAACTGACCCTTTTTGTCCATTTCACAGTCCCCTCCCACATGTTCCATTTCACAACAAATACTCAGTTCCAGGTATCTCCAGATAGTTTGGCTTGGTTTGTTCATTTTTGTTTTGCTTCCTTTTTTGTTTTTATATTCCATATATGAGTGAAATCATGCTGTTTTTGTTTTTCTCCATCTGACATTTAATTTAGCATAAGATTTCAAGGTCCATCCATGTTGTTCTAAGTACCAAGATTTTACTTTTGTGGCTGAGTAGTATTTCATTACACACACACACACACACACGTGTATGTATATATATATATATATATATATATATCTTCTCTATCCATCATCTTTTGATGGCACTAAGGTTGTTTCCATATCTTGATTATTGTAAATAATGTTGTGATGTACATAGATGTGTGAATAGTTTTCAAAGTATTTTTATCCTTGAATAAATATCCAGAATTGAGATACATAGATTATATGGTAGTTTTATTATTTTTTAAGGAATCTTTGTACTTTTTTCATAATGGCTAAACCAATTTTAAATGTTATAATTTTATTAATTATACTATCCTATACACTTTTCCTCATAATTCTTTTTTAAATTGAAGTTTAATCTATTTACAATGTTGTGCCAATCTCTGCTGTACAGCAGAGTGACTCAATTATAGAAATATATACATTCTTTTTATATTCTTTTCCATTTTGTTGTCTCCCAAGAGATTGGATCTAGTTTCCTATGCTATAGGTAGAACTTTGTTGTTTATCCATCTTAAATATAATAGTTGCATCTACCCATCCCAAACTCCCAGTACATACATCTCTTTCCCTTCCCCCAACCCTTGGCAACCACAAGCCTGACCTCTATATCTGTGAGTCCATTTCTGTTTTGTAGATAGGCTCATTTGTGCCATATTTTAGATTCCAAACTTAAGTGATACCGTGGTATTTGTCTTTCTCTTTTTTGACTTACTTCACTTAGTATGATAGCTAGAGTTGCATCCATGTTGTTACAAATGGCATTATTTCATTCTTTTTTATGGTGAGTAGGGCTTCCCTGGTGGCCCAGACAGTAAAGCATCTGCCTGCAATGTGGGAGACCCGGGTTCGACTCCTGGGTTGGGAAGAGCCCCTGGAGAAGGAAATGGCAATCCACTCCAGCACTCTTGCCTGGAAAATCCCATGGATAGAGGAGCCTGATAGGCTACAGTCCATGGGGTCACAAAGAGTCGGACACGACTGAGCAACTTCACTTCACTAGTGTTCCATTTACATATACCACATCTTCTTTATCCATTCTTATGTTGGTGGACATTTAGGTTATTTCCATGTCTTGGCTATTGTGAATAGTGCTACCATGAATATAAGGGTGTATGTATCTTTTTGAATTGTGGTTTTGTCTAGGTATATGCCCAATAGTGAGATTGCTAGATCACATGGTGATTGTATTTTTAGTTTTCTGAGGGACCTCCATACTGTTGTCCACAGTGGCTGCACCAACTTGCTTTCCCACCAATGGTGTAGGAAGGTTCCCTTTTCTCCACACCCTCCCCAGGTTTCGTTATTTCTAACTTTTTATTGATGGTCGTTTTGACTGATATGAGGTGGTACCTCATTGTAGTTTTGATTTGCATTTCTCTAGTAATTAGTAATGTTGAATACCTTTTCATAGATCTCTTGGTCATCTGTACATCTTCTTTGAAGAAATATCTATATAGGTCTTCTGCCTGTTTTTTTTAATTGGGGTTTTTTTGGTTGTTGTTTTATGTTTTATGTTGTTTTGTTGTTTTTTTATGGTTTCCTTTGCTGTGCAAGAGCTTGGAAATTTGATTGTTTATTTTTGTTTTTATTTCTATTGCCTTAGGAGAATGACCTAAGAAAACATTGGTATAATTTATACCAGAGAATTTTTTTCCATGCTCACTTCTGGAAGTTTTATAGTGTCATATTTTATATTTAAGTCTTTAAGCCATTTTGAGTGCCTTTTTGTGTATGGAATGAGGGTGTGTTCTAACTTCACTGATTTACATGCACCTGTTCAGCTTTCCCAGCCCAATTGCTGAAGAGACTTTTCCCCATTTTATATTCTTGCCTCCTTTGTCAAAGATTAATTGACTGCAGGTGTGTGGATTTATTTCTGGGCTCTATTCTGTTCCATTGACCCATACGTCTGTTTTTGTTCCAAGATCACACTGCTTTGATTACTATAGCTTTGTAGTATTGTCTGCCTCCTGCTTTATTTCCAACCCCCCCCCCCCTCAGGATTGCTTTAGCAACTCTCTCTTTTGTGGCTCCATATAAATTTTAGGGTTATTTGTTCTAGTTCTGTGGAAAATGTCGTGGATAATTTGGCAGGGCCACATTAAATCTGTAGACTGCTTTGGGTACTATTGCTATTTTAACAACATTAATTTTTTTCCAATCCAAGGGCATGGAGTATTTTTCCATTTCTTTGAAGCCTCTTTAATTTCCTTTATTAACATTTTATAGTTTTCAGCTTATAAGTCTTTCACCCCCTTGGTCAGGTTTGTGCAAAGTATTTTTTGGTGCAATTTTTAAAGGTTTTTTGTTTTGTTTTGTTTTGTTTTTTTACATTCCATTTCTAATATTTAATTGTTCATATAAAGAAATGCAACTGATTTCTGACTGTTAATATTGTACCCTGCTATTTTACTAAATTCATTTATTAGCTATAGTAGCTTTTGTGTGAAGTTCTTAGGGTTTTCTATATGTAGTATCACGTTACCTGCATATAGTGACAATTTTACCTCTCCTTTTCAATTTGGTTGTATTTTACTTCTTTTTCTTGTCTAATTTCTGTGGTTAGTACTTCCAATACTATGTTGAATAGAAGTGGTGAGAGTGGGTATTCTTGTCTTGTTCCAGATTTTAGTGGGAAGGCTTTCAGCTTTTAACCGTTGAGTATTATATTGACTATAGGTTTGTCATAAATAGCTTTTAATAAGTTGAGATATGTTCTCACTTTTGATATGTTTTTTTTTCTTATCATGAATGAATGTTGAATTTTGTCAAATGCTTTTTCTGCATCTATTGAGATGATCCTGGTTTTTTTAAACTTTTCTTTTTTTTAATGTGGTGTATTAGATTGATTTGTATATATTGAACTCTTTTTATAAACTTGGGGCGAATCCCAGTGGGTCATGGTGTATGATCATTTTTTGTGTTCTTGTCTTTTGGTCCTTCAGTAATGTCTGACTCATTGTGACCCCATGGGTTGCAGATTGCCAGGCTTCCCTGCCCTTTGCTATCACCTGGAGTTGGCTTAAATGACTCATGTCCATTGAATCAATAGTGCCATCCAACCATCTCATTCTGTCATACACTTCTCTTCCTGCCTTCAATCTTTCCCAGCATCTGGGTGTTTTCCAGTGAGTTAGCTCTTCACATCAGGTGGCCAAAGTATTGGAGCTTCAGCTTCAGCCATCAGACCTTCCAATGAATATTCAGGGGTGATTTACTTTAGGGTTGACTGGTTTGATCCCCTTGCTGTCCAGGGTAGTCTCAAGAGTATTCTTCAGCACCACAGTTGAAAGCATCAGTTCTTTGGTGCGCAGTCTTCTTTGTGGTGTCACATCCGTACATGACTACTAGAAAAACCATAGTTTTGATTCTATGGACCTTTTTGTGTTGAATTCAATTTGCTGTTATTTTGTTGAGAATTTTTGCAGTGATATTCATCAAAGATATTGGCATATAATTTATCTTTTGGTGGTATGTTTGTCTGGTTTTAGTATCAGGGTGTTTGTGGCTTCATAGAATGTCTTTGGAAGTGTTCTTTCCTCTCCAGTCTTTTGGAAGGATTTGAGAAGAATCAGTACAAGTTCTTTGAATGTTTGGTAGAGTTTGCCTGTGAAATCATCTGGTCCTGAATGTTTGTTTCTAGGGAATTATTATTATTATTACAGATATTACTTCACTTCTAATGATTAATCTGTTCAAATTATCTTTTCTTCTTGATTTAGTTTTAGTAGGCTGAATGTTTTTAGAAAGTTTCCCATTTCTTCTAGGTTGTCAAATTTATTGGTATAAGGTTGTTCATAGTATTTTTTTATGCTTTTTTAAAAAATTCTTTGGTATCAATTGAGATTTCTCTTTTTGCACTCCTTATTTTGTTTATTTGGGTTCTTTCTCTTTTCCTCTTGGTGAGCATGCCCAGAAGTTTGTCAATTTTCTTTGCCATTTCAAAGAACCAACTCTTGATTTTACTGAGTTTTTTTAGAATTTTCTAATCTATATTTTATTTATTACCTTCTGATCTTTATCCTTCCTTCTGCTGACTTTAGGCTTTGTTTATTATTCTTTTTCTAATTTATTTATACAGTAGGTTAGGTTGTTTCTTTGAGGTTTTTCTTGTTTTTTAAAGGAAGGACTGTATTGGTCTAAACTTCTATGAACTGCTTATTATTGTGTCCCATAGATTTTGTATGGTTCTGTTTGTGTTGTCATTTGTCTCAAGGTATTGTAAATTTCCTTGTTGACCCATTGTGTTTTGTTTTTTTTTTTTTTTTTTTTAGTAGCATGCTGTTTAGTCAGCATGTAATAATTTTACTCTCATTTATTTTCCTTTGGTTGATTTCTAGTTTCATGCCATTGTATTGACATGTACGACATCATCTTAATTTAATCATCTGTTGAGTGACAGTTGGGTTGCTTCTGTGTCTTCACTATTGTAAATAATGCCATTATGAACATTGGGTTACATATTTTTTCAAATTAGTGTTTTCACATTCTGCAGATATATAACCAGGCATGAAATTGCTGGATCATATGGTAGCTCAATTTTTAGTTTTTTAAAAATACTTCTTTTTAATTGTTTTAAATATGATAATACATTTACAGGAGACTTGGAAAATACATAACAAAGCTATATAGTTCCACTGTACTTTTCAATTATTTTCTTAGTAAATAAGCTAAGATTCAATATCAAACCCTCAAAAATTAATATAGTGAATAGACTGAAAAGTATAAGGATATAGTAGACCTGAAAAGCACCATGAGCCAATCCAACATAATTAAGTATACAATTTCCACACAACAGCAGTATACAAATTCTATTCAAGTTCCCATAGACTATAAACCAACACTGAATCTGAAATATAAAGAGTGAAACAATCTAGATAAAAGTAAACCATCATCATATAGTCCAGTTGTTTTTAGACATGGCTGCTCATTAGAATAGCTTCTAGAGCTTTGGAGAAGAAAAAAATACCTGGGCATTTGTAGTTTTCAAAAACTTTCAACATAACTCTAATGTGTATCTAGATTTTAAAAAGTGATTACAGATTTTGCTATTAAATGGTAGCTTTAAGCATGTAGAATTCTATTATTTTCTATCGATCAATCATGATACAAGAGTATCACAATGAATAATAGTTACATAATCACAATAATAAAAGATGTTTATCAGTTTTTTGGTGTGTTTTTTTTTTTTTCACCAATTCTGGGAAACTTTTACTTTCAGGTTATCAGATGATGTGTGTGTTTAGTCAAAACTTTGTGTTTTCTTGGATGTGTCACAAGAATCCAAGATTCTTTTCCTTGGAGTTTTATGGCACAAGGTTTGGTTAACAGCACTTGATGGGGCCTTTTCAGCAAGAGTGAAGAGCATTTATTCTGGAGGTGTTTATCCCAATAGACAAAATCTCTAGGTTGCAAGGTGTGGTGCTTAAAGTCTTTGTCTCCTGAGAATGTGCTGTGAAAAGATTGCTCTACCAAAAAGATGGTTATTTTTAATAGAGGCAATTGTTGTTCAGTCACTTAATAATGTCCAACTCTTTTCCCACCCCATGGAAGCAGCTCACCAGGCTTCCCTGCCCTTCACCATCTCTTGGAGCTTGTTCAAACTCATGTCCATTGAGTTGGTGATGAGTTGAGGTAATTAGGGCTATACAATATTGGAGCATCTCTCCTTTTATCAGTTGTGGGTCAAAAGAAGCAAGAGCCTAGTTCATTGAGTGTCCTGTGGTCATCTCATAGGGTGAGATTAGTTCCAAAAGGGTGGATTAGCAAATCAGAAGGAGCAACAGCAATGCTGGAAGCCATGGTGTTTGGAGGGCTTCTACAAATTTTGCCAGTTGAGTCCTAATAATGCCATCATTGCATTCAATTAAAGCAGTGAATTGAATAATGGTAGTCACAGTGAAAGTGTTGTAAGACAAGCACCTGGTCAGTGAAGTGGGTTTCTCAATCCCTATAAAGTTTGAGAAGAGTTACCTAGGTAGGGATGTTGTTGTTGTTCAGTTCCCTTGTAGTGTCCAATTCTTTGTGATCCCATGTACTGCAGCACTCCAGGCATCCTTTTCCCTCACCATCTCCCAGAGTTTGCCCAAGTTCATTTTCATTGCCTTGCTGATGTCGTCCAGCCATCTCATCTCCTGATGCCCTTTTCTTCTGCCCTCAATCTTTCCCAGCATCAGGACTTTTCCAATGAGTCATCTGTTCCTATCTGATGACTAAATGCTGGAGCTTCAGCTTCAGCATCAGTCCTTCCAGTAAACATTCAGGGTTGATCTCCCTTAAGATTGACTGGTTTGATCTCCTTACTGTCCAAGGGACTTTTAGAAGTCTTCTCCAGCACCACAGTTTGAAGGCATCAATTCTTTGGCATTCTGCCTTCATTATGGTCCAGTTCTCACAACCTTACATGATCACTGGGAAGACTATATGGACCTCTGCTGGCAGAGTAATGTCTCTGATTTTCAACACATTGTCTAGGTTTGTCATTGCTTTTCAGCCAAAAAAGCAATTGTCTTCTGATTTCACATACATGATCTTGTGGGGTTTTTTTTAATATTTAGTCTTAAGCTGGCTCTTTCACTTTCCTCCTTCACACTCATCAAGAGGCTCTTTAGTTCCTCTTTGCTTTCTGCCATTAGAGTGGTATCATCAGTATATCTGAGGTTGTTGATGTTTCTCTCGCCTATCTTGATTCCAGCTTGTAATTCATCCAGCCTGGCATTTCTCATGATGTGTTCAGTGTATAGGTTAAACAATCAGGCTCACAGCAGACATCCCTGTTGTACTCCTTTCTTGATCTTGAGCCAATCTTTTTTTTCCATACAGGGTTCTAACTGTTGCTTCTTGCCCCACATACAGGTTTCTCAGGATACAGGTATGATGGTCTGGTATTTCCATCTCTCTAAGAGCTTTCTACAGTTTATCATGATCCACACAGTCAAAGGCATAGTTAATAAAACAGAGATAGATGTTTTCCCTTGCTTTATTTATAATCCAGCAAATGTTGGCAATTTGATTTCTGGTTCCACTTCCTTTTCTAAGCCCAGCTTGCACATCTGGAAGTTCTTGGTTCACAAAATGCTGAAACCTAGCATGCAAGATTTTAAGCATGGCATTACTAGCATGGGAGATGAGTAAAGTTTTCCAATGATTAGCACATTCTTTGGCACTACCCTTCTTGGGTATTGGGATGAGGATTGACCTTTTCCAGTCCTGTGGCCACTGTTGGGTCTTCCAGGTTTGCTGACATAATGAATACAAAACATTGATGGCATCATCCTTTAGGGATTTGAATAGTTCTGCTGGAATTTCATTGCATCCACTAGCTTTATTAACACCAGTGCTTCTTAAGGCCCACTTAACTTCACGCTCCAGAATGTCTGACTCTGAGTGAGTAACTACACCATAGTAATCTGGTTCATCAAGATCTTTTTGTACAGTTCTTCTCTGTATTCCTTCCATCTCTTCTTGATCTCTTTAGCATCTTCTAGGTCTCTGCCATTTTTATCCTTTATTGTGCCCATCTTTGGGTGGAATGCTCCCTTGATCTTTCCAATTTTCCTGAAGAAATCTCTAGTCTTTCCCCTTTGTTGTTTTCTTCTATTATTAAGCATTGTTCATTAAAGAAGGTCTTCTTGTCTCTTCTAGGGCTTCAATGATATCTCAGTTGGTAAAGAATCTGCCTGCAATGCATGAAACTCCATCTTGATTCCTGGTTTGGGAAGATCTGCTGGACAAGGAATAGGCTATGTACTCCAGTATTCTTGGACTTCCCTGTCGGCTCAGCTGGTAAAGAAGCCACCTGTAATATGGGAGACCTGGGTTCGATCCCTGGGTTGGGAAGATCCCCTGGAGAAGGGAAAGGCTACCCACTCCAGTATTCTGGCCTGGAGAATTCCATGGGGTCAAAAAGAGTCGGACATGACTGAGCGACCTTCACTTTTTTTGTCTCTTCTAGCTATTTTTTTGAACCCTGAGTTTAATTGAATGTACCTTTCCTTTGCTTTTCACTTCTCTTTGTTCTTCTGCTATTTGTAAAGCCTCCTCAGATAACCACTTTGCCTTCTTGCTTTTCTTTTTCTTTGGGATGATTTTCTTCACCATCTCCTGTAAAACATTATGTACCTCTGTCCATAGGTCTTCAGGTACACTGTTAACTAGATCTAGTCTCTTGAATCTATTTGTTACCTCTACTGCAAATTCATACAGGATTTGACCTAAGTGATACTTGGCTGACCTATTGTTTTTCACAGTTTTCTTTAGTTTAAGGCTGAATTTTGCTGTGAGAAGCTGATGTCAGCTTCAGGTCTTGTTTTTTCTGTCTATATACAGCTTCTAAATCTTCGACTATGAAGAATGTAGTCAATTTGATTTCGATATTGACCATTTGGTGATGTCCATGTGTAAAGTCGTCTCTTGTGTTGTTGAAAAAGGGTATTTGCTATGACTTGTGCATTCTCTTGGCAGAATTCAGTTAACTTTGCCCTGCTTCATTTTGTTCTCCAAGGCCAAACTAGCCTGTTACTCCAGGTATCTCTTGATTTCCTACTTTTGCATTCCAATCCCTGATGATGAATGGAACATGTTTTTTAGGTGTTAGTTCTAGGAGGTCTTCTAGGTCTTCATAGAACTGATCAACTTCAGCTTCTTTGGTATTGGTGGTAGGGACATAGACTTGGATTACTGTAATGTTGAATGGCTTGTCTTTAAAATAAACCAAGATCATCCAGTCATTTTTAAGGTTGCATCCATGTACTGTATTTATGACTCTTTTGTTGATTATAAAGGCTACTCCATTTCTTCTATGGGATTCTTGCCCACAGTAGTAGATATAATGGTCATCCAAGTTAAATTCTCCAATTCCTGTCCATTTTAGTTAGCTAATTCCTAGGATGTTGATGTTTATTCTTACCATCTCCTGTTTGGCCATATCCACTTTTCCTTGATTCGTGGACCTAACATTCCAAGTTCCTACACAATGCTATTCTTTGCAGCATTGGATCTTACTTTCATTACAGACATATCCACAAGGAGCGTCATGTCCTCTTTGGTCTGGCTGCTTCATTCATCCTGGGGCTGTTGGTAATTCTCCTCCACTCTTCCCCAGTAGCATATTAGACACCTTTAGACCTGGGGGACTCATCTTTTGGTGTTATATGTTTTTGATATGATGTAATTTTTGTCATAACTTTTATACAGTTTAATGAGGTTCTCATGGAAATTATACTGGGGTAGTTTGCCATTTCCTCCACCAGTGGATCATGTTTTGTCAGAACTCTCTGTTATGACTCATTCTTCTTGGGTGGCCCTGCACAGCATGGCTCATAGCTTCATTGAGTTATGCAAGCCTTTCTCCACAACATGGCAGTGATTCATGAAGGGATAGTCTTTTCCAAAAAGACTTTAGCCACAGAGAAGGCAGTAGCCTGTTAATAAGGGATGACTTGAATCATCCATTAGGTAATTTAAAATGTCAAGGAGCAGATGAACATGTCTCCCTGGGTTATATTTTAAATGGGGCAAGTGAGGCAAGCATCTTTGGTGGCCTCATTAATGTCCCCCCACCAATATTGATTCCTGTAGCCTGTCATTTTTTGTCAGTAGACCAATGGTTTAATACAGGCACAGTGGTAAGAAGTGAGAATTTTAGAGTCTTTAGTCTGGGTTATTTGGTTCAAACAAGAGCTTTCTCTTTTATCAAAACCAAAATTGTTGAATTTCCAATGATTTCCCATTGTTGTTTTGCCTTTTCTTAGTCCAGTTATTGGGCTTCTCTAGCCAGTTTTTCTAATCTAACAGTTGGGGAAATGTCCCTTTGGACTATGACAGAGGTTTGGCTGCCATTGGTTCCATTAAGGGCAGCATTCCTTGCAGAAATGTCAGTGAGATTATTTCCCCTAGCTTCCAGAAAGTCATGTTTAGATTGCCATGAAATCTAAGTGGCAGGGAGGAATATTATGTTTAATAATTCCTGAACATATGGATCATTTAAAATTTAATTTCCTCTGGAAGTAAGGAAGACATATTCTTCTACATCATTTCAAAATCATGAGTTACTCTGCAAGCATGTCATCTATCAGTATAAATATTGGCAGTTTTGTCCTAGGTTAAAGTACAATTCATCTTGTTGGGCTGAAGTAGCCACAGGTAAAGATGCTGGCTCAACAACATCAAAAGAAGTTGTAATGGTATTCCCAGCACAGTATTCACAATTGTCACGTTGTAAATAATCACCAGTGAACTGTGAGAAGTCAACTTTACCCAAGAGATTTTATGTAGGTCATTTCAAGAAGTTAGAGATCCATCAGCATTAAACAGTTGTAAGGGACTTTGTCACTGATGGAAGGAAGAAGAGTAGCCAAGTGAAGGCTACTGCAATGTAAAAGAGTTATATGAAGGACAGGTAACAAAAGGACTTCACAGGAGGTAAGGCAGCTGGATGAAAAGTGTTGGGATGGATAAGAATTCAGAAAGGCTTCTGCTGCATGAGGTACAAAAGTGGTTAAAGGGGATCCTGTAATTTTCTCAGTAGCCTTCACTGAAAGGGCAGTGGCTGTAATGGGTCTAAAGCAAGGTGGGTATTCCTGTGCCACAGGGTCCAGTTGCTGACTATGATAGACTATGAGTCGATGGAAGTCCTTGTGTTTTGGGGCGAGTACTACGGGGCATTACCTTTCTTTTCATATACAAAGGGAAAATGAGAGTCTAATAATTGGGATACCCAAGAGCATGTGGATTCATCAAACTCTCTTTTAAGACCTTGAAGACTATGCCATCTGGTTCTTCTCATAAAATTGGGTTGGTGTTATTGAGAGGTTTGGCCATAACAGAGAAATTTGGAATCCATTTTTGGTAGTCATCAACTAGCTTGAGAAACCTCAAAGCTGATACTCAGTTTTGGGTTTGGAGGAAACTTAGGGCATAATGAAGTCTATCTGGGTCTGGATATAGCCCTTGTTCTCATATAATATGCCCTAAATATGAAACCTGGATTTGGGCAAACTGCAATGTTTTAATGTTGACCTTAAGCCAACAAGAAGAGTGTAGGATGAATCCAGGGTCAGACTGGAGGGGTGGCTCAGGTGGTCTGCCCACACACTTGGTGGTGTTGGGTGCAGGGGGCATGTGTAGGACCTGAAGGAAGTAGTATATAAACTTCAAAGGAAAAATTAAAAATCCTCAGTGACTTATTTTTGTATACAGTTGACCCTTGAACAACACAGCTTTCAACTGCAAGAGTCCACTTAGACATGAGTTTTTTTCACTAAATATGTACTCTGGTACAGAGTATGTGAGACTGAGGTTACTAAGGACCAGTTGTAAATCAAATGTGGATTTTAAACTGCATGGAGGGTTGTACTGATGTTGGAAAGATCAGTGAAAGATCCTGAAGGGAGATCTTAGTTTCCTTCCCAGGAATTGAACCTGGGTAACCTGGATGAAAGCCAGGAATCTTAGCCATCAGACCACCAGGAGATAGAGGCTAGAAGTAAAGTGGCCCTGGCTCTTACCCTCATTGAAAGCAAGCAATTTAAGGATACAAAAGCTGTAAAAACAAAGTTTTCATTAGAGACACAACCTATGGGAGAGCACACAGTGAAATAGTTTAAGTCAGAAGCAAGGCAGAAATACACACCCAGAGAGAAAGAGTATGGGCATCCTCTCTGATGAGGAGGAATACCGTAAGTCAGAAGCTAGGTAGATACACATTTGGAGAGGGGTGTGGGCATCTTGAATAAGGAGGAGTGCCATAAAAGGTGATTTAAGGCCCTTATATAGTACAGTCCCTCTGGGTCCTTGTTTACCTTTGGCCAATTATCTTTTTCCACAATTGACCAGTTTCTTTTCCCACAATTGACCAGTCCTAAGACCCTCTTGGACAGATGTGTGTACAACTTCCACAGAGGACTGTGGATACAGGTCCACGTTATTATGGGATGGATCCCCTCCCTTTTTGACCTCCAAGGAACTTTTCTGCACATGTGCAGAGAAAGGTCTTTCTTGACCTCAGGAGTGGTCATCTTATCTCTTTATTTCAGCAGAGCTCAGCTCCTGCCACTAACTTTGCCCTTGCAGAGTCTGGGTGAGAACAAAATTTCACTTTTACTCCACTTGACAAACACCAGCTGTCCAGCCCAAGGGCCCATCTATCTCCAACCTCAATAACTAAAACCCTGCATTGCTCATGGGTCAACTGTATAGGTAACATAGGAGAGGAAATAGTCCATAATTTTAGGATTCTGTTAATAATAAGATTAATTGGTGGTTAATGGATGGACATACTTGATAGCAGTGATTTGTTTTTTGCTTCAAATATTTTCATTTTTAATTTATTATATACATTTTCTTCTAAAAAGGAAAAAACCTGTCATGTTAATAATGTTACAAATACTTGTTTTCAAGGCAATCTTTTCTTTCTCCTTAGGCTCTTTGAGGTTTTGACAATTTCTCAGATTTTTCTTGTTTTTTAATGACTTTGGAAATTTAGAAAATTACTGGTTAGGATTTCCTCAATTGGGATTTGTGTGGTTTTTTTTTTTTTTTTTTTTTTTTTTTTGAATGACTAGACTGGAATGTGTTCAGGGAGGAAGATCACAGCTGTAAACTGCCATGCTCTTATCTTATCTTACCATGGGTACAAACTATCAATATGACTTCACACTGTTGATATTAATCTTGACACCTCGCTGGAGATAGTGCTTGTCAGGTCTCTCTGCTGTGAAGTTACTCTTTTTTTTTTCTTCTGGTCTCTTTCTCTAGTATATTTATTGAAAAAAAAGTCACTACATGCAGCCCAGACTTAAGGAATGGGGAGTTATATGTCATCACTTTAAGGTGGAGTAGACACATAAATTATTTGCCATTTTCAAGAGATTTGTTTATTGATTTCCATTTGTTTATTAAGTTTTTTTAAAAGTTATATCAGTATGGACTTGTGGATAGTTATTTTGTACTCTGGGTTATAATCTAATAAAACTTTCCATAGGCAGAATTGTGTCCCCCTCCCAAATCCATACATTAAAGCCCTAAACCCCAATGTGATGGTATTTGGATCTTATCATTTTGGGGAAGTTAAGTAGATTTAGATGAGGTCATGAAGGTAGGGGGCATCATGATGAGATTGGTGGTCTTATAGGAAGAGACATCAGAGGCTGCTCAATTTCTCTCTTTCTCTGCCATGTGAGGATACTGAGAGGGTAACAGGCAGGAAGGCCAGGGGTCTCCAAATGGAGGAAATAGCCTGCAAGTGTCAGGCATTTTTATCTCTCTTAAGTGGCAGGAGGAAACAAACTAGCAATATTTTTTTCCTTCTCTATACAAATTTAAAGAGAGGTTTCTCTTAAAATACTGTGTTGCCATAATGACACCTGGTTTCACCTGAAGTTAGCTATTCTTGAGCCTAGAGATAACCAATGCCTTTTTCTTATGGAAATGTTTGTCTTAAGCTATGCTAATGTACTACGCCTTTACCCCAAACTCTGTCTCCAAGTCAGTTCTGCCTCTTGGCCCAAAACCTACTTGACAAACCAGTATGTTATACTCAGATATTGCTCCCCTAATCTATGTAAATGAAACTATTTGTATGGTGGTCTGCCCTTCTTTAAGATTCAAGTTAATTATTTTATGGCCCAAGATAAACCATTTGGTGCCATTCTAAATTTTAAGACATTCCTTTCTTTCATTAACAGACTGCTAGTGACTATATAACATCCAGCTGAAGACTAGCAGGGGGGTACTCTTTCTGCCCCCTTCTGATGCCTATGTCAGAAGCTTTCTCTATCTCCTTTATACTTTAATAAAACTTTATTACACAAAAGCTCTGAGCGATCAAGCCTCGTCTCTGGCCCCGGATTGAATTCTTCTCCTCCAGGGGCCAAGAATCCCGGTGTATTTGCGTGATTCAACAACAACCTTTCAATACAGCAACCATCTGCAGGCCAGGAAGAGGACCCTCACTGGGGAACAGGATTAGCCAACATCTTGCTCTTAGATTTTCCAGCTTCCTTAATTGTAAAAAATAAATTCCTGTTTATTTCTGTTCAAGGCACCCAGTTTATGGAATTTTATTATGGCAGCCCAAGGTGATTAATACACTGCTTTGTTTTGTTCTAACTTTTCTACACTTGGACATAGGGACCTGGTTGACTTGCCTTTTGTATCCCTCTGACATACTCCATCACTGTGCTTTTTATTTTTTTAGGACAACCTTTTGTAACTATAAGATGTTCCAGGTTCATTTAGTGTATTTTTTGCCCCAGTACTATTATCGGCCATTTATCCAATGGACCTGATTCTTGGGAGAATGGTATTAAAAACCAAGATCTGGTGCTAAGTGTACTCATTGCTACTGGGAGGTCATCAATTATAGACTTTTTTTTTATTTGATGGAACGAGGAGCTATATGTGCATAGTAACCTGTGCATGTTCACATAACTATAAATATTTCTATGTGTAACCATCTGTATCAATGCTAAGCTAAACATTAGTTTATAATGTTGTCTCCAACTCTGATCTGTAACTCTCTTGAACAGTACCTGACTCCTTCCCTTGTTTGTCTGTAACCTTCCTTCCATTTCAATAGTGAGAAATCTTGCTTTTGCCATCTGTCACTCATTGACTTAATTGTTCAGTTCTGGTATACATGTATAGCAATATTGGAACTTTTCATCTTTACCCCTATGCAAAACAACTTTATTAACTAGAATACAGTCCTCATGTTTTGCCTGTCATTTACCACCTCTAAAATACCGAATGCATCACAGATTTGCATGTCATCCTTGTGCTGAGGTCATGCTTGTTTTCATGTGTCATTCTAATTTTAGTATCAGTTCAGTCCAGTTCAGTTGCTCAGTCTTTTCCGACTCTTTGCGACCCCATGAATTGCAGCATGCCAGGCCTCCCTGTCCACCACCAACTCCCAGAGTTCACTCAGACTCACGTCCATCGAGTCAGTGATGCCATCCAGCCATCTCATCCTCTGTCGTCCCCTTCTCCTCCTGCCCCCAATCCCTCCCAGCATCAGAGTCTTTTCCAGTGAGTCAACTCTGCATGAGGTGGCCAAAGTACTGGAGTTTCATCTTCAGCATCATTCCTTCCAAAGAAATCCCAGGGCTGATCTTCAGAATGCACTGGTTGGATCTCCTTGCAGTCCAAGGGACTCTCAAGAGTCTTCTCCAACACCACAGTTCAAAAGCATCAATTCCTCGGCTGACAAAATGAGTACAATAATCAAACTATTAACAAAGACGACAACATGACCACTGTAGGAAAGAAGACTATACTATCTACACTCGGAACCTTTTAACATATTATCTCATTCCATTTACTTGGTGAATGTATTGATACTTTGTTGCATTTAAAGGAAAGAAGTCCTCACTCCAACTTATATAAATCATCATATTATTGAATTGCTTGTGAAGTTGCAAAATGTTTGTATTTTTAAATGTTTTTAAAACACCTGGGTCAATACTTTCTTTTTTTACCTAAATAATGAGTAAATAGAATCTTTGGCAATTAGAAACGTAATTGCTCACATAAGGGAGGGACTAATAATTGAATTTAAAAATCAAAACAGCTGCCTTTTTAAAAAGTTATATCAAGCATCTTTCCTTCCTCATCTTTCTTCCACCTTGTTTTCACTCTTAGTTTGTAAATTCACACCTTTTTAAAACAAAGGTAGTATTTAGATAAACTTTAGTCCAGCCCCCTCTCAAAGGCTTCTGATTATGAACTATGTTGACTTATTTATCTAAATATTGCAATAAATAAAAACTGTGCTTGCCATCTACCTAACTTTGCTATTCCTAGCTTCACTTGAATTTTTTCTAACTTTTCTGAGGTATTATTGACAATTGAAAATTGCATATATTTGAGGTTTCCGATATGATGTTTTGATACTTGTGCACATTGTGAAATTATTATACAGCCAAGCTAATTAATTGCTTCACATTATTATTTTTTGTGTATGTGCTGAGAATAATTGTGATGTACTCTCTTAGCAAATTTCAAGTGTGTGTGTGTGTGTGTGTGTGTGCTAAGTTGCTTCAATCGTGTCTGACTCTGCAAACCTATGAACTGTAGCCCTCCGGGCTCCTCTGTCTATGGGATTTCCCAAGCAAGAACACTGGAATGAGTTGCCATTTCCTCCTCCAGGGGATCTTCACAACCCAAGGATTGAACCTGTGTCTCCTGCATTTTCAGGTGGATTCTTTACTGCTGAGCCACCAGGAAAGTGTGCATTAGTTTGCTAGGGCTGCCATAAAAAAATACCACAGTTTGGGTGGCTTAAACAACAGAAATTTATTTGAAGTCTAGAGTCCAAGATGAAGGCGTTAGTAGGTTTGCTTTCTTCTGAGGCCCCTGCTTGGTTTGTAGGTGCTGTCCAATCCCCTCGCTGCCTCTTCCCGCAGGCGTTCCTCTGCACAGGCACACCCCTGCTGTCTCCTCCTCTGCTAACACAAACAGCAGTCATACCGGGTCAGAACTGCCGCCCCCCAGCCCCCCAGTGGCAGCTCTGCATCAGCTCATACAAGACTTTTCTTTATACATGACTATACCCTGAGGTACCGGGATTGGGACTCAACACATAAATTTGTGAGGGAAGCAGGTAGACACAGTTCAGACCATAACAGAACATTTTGTGGCTTTCAGAAATCAGACTTGATTTTTGGCTTGCTTTTCCTTGTAGTTAAGAAACCCTTTTATCTTACAGAATATTCAAGTTGGATCCCAGGAGCACAGTGATAGTTTGCAACTGAGGGGTTTTTATTGGCCTTTTTTGTTCTCTTCCAGAGGAATGACTCTCTATTTTTTTCAGGGGATGGTGGACAGCTTTCAGAATCTGATGGAAGCTATTTTGTCAGTTAACTTTGACTAACAACCTCAAAACTTAGTGGATTGATACAATAACCTTTTCCCCTCTTCTTGTGGTATATACCGTGTACGGTATGGGGTCACAAACAGTCAGACACAACTTGGCAACTGGGCAACAGCAACATACTGCATGCTGGCAACCTGGGCTGGTTTGAGCTGGGATTGTTGATGTGTGTTGTCTAGGCCAACCTGTGCATTGTGGTGACCTGGCTTTCAAGGACTCCACTGATGGATGTGGTGGTGGGCATGGGGACTGAACATTAACTGGGCCATGAGATGATCATCATCCAGCTTGGAGAACCCAGGCTCAGTCACCTACTTGTGGCCATTAGGGTCTTCAAGAGCAGGGAGAGAGAGGAAGCCACAAAGACTAAGTGCTTCTATGTTCTCTCCTTGCATCACTTTTCCTGGTGTCTTCTTGGCCAAAGAAAATTATATGGTCAAGCTCAGATTCAAAAGGTACAACATGGACACCATCTTTTGTTGGGAGAAGTGGCACAGCCATGTTGCAAAGGGGCATCCGTGCCTCTGGTGGCAAAAGAAGTTTGTGGGCTCTGGTTAGATGAAGGATGAGGTGTAATGATGAGAAAATAAACTAAGCAACTTCTGTTCTTATAAGTGTTCTTCTCTACACTGACTAATTATCTTTCAAGGAAAAATGAAGGCCATCTTCCAGGGAAGTACAGATGCTGGCTATTTAGAATAGAGTACACAGAAACTGGAAAAGGAAAAGGGGGTTGAGGGGGATGGGTGGAGCACTCAGAGCACCTGTTTATTATGAAACAAATCTTATGAGTTCTCAGTAGATAAAAACGTGAGACATTCATCTGTGGGGAGCCAAGGATTTTGTTGTTGTTGTTATTGAAGAAATTTTTCCTATTATGGCATTTTTTTAATGTGAGCAGTTGATCAACTGACAACAGGGGACATTTTGTACACTTAGGACCAGTACAGCCCTGGAAATTTCACCCCAGAATCTCCCTTTGCCATTTTTAAACTCAGACAGTACATATGAAAATAACTGAGAGATCTGGAAATCATACTTCCTCTGTAAGTACATAACGTAAGTCTTAAACCAGGAATCATTCCCCATAATCTCACACGAATAGCAACTCCTTGGTTATTCTAAACAGCCAATCCTTACTGTTAAGATACCAATTTATGAGTTTCTTTATGTATTAATCCACTGTCTAACTTAATCATTAATCCCTACCCTATTAATTTAGAGGGTTGAGCACAGTCCTAAGTACATACTATAGAAATGAATCATCAAACTATTAATTTAGGGTATGTGGGTGCTGAATGCTTTTAACATTTTGTCTACAAATATGAGGGTGGAAACTTGTGTTACTTCAAAATATCCAAGGGAACTACACTCCTGTCCACATTTTTTAAAATGTCAAACCTGCCGGGGTCCAGCTCCGGCTGATCCAGGGTATTCGAAGGAGAGACGGCATCGGCGACCTATTTACATATTCATCAAAGATATAAAGAGTAATAGAATGAGGATAGCTCAGTAGGAAAATTCAGTGGAGAAAAGAGGCTGAGTAGCTTGGTTTACGCAGAAAATCAATATAACCTGTGACACCAGGTTAGGTCTGACCACGGAGGCCGCAGGCGCCCTCTCGAATAGCAGAAGGTGCCCCACCTTAGACACCTTCTCGAGTGGGTCTTAGAAGCCCAGGCAAATAAATGGTCACAGAGGACCTCCGCACTCCAGATGGAGACTCAGCTGGAAGTTAAGGAGAAAAATGACATGGGGAGACCAAGCTTTGGCGAGCAAGGCCCATAGCTTTATTTTCAACAGGGGCTTTTATACCCTAAGTTACACATAGAGGATAATAGGGGATGCAAAGTCAGCAGTCTTTGATCCTTATCAAAAACCAGGGTTTCTTTCCTGCAAACTTATCGTATACAAATGGTTTAGGTGATTTACATCATCTTCTGGCCAGAAGGCCTATTAACATTTTATGACTCTTGACAAAGACTTATTTTCTCTAAGAGTAATTATTTTAAGTTTTGGCGCCATCTTCCGAAGGTGTTAGATAAAATTGCATTCCTATAGGGCGGATGTGTAATGGGTTTACAACAAAGGAAAGAATTTATTACCTTAAGGGTCTAAAGTTGCTAACACTAAGGCCACTACTTATTTTTTCTACATACCAACTATATTAATTAATACAAATTCAAGGATACAATACAGGGGATGTGGAAACTTGGCAGCAAGCATTGGCTCATCAATGAAATCTTTTACTAGTTTTATTCTGACAGTTTCTAACTCTCTGAGAGGCTGTAAGCTATTTGAATATCTTAAGCTTCCCGTGCCTCTCGAGGCTGGGAGACTGTAAACAATCGTATGCATAGCTGTAGCAGTCCGGGTAAACTTGTCAGGTGAGTTAGAGAGCTATCTGAGGGGTTTGGATTTAAACACTCCTAATTGCCCAGAAACTTTATTAATTGGAGCTGTAAGTTAACTCTTTGACAGAGTGAGTGAGATGGTGATGGGGGACAGCCCCCAGTAAAGTCAGAGGTGAGAGCACAAAGCAATAAAGTAGGCAGACTCTGGTTTTTTGGGGGGTAGATGCTCGAGAATATCCAGGGGGACTCCTGAGGCTTGATCCCACCTTTGCGTATGCTGAACCTCCTTCCTCATGACCTTTGTCACGAGTGGAATGCCTCACTGGCTCCCAGCACAAACCCTTAAACCCTCACAGTTTAACTTCATTTAAAGGCTGACAGCATCCTTATCCAGGGCTTCCCTGGTGGCTTAACTGGTAAAGAACCTGTCTGCTAATGCAGGAGATGCAAGAGACAGGGGTTTAATCCTGGGTTGGGAAGATCCTCTGGAGAAGGAAACAGCAACCCACTCCATTATTCTTGCCTGGAAAATTACATGGACAGAAAAGCCCAGTGGTCTACAGTCCATGGGATTGCAGAAAGTTGGACACAACTGAACATACACACAGACAGAGCATCCTTATTCATACTAGAAATGCAGTTTCAGAAGAGATGAGCATGATGGATGTTGTCATTTTCTGCAACATATTTAAATATGGTCTTGCCTTAGACTTTATAAGCTAGCATTGAATAGCAAAGAGACGATGCTGTGTGAGTTTTGCTCAAAAAAAATCACCATAGAATCTCAGTGGTATTCTACAATAGGCATTTACTGTCAGACTCCCAGGTCTGTGGGTCTCCTGGGCTCGGTCTCCTTCAGGCTGCAGGTTTACGTGTGCAGATCCGCTTCATGTGGCCAGATGGGCAGCAGCTACCTTGGATTAGTCCTTTGGACAGGGGCTCCTAGAGAGACAAATGGAAGCACCGAGGCCCTGATCTGGTGCCGTGCCACCTCCACACTCCACTGGCAGGGCAAGACAGCGCAACTAGTAGCAAAGCCAGGGGTGGGTAACAAATACTGTCCACTGAGACAAAAGGGTGGGATATTCAGAATTTCCAGAATAGTGAGAACTGGAGCCAGTCATTCCATATACCAATGAGAGGTGGGTATTTCTAAAAGTAGAAGGACATTTATTTAATTTTATTTTAAAAATATTTTTATCATCATTATTATTTTTTTTTTTTTACTTTACGATATTGTATTGGTTTTGCCATACATCAACATGCATCTGCCATGGGTGTACACGTGTTCCCTATCCTGAACCCCCGTCCCACCTCCCTCCCATCGCCAGTCCAGGTTCGATGCAGGATACAGGGAGGTAGAAGGACATTTAATAGGAGTTTTTTATATGACTTATTTCTTAGAATTTCTCGGTTGTGCTTCTTGATTCACCTAAGTCTGAGAGAATTCAAAGATATGTTTAAATATGTTTACTTGAAATAGTAATCAAGAGTTACCTTTCTTTTTCTTCCATCTCCAATTATGGCTTGAAAATTGAACTTTTCTCCCGTGCTGACTTCTCCCTTTGCATTGTGCATTAGCATCCTTGTTTCAGTTCAGCCTGGAGGTGCTGAAGAACGAGCCATATGGGGAAAAGGCAGATGTGTGGGCATCCTTTATCAGATGGCAACCTTGGATCCTCCCTTCTACAGCACCAACATGCTCTCCCTGGACACAAATGTAGCAACCTTGGCAGACAAAAGGGTCTCATGTTGCCAAAAAACACCATTCTTTTTCTTCTTAAATAGAACCTTTGTGATTTTAGTAAAACTGCCCATTAAAAGCAGTCATTGTTTTATTAGCCCCATGATCCAGTTTATTTATTTATTTTCTCCTTCCTTCTAAATCTACATCATGTGCTAGGGCACATTTCCCCCTATAATTTTCTTCAATTTATCATTGAAGAAAAATTTTAAAATAATATATCAAACTGCTTTTGGTCTTTTATTTTTACTTGTGGTTTGGACTGCCCTCAATCCAATATATTGTATTATCCTACACGTCATTTATTGTGAATCTGAGGTTAAGTTTTACTCAGCTTGAAGAATATAATTCTGTGTTCAAGAACTGTTTAGTTAATGCTACTTTTAAAATTGTTGGGATATTTTTGTTTCTGATGAAAATGTGTACATGAGATTATGATGCTTGTTATGTAACTCTTGTGTCATGGCCAAGTGTCACCATGCAAAGGCGCCTGTGGCTCCTTTACTTCCCTTACTCCAGCCTGTTTGTTTTGCAGATAGTGGAGGTGGTATATGAACCAGTGCCAGAAGGCATCTACTCTGAAAAGGTGATCACTACCATTAGCAGGTAATTAGTATCACAACTGCAAACCTATAGAGATTATCAAGAAATACCTAATATCTGTGAAAATGTATTATTAAAAGGAAGGATTCCTAAATAATCCAAACATAGAAAAATGTTTCGACATTATTCATCTAGAGACCATTTGGAAGCCACCAAGTGTCTAAGAGTAATAGGACATTCACTTGAAATAACATGTTATCATTAATCTTATTATTCAGAATGTTTCATATCAACATATATATCAAGTGTGATCTGCTAAAGAAATATTTCTCCAAAGAATATATATATATATATTATATATATATATAGCCAAGGGGCACATGAAAATGTGCTCAACACTGCTAATTATTAGAAAAATGCAAGTCAAAACTGCCATGAGATCGCCTCACACCAGTCAGAATGGCCATCATTAAAAAGGCTACAAACAATAAGTACTGGAGAGAGTTTGAAGAAAAGAGAACCCTCCCACACTGTTGGTGGGAATGTAAAGTGGTAATAGCTACTATGAAGGATAGGGTGGATGTTCCTTAAAAAACTAAAAATAGAGCTACCACATGATCTGGCAATCCTGCTCCTGGACATATATCTGCAGAAAACCATAATTCAAAAGGATACATGCACCCCAGTGTTCTTTGAAGCACTATTTAAAATATCCAAGACATAGAAGGAACTTAAATGTCCTTCAATGGATGTATGGATAAAGAAGTTGTGGTACATACATACTATAGAATATTACTCAACCAAAAATGAATGGAATGATGTCATTTGCAACAATATGGATGACCTAGAGATTGAAAGTGAAAGTCACTCAGTCGTGTCCGACTCTGTGTGACCCCATGGACTATGCAGTCCATGGAATTTTCCAGGCCACAATACTGGAGTGGGTAGCCTTTTTCTTCTCCAGGGGATCTTCCTAGCCCAGGGATCAAACCCAAGTATCTCGCATTGCAGGCAGATTCTTTACCAGCTAAGCTACCAGGGAAGCCCTTAGAGATTGTTGTACTGAGTGAAATAAGTCATATAAAGACAAACATCATATGATACCACTTATATGAAAAATCTTAAAAAATGTTATGCATGAACCTATTATATAAAACAGGAATTGAGTCACAGATATAGAAAACAACTGTATGGTTACCAAGGGGAAAGGGTAGAAAGATAAATTAGAAGTTTGGGATTGACATATAGATACTACTATAAATAAAATAGATAACTAATAAGGACCTACTGTATAGCACAATAGTAATTTTTCAAAGAAAGTCACAAAGAAGTGCTCCAGCTATCCACATAGCAGGAGTTTAATGAAAGTTATTATCCCTGGAGAGGCTCAAAGTTATACCTCCACAGCGCTTGTCCCAGGTGATCCTCCACTCAACTTCCCCCTGCTCCCCTTGCTGCAGCCACAGGGAGCTCCCTGCTACTTCTCTTCCCTTATCTTGGTGCTCACTTCCCTCTGATGAAGGCAGTAGCATAGGCCCTCACTTCCTCTGGGTCTCTGAATAATTAGGGCATCTGCCCTGATCCCCCACAACCTCTCTGAATTCTCTTGTCCTCTGACACACTTTACAAAGTTCACAGCATCCACCACCCCTAACACAATATCTATGTGCATGCAGATGTGTTATTTTATTGTATCTTTCTTCCCTACCAGAAAAGAGAGACTTTTTCAGTTTACTTCATAGCTGTTAAATGCCCAGAGCAATGCCTAGTACCAAACAGATCCTTAACAGTTTACTGGTTGTATGAATAAATGACATTTATCTGGTTGATTGTTACTTCTGGACCATTTTATGCCCATAAATTGGCCCAAGATTACTATTCTGCCCCATCAAGCTGAGTCAAACCCTTACTGTTATAATAAAAATCCTAGGGTCACCCCAGATGTAATCTTTACTTTTTTGGCATCTCTGTTTCCTCATCTGGTAAAATGGGGATCGTAATGGTAACAACCTCATCAGGCTAATGTGATGATTATAACATATGCAAATCACTTAGCGTAGAGCTTGCTGCTGCTGCTGCTGCTAAGTTGTTTCAGTTGTGTCCAACTCTGTGCAACCCCAGAGACAGCAGCCCACCAGGCTCCCCCATCCCTGGGATTCTCCAGGCAAGAACACTGGAGTGGGTTGCCATTTCCTTATCCAGGGCATCTTCCTGACCCAGGGATCGAATCCAGGTCTCCCACATTGCAGGCAGACGCTTTAACCTCTGAGCCACCAGACTAGATCCACCCTATTGCTAATGAATCCAGACAAATGTATTTAAACTGCTCACCTTCTATTCTCTGCTATTTGTTTTCTGGAAAGTGCATTAAAAATTCAAGAAGTCTCCAGAGAGATCAAGTTAACAGTGCCAAATTTATTCATTTAATTCCTTCTTTTCTTAGGTATTTATGTGCCCCAAAGAATAGGAGAGGGAAGTACAGAGAAAAACTACAGAGACTTTGCTCTGATTTTGTGGTGCTGGGCAAATAAGACCATAATTTGCTTCTGACAGGCTCCCTGATTATTGGTATCCATGCCTCGTGGAGCTGGAAGGTTAGGCTTAGGGTATCAACATTATTATGAAAAGATCAGGATATCAATCGGTTCTAGAATCGAGTGGATTCCAGTCCTCACTCTTTCACTCACCTTTACCTCCCCAAGCCCCTCTTTCCTCATCTGTGATGTATGGGTAGCAATTCTGACTACTCATGGGCTTACTTTGAAGCCTAAGTAAGATAATGCTTTTAAATAAGATAAAACTTCTTAGCATAGTTCTCAGCATGTAGCAAGCTCTTAGGTTGTTAACAATATTATTACTTATAGAATGAAGTATACAAAAAGTATGATAAATTTGATGCAGCGTGGTAAAAGAGGCAATGAAAAATTACAAAAGAACTTGGTCTGGTCGAGGGATTTGGAAAAACTTTGTTTAATGAAAAAATGACATGTGACCTAAGACCTGAACTCCACTAATTCTGAAATAGTAAACATAACAGAGAAACATATCATAGATCCACATCTCTGAAGGCTGTTTTGAACAGGAGAGCATGCTAATTTGAAGAACTGAAAGAAGCTGGGGATACAGCATGTCAAGTAAGACAGGGAATAGCTAGCAAAAGAGCCTGGGAGATTGACAGGCCCCACAGGCCACATTGATAGTTTTGAACTTTTATCCCCAGTATTGAGGAGAGGATGGAAAAGTTACTAACAGGCTGAGACATAGTGAAAATCTCTTTAGCTAAGATCGTCCTGCCAATTTGCAGGGAGTACACTGGAAGGAATGAGAGTGAGAAGGAGAGGCAGGTCCAGATTGTGGCAGCCTTGACTGGACTGGTGGTGTTGCTGGAGAGAGAAGTGGATTGTTCCCACTGTTGCCTGGAAGTTAAGTCAACAAGTTTTGAAGTACAGTCATTAAAGGACTGGAAAATGTTTTTGTTAACTAGGAAAATTGAATGACATTGAGAATACGAAAACAACTGGATTTATTATGTGGAAACTCAGCTGCTGCTGCTGCTGCTGCTAAGTCACTACAGTCATGTCTGACTCTGTGTGACCCCATAGACGGCAGCCCACCAGGCTCCCCCGTCCCTGGGATTCTCCAGGCAAGAACACTGGAGTGGGTTGCCATGGGAGCCAAAACCACAGAGTGTAAGTTTGGGGAGGGAGGGAGCAAGGTCAGTTCACCAATAGGAAGGAAATGTGTGTCTGATTTAGAGACATCCACTGTAGAGCTAGGCTTCCCTGGTGGCTTAGCTGGTAAAGAATCTGCCTGCAATGCAGGAGACCCTGGTTCTATACCTAGGTGGGGAAGATGCCCTGGAGAAGGGCATGGCAACACACTCCAGTATTCTTGCCTGGAGAATCCCCAAGGTCAGAGGAGTTTGGCGGGCTACAGTCCATGGGGTTGCAGAGAGTTGGGCACTACTCAGTGACTAAGCACCCAGCACACAGTAGAGCAGGTTGTTGATGGGTGCTGAGTTTACCGTCACCAGGATGTTTAAGATGATAAATGATCACTATTTAGGGCACTCCAGGGGACATGTTTTGAGCATACTTTTAATTCAGAATACTAAGATTCCATAATTAGTAGGAATAGACAATTTAATTTTAAAGCTGACTACAGATTTTAGTGCTACTTTCAATATGTGAGCAAATTTGGAAAACTCAGCAGTGGCCACAGGGCTGGAAAAGGTCAGTTTTCATTCCAATCCCAAAGAAAGGCAATGCCTAAGAATGTTCAAACTACCACACAATTACACTCATCTCACACACTAGTAAAGTAATGCTCAAAATTCTCCAAGCCAGGCTTCAACAGTACATGAATTGTGAACTTCCAGATGTTCAAGCTGGATTTAGAAAGGACAGAGGAACCAGAGATCAAGTTGCCAACATCTGTTGGATCATTGAAACAGAAAGAGAGTTCCAGAAAAACATCTATTTTTGCTTTACTGATTATGCCAAAGCCTTTGACTGTGTGGATCACAACAAACTGTGGAAAATTCTTCAAGAGATGGGAATACCAGACTACCTGACCTTCCTTTTGAGAAACCCGTATGCAGGTCAGGAAGCAACAGTTAGAATTGGACAGACTGGTTCCAATTAGGGAAAGGTGTACATCAAGGCTGTATATTGTCACCCTGCTTATTTAACTTATATGCAGAGTACATCATGAGAAACACTGGGCTGGAAGAAGCACAAGCTGGAATCAAGATTTCCAGGAGAAATATCAATAACCTCAGATATGCAGATGACATCACCCTTATGGCAGAAAGTGAAGAACTAAAGGGCCTCTTGATGAAAGTGAAAGGGGAGAGTGAAATAGTTGGCTTAAAGCTCAACTTTCAGAAAACGAAGATCATGGCATCTGATCCCATCACTTCATGGGAAATAGATGGGGAAACAGTGGAAACAGTGACAAACTTTATTTTCTTGGGATCCAAAATCACTGCAGGTGGTGACTGCAACCATGAAATGAAGAAACGCTTGCTCCTTGGAAGAAAAGCTATGACAAATGTAGATGGCATATTAAAAAGCAGAGACATTTCTTAACCAACAAGTTCTGTCTAGTCAAGGCTATGTTTTTCCAGTAGTCATGTATGGATTGTGAGAGTTGGGCTGTAAAGAAAGCTGAGCACTAAAGCATTTTTGCTTTTGAATTGTGGTGTTGTAGTAATACTCTTGAGAGTGCCTTGGACTACAAGGAGATCCAACCAGTCCATCTGAAAGGAAATCAGTCCTGAATATTCATTGGAAGGACTGATGGTAAAGCTGAAACTCCAATACTTTAGCCGCCTGATGTGAAGAACTGACTTATTGGAAAAGACCCTGATGCTGGAAAGGATTGAAAGTGGGAGGAGAAAGGGTTGACAGAGGATGAGATGGTTGGATGGCATCATGGACTCAGCGGACATGAGTTTTAGTAAACTCCGGAAGTTGGTGATGGACATGGAGGCCTGACCTGCTGCAGTCCATGGGATTGCAAATAGTCACACATGGCTTAGTGACTGAACTGAACTGAATTGACAGATTTTAAGATTGCAGTATGCAGCCTAGAGCAGATGTAGTTTCCATTTAAAGTTATTCAAAACTCAGTGTCTGAGTCACATTGAAAAGTTTTATCTTTAGAAAATTTGACATAAAACCAAAATCAGTTGTGAGTTGCATGTAATTACTTATTTTATTTGCTTTGGATTTTTAGTCTCTAAATATTAAGTTTCAAAATAACTATACAACACATTCAATTTCCCATTTTCTTAGTTTCTTTCCTTAGCAGGCTTTTAAATTAGGAGAATGACTTAGTAACCCTGAAGTGTCTGAGGCAAAATACATATTTTACTGCTCTGGCCAGTACCAGTATTGCTATTTTTACCTTCCAGTACACTGTTAAGCAAATGTCATCTGCTTATTTTGTTTAAAGGAAGAGCATTTCCTTTTATGTGCAAGATATTTCAGTTGTCTAAGTTTTCTCTGTCTGTGCTTGGTTGCATAAGCTGTCTGGCACATTGTTCTAGAAGAAGTCATAATGATTAAAGAAGTTAGTGTTTTCAACTAGTTCTAAGGACAAATGGCTCTTTACATTTTCCATCCTACCTTCTTTGTTTCTTGAAACATGAAATGATTAGAATTGAATACTGTATCCCTCTGATTCTTTCCACCTGATCACTCAGAACAGAGTGGACACACAGTGGGTAGCATGAGTGGACATCCCAGATTTTTCCCTAGAACTTGACTTTATGCTTATTTGATTAGAAAATCATTAAAGCATTTGGTTGCTCTTAAGAATCTCCCTGAAATATCTAAGCAGAGAGGCATTTCAAACCAATGAGTTTAAACTGAAACTTCTGGTAGGAGATATTCCTGGGATTCCAAAAACCTGTACCCAAATATTTTAGGTTATGTACAGGTAAATTATGAGACTACCTGTTCATTCATTTGTTCATTCATTCATTTGCTGAATACTCAGCAAGACCCAGATTCCATCTTACATACAGGTGACATCCCAGTGAAGGAGACACAGGTCCTGCCTCTCAACTTGTCTCCAGTCTCCAATGGTGACACAGACCATTACAGTGTAAATTACAGTGGTTTTGAGTACTTAAATATAGACAGTGAAATGAGGACTTGTGAAAGGGGGACAGTAAGTCTGACTGAGTGAGGGTGAGCCAAGAAGTCTTCCTGTTAGAGACCTGGAAAAGAGTGGTAATAACCATAGTGCAAGCTCACTTTCTTAGAACTTGAAAATAGCCTAAAGATAAAGCTTGAAATGATGAAGTAGTGATGTGTTTATTATACTCATGGTTAATAAAGTCAAAAAAATAGAGATCCAGGTGGAAAATTAGGAGGATGTGGGGCTCACCTCCCCTCATTTTAACATCCAAACTACAGCTCTCACTAAAATCAACCTGGGGACAAGTAGGGCAGATCTTCTTCAACCAAGGCTGTAAAGAAAGATCCACGTGGAGTCTAGTGGGAAGGGAAAAGAATGTGGTCAGGACCTCCACCCTTAGCAGAGACACGGAGAAGATGGGACATCACAGGTACAGGGATCCTCCCCAGGGAATGAAGTATTAGAGCCCCACATTGGGCACCCCAGCCCTGAGATCTGACACTACTGGAAGATAAGCCCCTTGCAAGTTTGGAACCCAGTGTGTGTGTGTGTGCTCAGTCATGTCTGACTCTTTGCAATCCCATGGTCTGCAGTCTGCCAGGCTCCTTTTCTCATGGAATTTTCCAGGCAAGAATATTGGAGCAGGTTGCCATTTCCTACTCTAGGGGATCTTCCTGACTGGGGGACTGAACCCATGTCTCATATCTCCTGCATTTGCAGGCAGGTTCTTTACCAGGGCACTATCTGGGAAGCCTTGAAACCCTGTGGGGCTTACCAGAGGGGTGTAGGAAACTGGGCCTCTGCTCTTGAAGAGCATACAGCTTTGCCTGCTTCCACTCACAGTGTGGAGGCAGAGGTTGAAGGTGCCAGGGGTGCTGGCCAGCCTGCCAAGACATGACATGAGCCCCTGTCTAACGCTCACCAGGCTCCCCCTCCAGCCCCTCTTGTCCCATGCTGCTCCCCATGAAGGCAGTTCTGATCAACAGTTCTGCCACTAACTGTGAGAGTGTGTACACTTGCAGGGAGCAGGGCTGTCTTGGACTCTGGCCTGCTGCTGGGCCAAGATATAAGCTGCTATTGCCAGCATGTGTGTCCCTGAATACACTCAGGAGGGAGCAAACTCAGCTCAGTCGTGTGGTACCAAACTCTTCAGCCATGACTCAGCCTCTAGCCCAGCAAGCACACCAGGGAGAAAGCAAAATCATCAAAAAAGTGCAGCCTCAAGCTCTCAGCCCTGACTCTACACCTCAAACCAAGGTGGAGGCTGCCATCACATGTAGGAGAAACCCAGCTTCCTCAGGGCCCCTGCATCAGCCCTTGTGCCCTGACCCTACCCTTGACAGTGTGGTGATGGCACTGAGCAGAGAAGAAGCCCCAGTTTGCACCTGGCTCTGGCTCTAGCCCTCCAACTCCACCCCCTTCCCTTCTACCCATGTGGCAGCTGCCAGTCCCCAGGAGAGAAGACATGGTCTGTGCTGATGTCAGATCCAGCTCTCCCCACAAAGCCACTGGGCACATGCAGGGATGCTCCCACACAAGGACACACTTTCAAGATCAGAGAAGGTAACTGTTTCACCCAGTTTTATAGACTGAAACACAAACAAAATGAGAAGGAAGAGGAATATGCTTCAAAAGAAATAATACGGAAAAACCCTGAAAAGAAAATCTTGGTGAAACAGAGGTAAATAATCTACCTGATAAACAATTCAAAGCAATTGTAATGGGAATGACAAGTGAACTTTAAAAAATAGATGAACACAGTGAAAAATCTTAACAAAGTACTAAAAAAATATTTTTAAAAAAACTAAACAGAGGAATACAATATAGTAAGTCTCTTACATACAAATGAGTTTTTTTCTGAGAGCACTTTAACAAGACAATTTGTTCAACAAAATTAGCCTATGTACCCAATTAACATAATCAGCTATATAGTATTGTATTGTAATAGGTTTATAATACTTTTAAGAAAAATAATACATTAAAAAATACACACAAAATTAAGAAAGCATTTTTAACCTTATAGTTCAGTACCTTTAAAAGTATCATAGTACAGGCTACATCACCACTGCTTTTACACTTGCTTCTGGATATCCTGGGCTTGAAATAAAGACACTCTATTGTTGTTCTGAATGTAGTACTATACAATAAAGTACACAAAAATACGAACAGTTGAGAGGATGCACATAGGTGACAATGAACATCAGATATGTGAACTAACTTTCTTGATTGAATATGCAAACAAGTTAGCACCTTTGAAAGTTTGCTACTTGAAGGTCTGTTGGTAAGGACCTTTCTATAACTGAAATTAAACTTACAGTAGTGGGAATTAACAGCAGATTAGGTGATACAGAGGAGTGCATTAGTGATCTGGGAGATAGAATAATGGAAATCACCCAATCAAAACAACAAAAAGAAAAATAGATTTTAAAAAATGAAAATAGCTTAAGGGACCTCTAGGACAACATCATGCTAACATTCACATAATATGGGTCTCAGAAGGAGAAGAGACAGAAAAGAGACTGCAGTGTGTATTTGATATAATTATGCCTGGAAATTTCTTTCCTGATGTTGAAAAAGGAAACAGATATCCAGGTACAAGAACAGAGGGTCCCAGACAAGATGAATCCAAAGAGACCTCTACCAAAATTACCTATCATAATTTAAATGGCAAAAGTTAAAACTAAAGAGAGGATTCTAAAAGTAGCAAGAGAAAAACAAAGTGTCAGTTACAGGGAACTCCCATAAGGCTTTCAGACTGATTTTTCTACAGAAACTTTGAAGGTCAGAAGGGAGTTGTATGATATATTTAGAGTACTGAAAGGAAAAAAAAAAAAAACCTAACACCTAGGATACCTAGGATAATTTGTTGTATATTACAAAACCAGAGGTAACAAAAGATAACTTAGAAATTCTTTGAATTTATAATATGGCTGCTGCTCCTGCTAAGTCACTTCAGTTGTATCTGACTCTGGCAACCCCATAGACAGCAGCCCACTAGGATCCTCCATCCCTGGGATTCTCCAGGCAAGAACACTGGAGTGGGTTGCCATTTCCTTCTGCAATGCATTAAAGTGAAAAATGAAAGTGAAGTCACTCAGTTGTGTCTGACTGTTCACTACCCCATGGACTGCAGCCTACCAGGCTCCTCTGTCCATGGGATTTTCCAGGCAAGAGTACTGGAGTGGGTTGCCATTGCCTTCTCCATAATAATATGGATCTTTGTATAAATAGCAGTGACTGCTTATATTTAATTTTTTCAGCAATTTGGATTTATAGATAGAAACATTGTATGTAAGTTTAGAAAAGGAAATATTGTTCATATTGAATTTTTTATTAATCTTTGTGATTGATTTCATTTCTATTCATGGTGGTAATAATTTTTCCATGGTACAAATTAGAATATGTGCTTTTATTTTTCTTGGCAGTAACCTTTAAATTAACTTGATCTTTCAGTTTATTTCTGAGTATAACTGGAATAGGGATGTCAGAGGCACACATTTCCACAGGTGCATGTGGTGGAGTCTGTGACACTCTGTGTGGTTATTTCTCTCTGCTTTTGTTGTGTTCTATGACTTATCCTTCACTCATGCTCTGGGTTCCATGAAAGCAGGGATTCAGTAAGAGACCCTTCAACCCATTCAGTGTTCTTTAACCCTCCTGGAGTTGGGCCCGGCACGGTAGGGTCATAAAGCCTGTCTTTGATCAGGAAATCAGGTCATTAAATTCCTTTCCAGGATGCTAAAGACCAACTGTGCCTTGGCTGGGAAAACTATATAAGAAGTTAATCTCCAGGAAGAGCCAGTTTTGATTTCTTAAATATCAGCATTTGTAGCACACTTTTTCCTTTTTTAAGAAGGAACACAATACTACTTGGTGGATTTATCTTGCCATACTTGGGATTCAGAAATTACAGATTTGACATAGTTTTGGTGAGGTATTTTGGATTTTATTTTATTTATTTATTTTTAGTACAGTCATGCCTTTTATTTCACTTTTCATGCCTTTTTTGTAAATTAGGATATAGTTGATTTACAATACATGTTCCTTTAAGGTGTATAGCATAGTGGTTTAGACTTTTTCCAATTTTACTCCATTTACAGTTATTATAAAATATTGGTTATATTCTCAGTGCTGTAAATAGCACACTGTATCTATTTTATACCTAGTAGTTGGTATCTCCCAATTCCCGACCCATCTCTTGCCCATCTCCCTTCCATCTCCCTACCAGAAACCACTCATTTGTTCTCTATATCTGTGGGTCTATTTGTTTTATTTTATGTATTTGTTGGTTTTATTTTAGTTTTTTAAGATTTCATGTATAAGTGACATCATGCAGTACTTTTTTCTCTGACTTATTTCACTAAGCATAATGCCCTCCAAGTCTATCCATTTGATTGAAAAGAGCAAAATTTCTTTTTTATGATTGAGTAGTAATCTATTGTGTATATATGTGCCACATCTTCTTTATAGTATTCTGCCTATGTTTTATTCTAGAAATTTTGTCAATTCTAGTCTAATATTTAGGCCTTTAATCCATTTTGATGTTGTTTTTCTATGTGCTGTGAGAAAATGTTCTAATTTTATTCTTTTACATCTAGCTATCTAGTATTCCTAGCACCTGTTATTGAAGAGATTTTTTCCCATTGTATATTCTTCCCACCTTTGTTGTAGATTAATAGACAGGAAATTAATGGGTTTATTCCAGGCTCTCTATTCTGATCCATTGATCTATGTATCTGTTTTTGTGCAAGCACCATACTGTGTTGATGACTGTAGCTTTGTAATATAATCTGAAGCAAGCATGATACCTGAAGCTTTAATGTTTTTCTCAAGATTGCTTTGTCTGTTTGAGATCTTTTGTGTTTCCATACACACTTAAGAATTTTTTTCTACACCTATGAAAAACACCACTGGTATTTTGATAGGGATTGCATTTAATCTGTACATTGTCAAGATCATTTTTATGATGTTAATTGTTATAATCCATGGACAGAGTATACCTTGTCATCATTTTTGTCCTCGTGGTTCAGGCAGTAAAGAATCCACGTGCAATGCAGGAGACTTGAGTTTCATCCCTCGAATGGGAAGACCCCCTGGAAAAGGGAATGGCAACCCACTCCAGTATTCTTGCCTGCAGAATTCCATGGATAGAGTAGGCTGGCGGGTTATGGTCCATGGGGTCGCCAAGAGTTGGACATGACTGAGTTACTAACAATTTCATTTTCATTTTCAGTTTCTTTCATCAGTGTCTTGGAGTTTTCCAATACAAATCTTTGACCTTCTTAATTAGATTTTTTCCTAGGTATTTATTCTTATAGATGAATGGTATGTGGAGTTGTTTTCTTCATTTCTCTTTCTGATAGTTTATTCTTAATGTGTAGAAATGCAAAAAATTTCTGTATACTAGCTTTGTATCCTGAAACTTGACTGAATTCATTGATGAATTATAGTAGTTTTTTTGGCACTGCCTTTAAGATTTCAATGTTTAGTATCACGTCATCACCAAGTGACAATTTTATTGCTTCCTTTCCAATTTGGGTTCTTTTTGCTTCTTTTTCTTATCTGATTGCTGTGGCTGGGACTTTCAATGTTATACTGAATAAAAGGGATAAGATTGGGCATCCTTACCTTTCCCTGATCTTAGGGGAAATGCATTTAGTTTTCCACTGTATAGTAGGATGCTAGCTGTGGGCTTATCATATATGGCCTTTATTATGATGAGGTATCGGAGAAGGCAATAGCACCCCACTCCAGTACTCTTGCCTGGAAAATCCATGGACAGAGGAGCCTGGTAGGCTGCAGTCCATGGGGTCGCTAAGAGTTGGGGATGACTTAGAGACTTCACTCTCACTTTTTACTTTCATGCATTGGAGAAGGAAATGGCAACCCACTCCAGTGGCCTGGAGAATCCCAGGGGCGGGGAAGTCTGATGGGCTTCAGTCTATGGGGTCGCACAGAGTCGGACACGACTGAAGCAACTTAGCAGTAGCTGCATGATGAGGTATGTTCCCTCTATACCCACTTTGTGGACAGTTTTTATTATAAGTGGATATTGAAATTTCCCCCAAACTTTTTCTGTATCTATTGAGTTGATCATATGACTTTTATTCTTCAGTGGTTTTTTTTTTTTTTTTTTAAGGTAGAATTGCTTTGCAATATTGTGCTAGTTTCTGGCATACAGCAAGGTGATTCAGTTTTTGTATATATGTTATTCTTTATCAGATTGTATTTCACTATAATTTATTCTAAGATATTAAATATAGTTCCCTCTGCTATAAGTAAGTCCTGGTTGTTTTTCTGTTTTATATACAGTAGTGTATTTCTGTTCATCCCACACTCCTAATTTATCGCTTTCCCCTTTGGTAGCCATAAGTTTGTTTTCTGTGTCTGTGAGTCGTTTTTGTAAATGAGTTCATCTGTTTCATATTTTTTTAGATTCCACATGTAAGTGATATAATGTGATATTTGTCTTACTGTGTCTGACTTACTTCACTTAGTATGATAATCTCTGGGTTCATTATTGTTGTTGCAAATTGCAGTCTTCTATATATTTTTTTATTTCTGAGTAACGTTTCATATACACTGTGTCTTCTTTATCCACTCTTTTGTTGATGAACACTTAGGTTGCTTCCATGTCTTGCATATTGTAAATAGCACTACTATGAACATAGGGGTGTGTATGTCTTTTCAAATTAGAGTTTCCTTTGTATATATGCCCAGGAGTGGGATCATATGGCAACTCTCTTTATAAAAGTGTTTTGAGGAACTTCCTAACTATTCTCTAAAGTAGCTGCATGAATTTACATTCCCACCAACAGTGTATGAGGATTCTCTTTTCTCTATACCGTCTCTAGCACTTATTGTTTACAAACTTTTGAAGACTGCCATTCTGACTGGTGTAAGGTGATACCTCATTGTAGTTTTGATTTGCATTTTTCAAATAATAAGCAATATTGAGCATCATTTCATGTGTCTTTTGGCCATCTGTATGTCTTTTTTGGAGAAATGTCAATTTAGGTATTACTTTGCCAACAAAGGTTCATCTACTCAAGGCTATGGTTTTTCCTGTGGTCATGTATGGATATGAGAGTTGACCGTGAAGAAGGCTGAGCACCGAAGAATTGATGCTTTTGAACTGTGGTGTTGGAGAAGACTCTTGAGAGTCCCTTGGACTGCAAGGAGATCCAACCAGTCCATTTTGAAGGAGATCAGCCCTGGGATTTCTTTGGAAGGAATGATGCTAAAGCTGAAACTCCAGTACTTTGGCCACCTCATGTGAAGAGTTGACTCATTGGAAAAGACTCTGATGCTGGGAGGGATTGGGGGCAGGAAGAGAAGGGGACAACAGAGGATGAGATGGCTGGATGGCATCACTGACTCAATGGACGTGAATCTGAGTCAACTCTGGGAGTTGGTGATTGACAGGGAGGCCTGGCGTGCTGCAATTCATGGGGTTGCAAAGAGTTGGATAGCACTGAGCGACTGAACTGAGCTGATGTTACCTCTGTCGAGTCGGGACATGAGTTTGAGAAAGCTCTGGGAGTTGGTAATGGACAGGGAAGCCTGGCGTGCTGCAGTCCATGGGGTTGCAGAGAGTCGGATATGACTTAGTGACTGAAGGGAACTGATTTTATCTCTATATGCCAGGAGCCAGCAACAGAGTTCCCACCCATGACAAAGGTCATGCGGAGAGGCCTGATATGCAAAGGCGAGTCAGGGCTCGAGGGGCCCCCCTGGTTCTGCCTGAGCATCTACCCCAAAACCAGAATCTGTCTGTTTTACTATTTTATGACTTTCACCAACTCTTCTGACATTAATGGGGGGGCTATCCCTGACCACCTTTCTCTGAAGGAAATCAACTTAAAGCTCTAGTTAATAAGCTTCCTGGGCATAATAGGAGTGTTTAAATCCAAACTCCTGAGATGGCTCTCTAACTTGCCTGAGAGGTTTACCCGGACTCCTACAGCTACACATACAATTGTTTACAGTCTCCCAACCATGAGAGGCACGGGAAGCTTAAGATATTCAAATAGTATAGAGCCTCTCAGGGAGTTAGAAATTGTCAGAATAGAACTAGTAGAATGTTTCATTGTTGAGCCAATGCTTGCTGCCAAGTTTCCACATCCCCTGTATTGTATCCTTGGAAGTGTATTAATTAATACAGTTGGTATGTAGAAAAAAATAAGTAGTGGCCTTGGTGTTAACAACTTTAGACCCTTAGGTAATAAATTCTTTCCTTTGTTGTAAACCCACTGCACCTTTGCCCTATAGGAATGCAACTTTATCTAACACCTTCGGAGGATGATGCCAAACTTTAAAATAATTACTCTTAGAGAAAATAAGTCTTATGGTTGACAAACCTTTATCAGAGTCATAAAATGTTAACAGGCCTTCTGGCCAGAAGATGATGTAAATCACCTAAACCATTTGTATACGACAAGTTTGCAGAAAGGAAAGCCTGGTCTCAATAAGGATCAAAGACTGCTGACTTTGCATGATTTCATACCTCTTATTATCCTCTATGCACAACTTAAGGTATGTAAGCTCCCTTTGAAAATAAAGCTACGGGCCTTGCTCAACATGCTTGGTCTCCCCATGTCGTTCTTTCTTGCTTCCTTTACTCTCCTTTTCTTCTCTATCTTTTCAGGCCAAAATAATTGGAGCATGGGTGTCCTCTGGGACTACTTATTTGCCTGGGTTTCTAAGACCCACTCGAGAAGGCACCCAAGGTGGGGCACCTTCTGCTTTTGAGAGGGCGCCTGCGGCCTCCGTAGTCAGAGCAAGTTCGGTGTCACAAACTTTATTGATTTCCCGCATAAACCAGTTATTAATGAGCCTCTAAAATCTCTGCTTTGCTATTCTTTTCTCCAATGCCGTCCTCCTGAGGGAATCCCTGGATCCAACCGGGGCTGGACCCCAGTATCTATATTCACTTTAGTCAGACTATTTTTCATGAATGGATGTTGGATTTTGTTAAAGTTTCTTTTTGTTGTTGTTGTTGTTGTTCATTTATTTTAAATTTTTAATTTATTTATTTTAATTAGAGGCTACTTTACAATATTGTAGTGGTTTTGCCATACATGGACATGAATCAGCCATGCGTGTACATGTGTTCCCTGTCCTAAACCCACCTCCCTCCCCATCCCATCCCTCAGGATTATCCCAGTGCACCAGCCTTAAGCACTCTGTCTCATGAATTGCACCTGGACTGGTGATCTGTTTCACATATGATAATATACATGTTTCAATACTATTCTCTCAAATCATCACACCCTTGCCTTCTCCCACAGAATCTAAAAGACTGTTCTATACATCTGTGTCTCTTTTGCTGTCTCGCATATAGGGTCATCGTTACCATCTTTTTAAATTCCATATATATGTGTTGTTGCTGCTGCTGCTGCTAAGTCACTTCAGTTGTGTCCGACTCTGTGTGACCCCATAGACGGCAGCCCAACAGGCTCCCCCGTCCATGGGATTCTCCAGGCAAGAACACTGGAGTGGGTTGCCATTTCCTTCTCCAATGCATGAAAGTGAAAAGTGAAAGTGAAATCTCTCAGTCGTGTCTGACTCTTAGTGACGCCATGGACTGCAGCCCACCAGGCTTCTCCATCCATGGGATTTTCCGGGCAAGAGTACTGGAGTGGAGTGCCATTGCCTTCTCCAATATATATGTGTTAATATACCGTTTTTCTTTCTGGCTTACTTCACTCTGTTTAATAGGCTCTGGTTTCATCCACCTTGTTAGAACTGATTCAAATGCCTTCTTTTTAATGGCTGAGTAATATTCCATTGTGTATATGTACCACTGCTTTCTTATCCATTCATCTGCTGATGGACATCTAGGTTGCTTCCATGTCCTGGCTATTGTAAACAGTGCTGTGATGAACATTGGGGTACACGTGTTTCTTTCAATCCTGGTTTCCTCAGTATGTATGCCCAGCAGTGGGATTACTAGGTCTTATGGCAGTTCCATTTCCAGTTTTCTAAGGAATCTCCACACTGTTCTGCATAGTGGCTGTACTAGTTTGCATTCTCACCAACAGTGTAAGAGGGTTCCCTTTTCTCTACATCCTCTCCAGCATTTATTGTTTGTAGACTTTTTGATAATAACCATTCTGACTGGCGTGAGATGGTACCTCATTATGGTTTTGATTTGCCTTTCTCTGATAATGAGTGATGTTTATCAAAGGTTTTTAATGCATCTATGGGGCTTCTCAGGTGGCGCTAGTGGTAAAGAACCAGCTGCCAATACAGGAGACACAAGAGACGTGGGTTTGATCCCTGGGTCAGGAAGATCCCTTAGAGGAGGACATGGCAACGCACTCCAGTATTCTAGCCTGGGAAGTCCAGTGCACAGAGGGGCCTAGCAGGCTACAGTCCATAGCATCACAAAGAGTTGGACATGACTAAACAACTTAACATGCATGCACATTGAAATGATCATGTTTTTTTCAATTTTCTTTTGTTGCTATGGTGTACCACATTGATTGATTTGCATATGTGGAGCCATCTTTGAGACCCTGGGATGAATCCAGCTTGATCATGGTGTATGAAAAGGGATTTTGTATTTGCTTTTCTAATATTTTGTTGAAGATTTTTGCGTTTATATTAATCAAAGATATTGGCCTGTAATTTTCTTTTTTTGTCAGTGTCTGTTTTTAGTATCAGTAAAACTATCAGTATCATAGAGTATCAGTATCATAGAGTAACATTGTTGGTGTTCCCTTCTTTTCAATCTTTTAACCATTTTATTTATTTATTTATTTATTCTTTTTGGCTGCACTGAGTCTTTGTTGCAGCGCATAAGCTCTTTGTTGCTGCACAGGGGCTTTCTCTAGTTGTAGCAAGCTGGGCTTACTTTCTAGTTGCAATGCATGGGAATCTCATTGTGGCAGCTTCTCTTGTTGCAGAGCATGGACAGAGTGACAAAATCAGTAAAATCAGAAATGAAAAAGGAAAGGTTACAAACACTACAGAAATACAATCATAAGATATTTCTATAAACAACTATTAGCCAATATACTGGACAATGAAAAAAAGGTGAACAAATTCCAAAGAATGCAAGAACTCCCAAGACTGAACTAGGAAAAAGCAGAAACATTAATAGACCAATTACCAGTAATGAAATTAAAATAGTAATAAAAAAATCCAACAAGCAAAATGTCCAGGTCCAGATGCTTCACAGGTGAACTCTACCAAACATTTTTTTTTTTAAGTTAACACCTATCTTTCACAAAGTATTCCAAAAAGTTTCAGAGGAAGTAATGCTTCTAAACACATTCTATAAGGCCAGTATCACACTAATACCAAAGCCAGACAAGGATATAACTGAAAAGATTACTTACCAATATCACTAATAAACAGAAATGCTAAAATCCTCAACAAAATATTAGCAAATCATATTCAACAATGCATTAAAAGTATTATATATCTTCATCAAGTGGGATTCATCTCTAGGATGCAGAAATGGTTCAACATCCACAAATTAATCACTGTGAAACACCACATTAACAAACTGAAGAGTTCACCAAGAATAAAAGACAGTGGACCACCACCCCCCCCCAAAAAAAAAGAAATGAAAGTGAAGAAATAACAACCAATTCCACAGAAATGTAAAAAAAATTAGAAACAATGTGATAAACAATTATATGCCAACATATTGGACAATCCAGAATAAATTGATAAGTTTTTAGAAACATACAGCCTGTCAAAACTGAATCAAGAAGAAATGGATAATTTGAACAGAACAATCACTGGAAGTGAAATAGGCTGACTTTTTTAATTGTTTTGTCTTTTTTTTTTTTTTTTTTTGGTCTCTATTTCATTTATTTCTGCTTTGATCTTTATGTTTTATTTCCTTCTACTAACCTTTATCTTCATTTTTCCTTTTCAAATTCCTCTAGGTGTAGGGTTAATTTTGTTGTTTTTTTCTTTTTTCTTTTGAGATTTTATTTTTGTTTCCTAAGTTAGGCTTCAGTTTAGTTGCTCAGTCATGTCTGATTCTTTGTGACTCCATGGACTGCAGCACTCTAGGCTTCCTTGTACATCACCAACTCCAGGAGCTTACTCAAACTCATGTCCATTGAGTCCATGATGCCATCCAACCATTTCATCCTCTGTCATCTCCTTCTCTGGCCCTCAGTCTTTCCTAGCATCAGGGTCTTTTCCAATGAGTCAGTTCTTTGCATCAGTTGGCCAAAGTATTGGAGCTTCAGCTTCAGCACCAGTCCTTCCAACGAATATTCAGGACTGATTTCCTTTAGGATGGACTGGTTGGCTCTCGTTGCAGTCCAAGGGACTCTCAAGAGTCTTATCCAATACCACAGTTCAAAAGCATCAATTCTTTGGTGCTCAGTTTTCTTTATAGTCCAACTCTCACATCCATATACGACTACTGGAAAAACCATAGCCTTGAATAGATGGATCTTTGTTGGCAAATTAATGTCTCTGCTTCTTAATATGCTGTCTAGGTTGATTACGGCTTTCCTTCCAAGGAGCAAATGTCTTTTAATTTCATGGCTGTAGTCACCATCTGGTAGGCTTTTATTACTATAAACTTCAACCTTCAAAGTGCTTTTCTTGTATCCCATAGATTTGGAATTGTTTCATTCTCATTTGTCTACAAATATTTTTTTATTTCCTATTTTATTTTTTCAGTAATCCATTGGTTGTTTAGTAACATACTGTTTAGCTTTTATTAGTTTGTGTTCTTATAGTTTTGTCCCATGTAGTTGATTCTAATCTCATAGTGTTATGGTCAGAAAATACCCTCACTATGATTTCATTGTTCTTAAGTTTACTCAGACATATTTTGTGTCCTAATATATGATCCATCCTGGAGAATGTTCTTTGTACACTTAAAAGGAATGTGTAATTTTCTGCTTTTGGGTAGAGTGTTTTGTGTATATCTATTAAGTCTGTATGGTCTATTGTGTCATTTAAGCCAATGTTTCCTTATTGGCTTTCTGTTTGGATGATCTCTCCATTGATGTAAGTAGAGTGTTAAAATCACCTGCTGTTATTGTTTTACTATCAATTTTTCTAGTTATGTTGTTAATATTTGCTTTGTGTATTTAGGTATTTATGTTGGATACATACATATTTACAGTTGTTGTATCTTCTTATTGACCTGAAAATCCTTCTTTCTGTCTTTACAGTCTTTGTTTTAAGTTCTATTTTGTCTAACATAAGTATTGCTACTCCAGCTTTCTTTTCACTTCCATTTTTCATGGAATAACTTTTCCATCACCTCACTTTGTCTTTGTGTATCTTTAGATTTGAAGTGAGTGTCCCATAGGCAGCACAGTTAGTGTCTTGTAGACAGCATAGTGAGTGCCTTGTAAGCAGCATATATGTAGATTTTGCCTTTTCATCCGTTCATCCACAGTGTATCATCTGATAAGAGCATTTAGTCCATGTACATTTAAAGTAGATATTGATGTATCTGTTCACTTCAGTTCAGTTTCTCAGTTGTGTCCAACTCTTTGAGACTCCATGGACTGCAGAATGCCAGGTCTTTCTGTCCATCACCAACTCCTGGAGTTTACTCAAACTCATGTCCATTGAGTCAGTGATGCCATCCAACCATCTCATCCTCTGTCATCCCCTTCTCCTCCTGCCTTAAATCTTTCCCAGCATCAGGGTATTTTCAAATGAGTCAGCTCTTCTCATCAGGTGGCATGTATTGGACTTTAAACTTCAACATCAGTCCTTCCAGTGACTATTCAGGACTGATTCCCTTTAGGATGGACTAGTTGGCTCTCCTTACAGTCCAAGAGACTCTCAAGAGTCTTCTCCAACACCACAGTTCAAAAGCATCAATTCTACTGCACTCAGGTTTCTTTATAGTCCAACTCTCACATCCATACATGACTACTGGGAAAACCATAGCCTTGACTAGATGGACCTTTGTTGGCAAAGGAATGTCTCTGCTTTTTAATATGCTGTCTAAGTTGGTCATAATTTTTCTTCCAAGGAGTAAGCATCTTTTAATTTCATGGCTGCAACCACCATCTGCAGTGATTTTGGAGCCCAAGAAAATAAAGTTTGTCACTGTTTCCACTGATTCCCCATCTATTTGCCATGAAGTGATGGGACCAGATGCCATGATCGTAGTTTTCTGAATGTTGACTTTTAAGCAAACTTTTTCACTCTCCTCTTTCACTTTCATCAAGAGGCTCTTCAGCTCTTAATCATCCTACTTTAGTTCTTAATCATCCTACTATCTTTGTTCATGGTTAGCTTACTACCTTTACTGTTTATTTGTCTTTACCAGTGAGTCTTTTCCTTTTTTAGTTGTGGCCTTTTTTCTTTTACTTGGAGAAGTTCCTTTAACATTTCTTGTGAAACTGCTTTGTTGGTGCTGAACTCTGAGCTTTTGCTTGTCTCTAAAACTCTTTATGTCCACCAAATCTGAATGAGAATTTTACCAGGTAGCATATTCTTGGTTGTAAGTTTTCCCTTTCATCACTTTAACTATAAAATGTCACTCCTTTCTGAACTGCAGTTTCTGCTAAAAAGCCAGCTGATGGCCTTATGAGAGTTCCCTTGTATGTAACTTCTTGCTTTTTCTTTTTTTGCTTTTAATATTCTTTCTTTATCTTTAATTTTTGCCATTTTAATTACAGTATGTCTTGTTGTGGTCCTCTTTGGGTCAGTCCTCTCTGGGACTCTGTGCTTTCTGAACCTGAATACCTATTTCCTTTCCCAGGTTCGGGGACTTTTTCAAATATGTTCTCAGCCTCTTTCTCTCTCTTCTTCTTCTGGGACACCTGTACTCTATAATGTGAATATTAATGTGGTTGATGTTATCTCAGATGTCTCTCAAACTATCCTCACTCTTTCTTTTTTCTCTCCAGCCTCAGTGATTTCCATTATTCTGCCTTCCAGCTCGCTGATCTATTCCTCTACCATCCAATCTATCATTGATTCCTTTTGGTGTTTTTTGTTGTTGTTGTTTGTTTGTTTTTCTTGTCTGTTATTGTATTCTTCATCTCTGTTTTGTTCTTTATATTTTCCAGCTCTGGTAAAATTTCTGACTTCTCACTCTGTTTGTCCAAATTTTTCTGGACTTCTTTGACCATCTTCACCATCAAACATTGCTTGAACTCTATTGGGTAGATTGTCCAAATTTTTCTGGACTTCTTTGACCATCTTCACCATCATACATTGCTTGAACTCTATTGGGTAGATTACTTCTCTCAACTTCATTTAATTCTTCTTTTGGGGTTTAATATTACTTCTTCACTGGGAGCATGTTCCTCTGTCACCTCATTTTGCCTAATTTTCTGTTTTTGTTTCTTTGTATTCAGTAGGTTTGTTACGTTTCCTGACTTTGGAGAAATGGCCTTTTGTGGGAAACATCCTATATGTTCCAGCATCACACTCCTCTCTGTCAACAGAGCTATGTGCTCTAGAGTTTCCCCCTATGTGAGCTGTATGAGTCCTTCTTTGTGGCAGACTATGTGAATGGTCTTGTAGGTATGGCTGGTCCGTGGTCTAGTTGGTTGACATATGCAGAGGTTGTCAGCTACTGGTTGTTGGAGCCAGATCATGGTGTAGCTGACTGTTGAGCCCCTGGAGGTGCCTTGGCTAGTGATGGCCCTGCTGACGGTGGAGCTGTGTTCTGGGGTGGGGGGTTGTGGGGCCAGCATCCCCATATCTAGTGTTGGTCTGATATTGGGTAAGCCTGATTTCTGGTGCACCTGGCTGTGGGTTCTGAAGTTTCCCAAAGTTGTTGCTGGCCCACTGTGAGTGGGGCTGGATTCCAGGGTAGCTGACTGAAGTGCTCAAGATTTCTCAAAATTTGTTTTGGTCTACTGATGGATGGGGCCCAGAAGGTCTTAGGGCTGATGTAAGCCTGCTGATGGATTGGCTGAGTCCTGACAAGGCAGGCTGCAGGATTACAGTGGTTGTGATGGTGGTGTATGCCCACTAGTTGGTGGAACCAAATCACAGCATCACTGACTGGAGGACCTCAGGGACCCTGGTCCAGTGCTTGCACACTGGTGTATGGGGCTGGTTCCTGGGCTTTCTGGTGGTCAGGGCCTTATCCAGTGGCAGCTGTGGGCTCAGGGGTTCTTATGGAAGCCAGACTTCTAGTGAGTGGAGCTATGTCCTCTCTTGATTATCTGATTGACCTGATGCTGCCCAGTACTGGTGCCTACAAACTGAAGGGCACTGGTACTGGGAAGGGACTAGGGTGGGACTGGTTTCTGGTGGATGGTAAGCTGGAGGTAGTATTCCACAATGGTACTTGCACTACTAGATTAAGTTCCCCAAAATGGCTGACACCCGTGTCTATGTCTCCAGGGGGTTCTACTTGAGCTTCCTTCTCCTCTAGAAGACTTTCCAATATCAACAGATAGGCCTGACCCAGGTTACTTTCAAGTTATTGCTTCTACCCTGGGTCCTAGAATGTGTGAAATTTTGTTTGTCCTATGATAGTGGAATCTCTGTGTCCTAAAGCTCTCTTATTCTCCTGAAAGTGAGCCCAGCTGGCCTTCAAAAGCATATATTCTTGGGGCTCATTTTCCTGGTGTATGATGCCTGGGCTGGGGACCCTGGTTTGGGGTATGGACCCACTGCTCTTCAGTGAAAATCTCTAAATTATAATTATCTTCCTGCTTGTGGGTCACCCACACAGGGTTATATGGTCTTGAATTACTGTGCCTCCACCTATCCTGTCTCATTGTGGTTTCTTCTTTATATCTTTAGTTGTAGGAGATATTTTCTATTAGATTTCAATTTTTCTCATCAGTAGTTGCTCTGTAAGTACTTGCCATTTTTGTGTGCCCATGGGAGGATGTTAGCTCAAGGTCTTTCTAATCCTCCCACTTGGCCTCTTATTTCCAAAATTATTCTATATAATTTACTCCTTAGTGCTACATTTTCTTTAACCAGATTGCACAGGCCTTTGCTCCTGAGTATTTTGCCGCTTCTATTCTTTGTTTTTCAATGGTAGCAAACCCACTTTGTTTTGTAGTTATGGACTCAATGAATTCTCAGTTCAGTTCAGTTCAGTTGCTCAGTCGTGTCTGACTCTTTGCAACCCCATGAATCCCAGCATGCCAGGCCTCCCTGTCCATCAGCAACTCCCAGAGTTTACTCAAACTCATGTCCATCGAGTCGGTGATGCTATCCAGCCATCTCATCCTCTGTCGTCCCCTTCTCCTCCTGCCCCTGTTCCCTCCCAGCATCAACTCTTTGCATGAGGTGGCCCAAGTATTGGAGTTTCAGCTTTAGCATCAGTCCTTCCAAAGAACACCCAGGACTGGTCTCCTTTAGGATGGACTAGTTGCATCTCCTTGCAGTCCAAGGGACTCTCAAGAGTCTTCTCCAACACCACAGTTCAAAAAGTATCAATTCTTTGGCACTCAGCTTTCTTCACAGTCCAACTCTCACATCCATACATGACCACTGGAAAAACCATAGCCTTGACTAGATGGACCTTTGTTGACAAAGTAATGTCTCTGCTTTTAATATGCTATGTAGGTTGGTCATAACTTTCCTTCCAAGGAGTAAGTGTCTTTTAATTTCATGGCTTCAATCACCATCTGCAGTGATTTTGGAGCCCCCAAAAATAAAGTCTGACACTGTTTCCACTGTTTCCCCATCTATTTCCCATGAAGTGATGGGACCAGATGTCATGATCTTAGTTTTCTGAATGTTGAGCTTTAGGCCAACTTTTTCACTCTCCTCTTTCACTTTCATCAAGAGGCTCTTTAGTTCCTCTTCACTTTCTGCCATTATATAACATTTATATAGATAGAACTACTGATGCCACTTCAGCACAAATATTTATAATGATATTCTAGTCATTTTAATATATATTCTAATGAACTTTAAGTCCTGCAGAAGGAGGGAAAGAAGTGAGTATTATAAACTGAGTTTCTCCTTCAGGAAACCTTTGAGAAGGCAAGCTTGAGTGGCAGCAGCAGTGGAGCAGGAAGCCTGAAAAGTGAACTTTCAGAAATCACAGACCTCCCTGCTGAATGCTTCCAGGAACCATGTGGTAAGGATGAAGACCGGGCCTGTGATGGACTCTTATCAGATGATAACATCAATTTGGAAAATATTGAAAAAAAGTATTTCTAGTAAAAAGGTTACAACATGAATACCCTCTTGATGCCGTTGTGTTTCAAGGTTCATTTGCTCTTTATTTTTATTAATGTGCAGATATATATTCAGAGCTTGATGATGAATTTGACATTTCAGATAACTTTAGCAGCTCCAGCTCGAGCCCTTTGAAGGAATTGACATTCAGTAAGCTTTCCTGCCAACTTGTGGATTCCGGCAGGTAGAGGTCTGGAAATTGTATTTGGAAGTCAAGCAGATGTCACCACCTACATAAATGAATGGTTTGTTTCCCAGGTGCAGTGCTAATTAGGACAGGTGTGTCACTCTGAAAGAGCACAAAGGCCACCTGGCACTGTGGCTTTCCATTGCCTCCTGTCAAATGAACAGTTTAATTATTTCTTCCAGCAAATACAGATTCTAACTGCAGAGTGGAGATAACTTATTTAGAAACATAATAGTAACTAACCACAGAACTAATGGAACTGACCTTTTATGAGTCTGTTGATCAGAGGTTACAAACCCAGAGAAGAAATTAGTGTTGCTGTAGACTAAGTTTTGTACAATTTTGCTTATGTTAATATAAAGGAATATATTTTCCTTAAAAAACAAAAGTTAAATAAATGTTATAATTATTTAGAATTATGAAAAACTCCATGCAGATTCAGTAAATATGTTAATCTTTACTCTTAATTCGAAACATTTTAAAAAAAATAGACTGGGGCATGGGAAAGTAAAGATATATTTAGATACAATTTAAAGAATCTTTTCTATAGAAACATAGGATTCAATTCACTAAACAAATCTGAAATTGAAATAAAACACCAGTTAAAATAGAAAATTGACAGAAAAGAATAACTCTTTTTTAATTAATTTATTTTTATTGAAGGATAATTGCTTTATAGAATTTTGTTGTTTTCTGTCCAACCTCAACATGAACCAGCCATAGGTATACAAATATCGCTTCCCTTTTGAACCTCCCTCCCATCTCCCTCACCATCCCTCCCCTCTGGGTTGACACAGAGCCCCTGTTTGAGTTTCCTGACTCTTTTAAGAGAGTAAATTGATGGAATATTAAATAGGATAGACATACTCTGAAATAAAGTGTAAATAATCCCTTCTCAATGACTATACTATGAAAATTTTATAAAAGAAAGTTTAAAATAGTGTCTCCAAGGATCAGAGTAGGACTCTAAAAATTTTGCTTCATACCTTGTCTCTTTTAAAAATTAAATGGTCCATCAAAGTGGGTAATAGACATTCCACATTTTCTGGGGCAATGTCAAATTCCAACACTCTGTTCTATTTTCCCTATAAATTCCTTCCCTGCCTGCTAAATAAAATGTCTTGATTTGTGATTGGGAAAACATGAATATTATGTAGCAAAGGTATTTGTGCATTTAAATATATGTAGCAGATTCTAGCAGAGAAGGCAATGGCACCCTACTCCAGTACTCTTGCCTGTAAAATCCCATGGATGGAGGAGCCTGGTGGGCTGCAGTCCATGGGGTCGCTAAGAGTCAGACATGACTTCACTTTCACTTTCATGCATTGGAGAAGGAAATGGCAACCCACTCCAGTGTTCTTGCTTGGAGAATCCCAGGGATGGGGGAGCCTGGTGGCTGCCGTCTATGGGGTCACACAGAGTCGGACACGACTGAAGCGACTTAGCAGTAGCAGCAGCAGATTCTAGAAGCAGTTAATTACTAACTGAGGTGAATTTTGAGATGATGGGATATTGTGTATCCACAGTAACAAGGACGGGGAGGGTCAGTAGGAAAGTGAGGAAGGAAAAGCTGGACCCTTAAACTTGCCTGTGGTTACTTCTAGCTCTTTTGGCAAGGGATTTAGGATGATGATGATACAGATGTTTTATGTACTTTGTTAGCAATTAATAATGGAGTTTCTTTGTTTAGCACATTCTGTTTGAGAAAGGACCCTTAAAAAAACCTGTTAATAAACAGTAATTTGCAACATTATATTATAGCTGATAGTATTATAAATGATAGATGGAGATGGATAAATGGAGAAGGAAATGGCAACCCACTCCAGTGGTCTTGCCTGGAAAATCCCAGGGATGGGGGAGCCTGGTGGGCTGCCATCTATGGGGTCGCATAGAGTCCGACACGACTGAAGCGACTTAGCAGCATCATAAATGAAGACAGTCTCTATAGTACGTCCAATTGGTTAGATATTTTTAAACAGGAAAATGAATGAATACACAAATGATTTGCAGCAGGAAAATGTGAAGTTATTTTTATTTTCTTGTTTCAGGCACTTTAAAAAGAAGTTTTAGTGCTTCAGGAGGAGAAAGACAATCCCAAACTAGGTATGTAGATGTTGAGTTCCTAGAAACATTTTTAGACTCTGCAGAGCTGTTTTGGTGGCTAAATTGATACCCAATAGCAGAAGTTACCATGGGCACGTGGTACCTGAGAATGTGGGAGCCCACTCTCCCAGAAATGCTTGCATTTCACCAAGGACCATGCTGGGAAGTGCATTAAGCTCTGGTGTGGGTTTTAGTCTGGCTTTGCAATCCTCAGCCACTCAGTTAGTCTCCCTGAGCTCAGGGGTGTCCCAGGGTTGTAGGGCTTCATGAGATTATCTGGGGCTGTGGCTCCCCATCCCTTATTTTTCTACATCCCTGGGGTATAGATGCCTATGGCAGATGTAGCAGGTGTAGACCATGTCACACCCAAGTCTCAGCCAGCAGGAGGAGGGGGATGGGATGCAAAGACATATCCTTCCTTTTATGGATGTGACCCAGATGTTGTGTTCTTCCATTCTGCTCACAGATCTAGCTACAGGGTAGGATGAGCATGTTTGGGGAATTCCATTTTTAAAAAATCATTATTTTGTAATGATATCTTTACATCATGATGCTAATGACTAACACTTTCTGCAATATTTGTCTCTTGAGCTAAGAACTGAAATGAAACTCTGATATGGCTTTTTGCAAGTTCCTGGTAACCTTCATGAGAACAGTTCAGTGACCTTGGGTGAGGCTGGTGGGAGCAGAAGCCTGGCTGTGGTGGTTTCAGAAGCAGAGACAGAGAGAAACTGAAGAAAGTAGTGAGCTGACAGTGAGTTGATGGGAAAGGGCCTTCTAGAATCAGGGTGGCTGAAGGGTGAGTGAACTGAGGAGAAGCAGCTGATGGAGAGGGGAAACTGTAGCTGGTTCCCAGTCTCAGAGCAGCATGGACCTGAGAACAGCTCTGGAAAAGAGGAAAGGGCAGCTTTTGTGTGTGTCTGAAGAAGGAGAGGCAAAAATACATTTAAGCTGGAGGGACAGAGAAGACGGATATACTTGGTAGCTTCTGCTTATTAGATGATGTTCCAGCTCACTGTGGAGGATCCTTTAGTTAAAAGAGTGTGATCAGCTGAGGAGAGCTGGCATTGGGATGGCAGGGAGCTGAGCAGGGACAGGCAGGGGTCTGTGGACGGTGCTGGGTCTAGGAAGTGCCAGCCAGGTCATGTGTGAGTGGCTGTGCTTTACCAGGCAGGCTTTGTGGGCACAGGAAATAAAAGACGACTTGGGCTGACTTATGTTCATTAGAAAGCTTTCAAGGACTCACATAACTATGGAATGCACAGACTCAACCTATGAAGGGATAGAAGCCAGGTCAGCCCCTGAAGTCTGTGGAGGAGGCACTCCTGGAAGATTTACCAAGGCTGTAATGCAGGCCTGAATGAGCTCCCAGCTTATTTGTTCTGTCTGCATGTCACCTCTCTGAGGATCCAGTGTCCTGCAGGGGAGTCGGGTTGGCCTGATTCCCTGCTGTGGGAGGGGCTAAGCCGCTTCACTGGCAACCCCTCCAGGTCCCTCATGAGCCACATTTTTTAGTCAAAGATACAACATCACTGATAAGTTTATCTTTTCCAAGTGATGGTCAACAAGGTTAGGCTAAAATCTATTTATTTCTTAAGTCTTTTCTGGTGTTGCTAGTAACACTGTCCCATCACTTCATTGCAAATAGATGGGGAAACAATGGAAACAGTGACAGACTTTATTTTCTTGGGCTCCAAAATCACTGCAGATGGTGTCTGCAGCCATTAAATTAAAAGACATTTGCTCCTTTGAATAAAAGTTATGACCAACCTAGACAGAGTATTAAAAAGCCGAGATACTACTTTGCCAACAAAGGTACATTTAGTCAAAGCTACGTTTTTCCAGTAGTCATGTATGGATGTGAAAGTTGGACCATAAAGAAAGCTGAGAGCTGAATAATTGATGCTTTTGAGCTGTAGTATTGGAGAAGATTCTTGAGACTCCCTTGGACTGCAAGGAGATCCAACCAGTCCATTCTAAAGGAAATCAATCCTGAATATTCATTGGAAGGACTGATGCTGAAGTTGAAACTGAAACTCCAATACAATACTTTGGCACCTGATGTGAAGAACTGACACATTGGAAAAGACCCTCATGCTGGGCAAGATTGAAGGCAGGAGAAGGGGATGACAGAGGATGAGATGGTTGGATGGCATCACCAACTTGATGGACATTAAATTGAGCAATCTCCAGGAGTTGGTGATGGATAGGGATTCCTGCAGTCCACAAGATCACAAAGAGTTGGACACAACTGAGCAACTGAACTGAACTGATGACTTATATTATAAAGTACATCATCAAAAGTCTTTTTCTTTTTTATTGGGCACTTTACTTAGTGATATAAAGCTGCATAAATATATAGAAAAGATTCAAAACAAGTATTAATACAAAAATAAATGATCACATATGGGTGTCTTCCCCAATTAAGAAAATTTTATATTAAGATGGAAATTTTCAATCAACTGTTTTTAGGAATCGCAGCATTGCCAAATAAATATAGTCCTTTTTCCTGAAAGGATTCATAGAAAAATTTTCAGTTGAAGTGTAGCTATTCAAAAACAAAGGAAACATATGTATTAGAGCTTGAAATACTTTTTGTTTTTTGAAATGCTTTTTTAAAACCAGTCATTATCTACATATTTACATCAAATTGCATAAACTAGAATCAACAGAAAGAAGCAGTTCAATTGGAATCTCATTTAAAGTGGGATATTATTGAGTAGGCTTTAACTTGGGGTTAATGACCAAGTTAATAGGTGGAAAACAGAAGATGGCCCAGACCTTGAGGTTGATGAATCAGCAGAAGTAGTCATAAGTAAACAGGAGAATAGGGTCTGAGCTAAAATAACATGTGCAAGACTGTGCTGTGTATGGGACGGTGTGACATGCCATTAGGGGTCACAAGCTGATTTAAGGCAAACCCTCTTCTCTCAAGGGCTTCGCTGGTGGCTCAGCTGGTAAAGAATCTGCCTGCAATGTGGGAGACCTGGGTTCTGTCCCTGGATTGGAAAGGTCCCCTGGAGAAGGGAAATGCTACCCACTCCAGAATTCTGGCCTGGAGAATTTCATGGACTGTACAGTGGGGTTGCATGGGGTTGCAAAGAGTCGGACATGACTGAGAAACTTTCACTTCACTTCACTTCACTCTTCTCTCAAGGAACTCATTGTGGAGGGGGCACAAAAGTGGACTTGAGAAGGAAATAAATGACAAAAGATAGCCTGTGATTAATACCAAATAAGAGAAGAGAAAATTAATGACTCTTTTTACTTCCTTCGAGGTATTCCCTTTAATTATGAATTATATAAGGTGAGAGTTATTTGTAATTTAATTTGTTTAGAGCTATCCTGAGTTTCTTGGTTTATTAATATTAACAGTCAACCCCTCCTGCGAAGATTTTAAAATGTAACTGAAAAGTTATAATCTAAAATAAGATAGAAGAGTTACAAAATATAATAAAAATCATTTTAAAATCATGCCTGCAGATATTTTTGGCTGTTTTCTGCCATGTGTTAATTAGTAGGATAGTTACAATGAGACCCTGGGCAGCTCTCCCAGGAGCTCCTTTCTGGCTCCTAGGAAAAGGGTCCCAATAAGAAAGAGTCACACAGAGGTACATGCTTGATTTGAGCATGGTCTTCAGAGTTTAGAATTCATACTTGGACCTGGCTCTATGGTACACAGAGAAAGCTTAAGAGTAAACTCTCAACTTTGGTCATCTCAGATATCAAAGGCTAAGTTGAAGCTAATTGCCTGCTAAAGATCCTTGATACCTCCCCAATAACTTGACACAGATTTTCATGAGCAGTTGGGCTAGGCAAATGGGTGAAACATGAGCAAAGGAAGCTAGGAAGGCAGCTCCTGCCTCCTCAGAGAAGTACTGAATTCTCAAGGCTAGTGAAAGGAAGCATGACATTATCAATGAAAGGCACCCTGGTGTTGTGACCCAAGCTGTCATCAGATGATACATTTTTCAGGAATGTAATCAATGGCAAGACCCAGACTCTCCAACTCTTAGAAGTCAATGTTCTGTTTATGCTCTCTTTAGCAGAAGTCATTTGAAGCCAGAAAGTAATTCATTTGGGTTCTTTTCCTTGCCAAACTCCTCCCATATCTCAACTTTTCATCCCCAAATCACCAAAAATCCTAAAAGCCAAACTCAGAGCTGAGATACTGGGCCAGTGGAGAGTGTCCCATTTCTTGGCTCTGGAAATGCCGTCTTTCAGTCATTTGCAGCAGAGGTCAATCTCCAGATCTCCAAAACCAGGTCTCCAGATTCTAAATCTCCCCCACCAAGATGTCACCTGGCAGCCATTCCTAGGGCTCTCCCAGAACCCTAGAAGACCTGGCAATGTCAGCATGGCATTTTTCATATTAAGGTAGCCCATGGGGAATCTCCTTTTGATACACATTTCCCAGCAAACTGCAAGTATATTAACTTAAGATAATTTGCTTTTAGTTATGCCTTTGATTTACTAGAATAGAGATTTGATTTTACATCTTTGCTCTTTGCATGTAATCAGAGGGTCATAAATAGAGTGTCACTTGGGATACTCCCATTGTTAATCTGAGTGGTCACCAAGTAGTTGACCTACTTTGCAGTTTAACTGCAGTCACTCATACGCTGTCAAGGGCTCGCTGTTCTGAAGATACAGAACCATAAGATTCTGGCTTACATTTAACTTCTATTTGGTAAGTCACAAAAGGCAAATCAAATTACCTTAATGGTTTATTTTTATATATTGACTTAAGTGAATGTACAGTCTTGTGATGGTCTATTTGAATAATTTTTCTTGAATGAGAACATAAGAAATTATTTTGTTTTAAAGGCTTCAGTGAGGTATAACTCACACAAAGTAAATTACACATTACTTTGTGTGATATAGGGGTGGGCCTATACCAGCATTTGTCTGGATTTTATGGTCTTACTTAGTTGATATATTTACTGGTGGTTGTAATTCAATAAGTCATAACATTTTATTTCAGTTTACAAATAAATTGTCCTGTATAACTTGGTAATACAGACAGGAATTTCAGTCTCTTTGTCACATACAGTCAAGTACTAGTAAACTAGGGTCATTGAATTATGACTTTCTACAAAATTCATTGATTAATCAATTAATATTTATTACTTTGTGCTGGCACATAACAGACTATGCCTAGTCAATCTTTGCATTCCTCAGGACACAGTTTATTGCACATAGGTACCAGACCACAAATACTTGTAAGTTAATAGATGAATGACTGCTATCTTAGCACAAATTCTGTATCTCTGTCTATAATTGGACTCAAACCTCAACCTCCTGGGTTGAACCTACAGCCTTTGCCATAGTTAACAGCTTTTACACTTTTTAAACATCCTGTTGCTTTAGGCAATAAGACTTTTCCATGTACATGTATATTCTGTTACCAAGACAACAAAGTACAGTTGGCAGGCTAGTTTCAGACATTGAATGTTTGCAGTATCAGAGATACCTGTGGTTCACAGCTTCTTTGATGAATCAATGTATGCATAATTGTATTCAAGGATATGTGCCTGATTCTAGTCTTTGTGTATAGAGATAATTGGAAATGTTTGTGACCATCCAGTATCATACCTGTGACTGGAAAGGACTTGTGTGATCTCAAGACCTAGGAATCTTGCCTCCCTGTAGCAAACGTCTTGATTATTTTGATTTAAAGCTATAAATAGACTCCCACTACTTTTTCATAATCCAGTTTCTAATAATCCAGATCTAGTTTCACTTAAATTGATTAAATACTATTGATCACTGCTTGCTGCTGTTAACCTGGCCTAGTAGCTGATGTCAAAATCAAGCAGCCTTACAAAACAATTTGTTGTCAGTTGTTGTTGCTCAGTCCCTCAATTGTGTCCCACTCTTTGCGATCACATGGTCTGCAGCAGTCCAGGCTTTCCTGTCCTTCACTATCTCCCAGCATTTGCTTAAACTCATGTCCATTGAGTTATGATGCCATCCAACCATCTCATCCTTTGTCACCACTTTCTCTGCTGCCCTCAATCTTTCCCAGAATCAGGGTCTTTTCCAATGAGTCACCTCTTTGCATCAGGTGGCCAAAGGACTGGAACCTCAACTTCAGCATCAATCCTTCTAATGAATATTGAATTCCTTTAGGATTGACAAGTTTGATCTCCTTGCTCTCCAAGGGATTTTCAAGAGTCTTCTCCAGCACAACAATTCAAAAGTATCAATTCTTAGCATTCTTTATAGTGCTACTCTCACATCCATACATGACTACTGGAAAAACCATAGCTTTGACTATCCAGACCTTTATTGGCAAAATGATATGTCAACTTTTTAATATTCTATCTAGATTTGTCATAGCTTTTCTTCCAAAAAGTAAGCATCTTAATCTCATGGCTACAGTCGCCATCTGCAGTGATTTTTGGGCCCAAGAAAATAAAATCTGTCATGGTTTCCATTGTTTCCCCATCTATTTTCTGTGAAGTGATGGGACTGGAAGCCAAGATCTTCATTTTTTGAACGTTGAGCTTTAAGCCAGCTCTTTCACTTTCCTCTTTCACTCTCATCAAGAGGCTTTTTAGTTCCTTTCTGCCACTGGAGTGGTGTCATCTGCATATTTAAGGTTATTGATATTTCTCCCAGCAATGTTGATTACAGCTGGGACTCATGCAGCCTGGCATTTGGCATGATATACTCTTTATTTATGGCTTCCCAAGTAGCTCAGTGGGTAAAGAATCTGCCTGCAATGAAGGAGACACAGGCAGAAGTGAGTTTGATAACTGGGATTGGGAAGATCCCCTGGAGGAAGGCAGGGCAACCCACTCCAGTATTCTTCCCTGCATAATCCCATGGACAGAGTAGCTGGGTCAGCTTCAGTCCATAGGGTAGCAAAGAGTTGAACACAACTGAACTGACTGAACATGCACACTCGCACACACGCTGTATATAAATTAAATAAGCAGGGTGACAACAAAATCCCAGGGCTGATCTCCTTCAGAATGCACTGGTTGGATCTCCTTGCAGTCCAAGGGACTCTCAAGAGTCTTCTCCAACACCACAGTTCAAAAGCATCAGTTCTTCAGTGTTCAGCCTTCTTCACAGTCCAACTCTCACAACCATAAGTGACCACAGGAAAAACCATAGCCTTGACTAGACGGACCTTTGTAGGCAAAACAACGTCTCTGCTTTTGAATATGCTATCTAGGCTGGTTATAACTTTCCTTCCAAGGAGTAAGCGTCTTTTAATTTCATGGCTGAAGTCACAATCTGCAGTGATTTTGGAGCCCAAAAAAATAAAGTCTGACACTGTTTCCACTGTTTCCCCATCTATCTCCCATGAAGTGATGGGACTGGATGCCATGATCTTCGTTTTCTGAATGTTGAGCTTTAAGCCAACTTTTTCACTCTCCACTTTGACTTTCATCAAGAGGCTTTTGAGTTCCTCTTCACTTTCTGCCATAAGGGTGGTGTCATCTGCATATCTGAAGTTATTGATATTTCTCCCGGCAATCTTGATTCCAGCTTGTGCTTCTTCCAGTCCAGTGTTTCTCATGATGTACTCTGCATATAAGTTAAATAAGTAGGGTGATAATATACATCCTTGACGTACTCCTTTTCCTATTTGGAACCAGTCTGTTGTTGCATGTCCGGTTCTAACTGTTGCTTCCTGACCTGCATACAGATTTGTCAAGAGGCAGATCAGGTGGTCTGGTATTCCCATCTCTTTCAGAATTTTCCACAGTTTATTGTGATCCACACAGTCAAAGGCTTTGGCATAGTCAATAAAGCAGAAATAGATGTTTTTCAGGAACTCTCTTGCTTTTTCCATGATCCAGTGGATGTTGGCAATTTGATCTCTGGTTCCTCTGCCTTTTCTTTTTTTTTTCTTTTGGGGGGGGGGGGTCAATAACATCTTTTTTTTTTTTTTTTAAACTTTACATAATTGTATTAGTTTTGCCAAATATCAAAATGAATCCGCCACAGGTATACATGTGTTAAAACCAGCTTGAACATCAGGAAGTTCACAGTTCACATATTGCTGAAGCCTGGCTTGGAGAATTTTGAGCATTACTTTACTAGTGTGTGAGATGAGTGCAATTGTGCAGTAGTTTGAGCATTCTTTGGCATTGCCTTTCTTTGGGATTGGAATGAAAACTAACCTTTTCCAGTCCTGTGGCCACTGCTGAGTTTTCCAAATTTGCTGGCATATTGAGTGCAACACTTTCACAGCATCATCTTTCAGGATTTGAAAGAGCTCAATGGGAATTCCATCACCTCCACTAGCTTTGTTCGTAATGATGCTTTCTAAGGCCCACTTGACTTCACATTCCAGGATGTCTGGCTCCAGGTCAGTGGTCACACCATCATGATTATCTGGGTCGTGAAGATCTTTTTTGTACAGTTCTTCTGTGTATTCTTGCCACCTCTTCTTAATATCTTCTGCTTCTGTTAGGTCCATACCATTTCTGTCCTTTATCGAGCCCATCTTTGCATGAAATGTTCCCTTGGTATCTCGAATTTTCTTGAAGAGATCTCTAGTCTTTCCCATTCTGTTGTTTTCCACTATTTCTTTGCATTGATCACTGAAGAAGGCTTTCTTTTCTCTTCTTGCTATTCTTTGGAACTCTGCATTCAGATGCTTATATCTTTCCTTTTCTCCTTTGCTTTTCACTTCTTTCTTTTCACAGCTATTTGTAAGGCCTCCCCAGACAGCCATTTTGCATTTTTGCATTTCTTTTCCATGGGGATGGTCTTGATCCCTGTCTCCTGTACAATGTCACGAACCTCATTCCATAGTTCATCAGTCACTCTATCTATCAGATCTAGGCCCTTAAATCTATTTCTCACTTCCACTGTATAATCATAAGGGATTTGGTTTAGGTCATACCTGAATGGTCTAGTGGTTTTCCCTACTTTCTTCAATTTAAGTAACATTACTGGTGAACAAAAAGCCCTTAGTGAGCAGGAGAAATCATCCATACATAATGTCACTTATTCACACAGGGTATGTTTATGATGTCACTGCCTGAAAGACACTTTCAAGATGTAAAATGCTAGTGAGCTTAGATGGTGTGGTTGCATCATCTTAATGTTGTAAGCCAGGCTTCTCATTTCATCATAAGGTCAAATATTTCTTCTATCATCATTAAATTGTATTGGCTATTTTTCATAGTTGAATTAAATGATGTGATGCACTTGCAATGCATGTGAAAATATCTCTTCAGTTCAGAGATGCGTTTACAAGAATTTGATGAGGTATAAAATTCTAGACTCCATCTTCTTCATGACCAGCGTGACTCTGACAAAATAATCATCAAATAATTTACCTCACACTTGCATTTATCAGTGAAAACTTGATTTAAAAAATTACAAAGCTAATACCTCCAATTGCCATCCTACCTGTAGTGATCAGGTAAAGTGTAAGTTGTTGGCTATTACTCATATTCAGTGCTTCAATTTCTGTTTTGGCTTATGAATTCTACATGAAGAATTTGGTTTATGAATATACACCAGATCTGAAGAGAGCTGAAAAGACCTTTCAGAATTTTTAAAAATCTTCCATTTCTCTGAAATTGTTTTATAGGCCTGAAATGCTATTGATCAATTCCCATTTCAAAACTTTCAGAAGACACAAGCTTCATTATGATAAACCTTTCACCACAAAACATTTCTGGAATGTTTTCTTTGTGTTGGGCCATTTCTGGCTGTTTTCCAGCTTGCACTGTCATAGGAAACCACCCTCTGAAGCCATAATGTTCCATTAGACATAAACGTTCAGTCTGGTTCAATCTAGAGGTAGACTTCCCTCAGTTCAGTTCAGTCGCTCAGTTGTGTCCGACTCTTTGCGACCCCATGAACCGCAGCACTCCAGACCTCCGTGTCCATCTCCAACTCCCAGAGTTTAAACAAACTCATGTCCATTGAGTTAGTGATGCCATCTAACCATCTCATCCTCTGTAGTCCCCTTCTCCTCCTGCCTTCAATCATTCCCAACATCAGGGTCTTCTCAAATGAATCAGCTCTTCATATCAGGTGGATCCCTCAGATTCTGCCTAATCTTCTGTCCATTGTTCATATTTATGGACCCAACACTTCTTAGTTAAAAGTTGTCATTAAGAGTTTTGTGTTTGTGTGTGTGTGTGTGTGTGTGAAATTTCAGATGATTGTGTCTTCTTATGATCTGTGATATAATTTCCAGAGAAATTAACAGTTTTCTGCTATACCTGTGAAATCTTGTAACTTCTAAGACTGTAGGGACAGTTTCTTTGCAGTATTCCATCTCCAATGTCTAGCACAGTGCCTACACACAGTGAGAACATAGTAAATATTTTTGAATGAGTGAGTGAATGTGTGATGGTTATTTTTAAAGATTCCCTGAAATTTCTTAAGGAGAAATTTAGAATCATAAAAAGGGGCAGCAAAGCTGAAAGCAACTCAGCATTACCAGAGAGGTCTATTTCATATATGCCCACTAGCATAATTCTTTTTTTCTTAACATATCTTTTTTACTGAAGTATAGTTGATTTACAATATTGTGTTAGTTTCAGTTGTACAGCACAGTAACTTGTATTGTGTTAACAATTATTACAAGATAATGGCTCTATTTTCCTATGATGTACAATATATCCTCATTTCTTATCTATTATATATATAGTAGTTTGTATCTCTTAATCCCACATTCTAAAGTTATCCCTCCATTCTTCCCTCACCCCTATGGTAATAAGTTGTTTGTTTTCAACATCTGTTGAGTCTGTTTTGCATAAATGTTCATTTGTATTATGTTTTAGATCCTAGAGAGGCTTATCAAGATTAAGAGACTGGACCACCTAAGAGCCTCTCTGGTCCCTTTAATCTTGCCACGGGTGGTTTCCTTGCTAATTCTCCTTTGATTAGCAACTGTTCTGTCCTTTGGAACTCAGAGAAGGTCATGAAGTCTGGAGTCTTGCCTGCAAGGAATGGGGGATAAAAAGGCCTCCCTGCCCTGGATTCCCACAGGGCCCTGTTCAGCACTGTTCTATTATTAATTTCTATTGCTTTTTTTGTTTGTTTCTTTCTTTCTTTCTTTCTTTCAGATCTTGCTTTCCTTGTGGCTCAGCTAGTAAAGAATCCATGTGCAATGTGGGAGACTTGGATTCAATCCCTGGGTTCAGAAGATCCTCTGGAGAAGGGAAAGGCTACCTACTCCAGTATTCTGGCCTGGAGAATTCCATGGGCTGTACAGTCCATGGGGTAGCAAAGAGTTGGACACGACAGCAACTTTCACTTTCTGATCTTTACTGTTTCCTTGGGTTTTGTTTGTTCTTCTTTCTCTAATTCTTGTAGGTGGTGGGTTAAGTTGTTTATTTGAAATTTTTGTTGCTTTTTGAAAAAAAAAAAAACCACTAATACTTTTCTCTTAGTGATTTTCCTGCATTCCATAGATTTTATAAAATTATGTTTAATTGTCACTTCTCTTGATATCACTACGAACAAAGCTAGTGGAGGTGACGGAATTCCCATTGAGCTATTCCAAATCCTGAAAGATGATGCTGTGAAAGTGCTGCACTCAATATGCCAGCAAATTTGGAAAACTCAGCAGTGGCCACAGGACTGGAAAAGGTCAGTTTTCATTCCATTCCCAAAGAAAGGCAATGCCAAAGAATGCTCAAACTACCGCACAATTGCACTCATCTCACACACTAGTAAAGTAATGCTCAAAATTCTCCAAGCCAGGCTTCAGCAATATGTGACCCGTGAACTTCCTGATGTTCAAGCTGGTTTTAGAAAAGGCAGAGGAACCAGAGATCAAATTGCCAACATCCACTGGATCATGGAAAAAGCAAGAGAGTTCCAGAAAAACATCTATTTCTGCTTTACTGACTATGCCAAAGCCTTTGACTGTGTGGATCATAATAAACTGTGGAAAATTCTGAAAGAGATGGGAATACCAGACCACCTGATCTACCTCTTGAGAAATCTGTATTCAGGTCAGGAAGAAACAGTTAGAACCGGACATGCAACAACAGACTGGTTCCAAATAGGAAAAGGAGTACGTCAAGGATGTATATTGTCACCCTGCTTATTTAACTTATATGCAGAGTACATCATGAGAAATGCTGGACTGGAAGAAACACAAGCTGGAATCAAGATTGTCAGGAGAAATATCAATAACCTCAGATATGCAGATGACACCACCCTTATGGCAGAAAGTGAAGAGGAACTCAAAAGCCTCTTGATGAAAGTCAAAGTGGAGAGTGAAAAAGTTGGCTTAAAGCTCAACATTCAGAAAACGAAGATCATGGCATCCAGTCCCATCACTTCATGAGAGATAGATGGGAAAACAGTGGAAACAGTGTCAGACTTTATTTTTGGGGGGCTCCAAAATCACCGCAGATGGTGACTGCAGCCATGAAATTAAAAGACACTTACTCCTTGGAAGGAAAGTTATGACCAACCTAGATAGCATATTCAAAAGTAGAGACATTGCTTTGCCAACAAAGGTCCGTCTAGTCAAGGCTATGGTTTTTCCTGTGGTCACTTATGGTTGTGAGAGTTGGACTGTGAAGAAGGCTGAGTGCCGAAGAATTGATGCTTTTGAACTGTGGTGTTGGAGAAGACTCTTGAGAGTCCCTTGGACTGCAAGGAGATCCAACCAGTCCATTCTAAAGGAGATCAGCCCTGGGATTTCTTTGGAAGGAATGATGCTAAAGCTGAAATTCCAGTACTTTGGCCAGCTAATGAGAAGAGTTGACTCATTTGAAAAGACTCTGATTCTGGGAGGGATTGGGGGCAAGAGGAGAAGGGGACGACAGAGGATGAGATGGCTGTATGGCATCACTGACTCGATGGACATGAGTCTGAGTGAACTCCGGGAGTTGGTGATGGACAGGGAGGCCTGGCGTGCTGTGATTCATGGGGTCGCAAAGAGTCGGACACGACTGATGGACTGATCTGATTTGATCTGATCTCCTGATATAGTTTATGATCTCTTGTTTTATGGCATCATTGGCCCATTGGTTTGTTAGTAGCAGATTGTTTAGTCTCCATGTGTTTATTTCCCCCTCATCTTTCTGTGGCTGATTTCTAGTTTCATGCTGTTGTTGTCAGAAAAAATGCTTGAAATTTTTATCCTCTTGGGTTTGTTGAGGTTTGCTTTGTGGCATAGTATTTGGTCTATTCTAGAGAATGTTCCATACATGCTTGAAAAGTATGTGGTATACTCTGGGCTTTTGGAGATGTGGTATGCTGTAGATACAGTTAACTCCAACTGGTCTTTTGTCATGTAGGACCTCTGTTATCATATGGATTTTTTGTCTAGAAGATCAGTCCATTGATGTCAGTGAGGTGTTAAAGACTCGTACTATTATTGTATTCCTGTCAATGTCTCCCTTTATGGCTGTTAGTTTTGATTTATATACATATATATATATATATATATATATACATATACATATATATAATCTTAATAAATGTCGTATCTTCTTCTGTTATTGATCTCCTTATCATTGTATACTATTCTTTATTTTTCTTTCTAAACTTTGTTTTAAAGGCTATTTTTTTTGTGACACAAGTATCAGTCAGTTCAGTCACTCAGTCGTGTCCGACTCTTTGAGACACCATAAACGTCAGTACGTCAGGCCTCCCTGTCCATCACCAACTCCCGGAGTCTACCCAAATCCATGTCCATTGAGTCGGTGATGCTATCCAACCATCTCATCCTCTGTTGTCCCTTTCTCCTCCTGCCCTCAATCTTTCCCAGCATCAGAGGAGTCTTTCAAATAAGTCAGCTCTTCCCATCAGTTGGCCAAAGTATTGAAGTTTCAGCTTCAACATCAGCCCTTCAATTGAACACCCAGGACCAATCTCCTTTAGGATGAACAGGTTGGAGCTCTTTGGAGTGCAAGGGACTCTCAAGAGTCTTCTCCAACACCACAGTTCAAAAGCATCATTCTTTGGCACTCAGCTTTCTTTATAGTCCAACTCTCACATCCATACATGACTACTGGAAAAACCATAGCCTTGACTAGACAGACCTTTGTTGACAAAGTAATGTCTCTGCTCTGCTTTTTAATATGCTGTCTAGGTTGGTCATAACTTTCCTTCCAAGGAGCAAGCATCTTTTAATTTCATGGCGGTGATTATCTGCAGTGATTTTGGAGCCCAGAAAAATAAAATCAGCCACTGTTTCCACTGTTCCCCCATCTATTTGCCATAAAATGATGGGAACGGATGCCATGATCTTCGTTTTCTGAATGTTGAGCTTTAAGCCAATTTTTCACTCTCCTCTTTCACTTTCTTCAAAAGGCTCTTTAGTTTTTCTTCACTTTCTGCCATAAGGGTGATGTCATCTGCATATCTGAGGTTATTGATATTTCTCCCTGCAATCTTGATTCCAGGTTGTGCTTCTTTCAGCCCAGCATTTTTCATGATGTACTCTGTCATATAAGTTAAATAAGCAGGGTGACAATATACAGCCTTGACATACTCCTTTTCCTATTTGGAACCAGTCTGTTGTTCCATGTCCAGTTCTAACTGTTGCTTCCTGCATACAGGTTTGTCAAGAGGCAGGTGAGGTGGTCTGGTATTCCTATCTCTTGAAGAATTTTCTACAGTTTATTGTGATCCACACAGTCAAAGGATTTGGCATAATTAATAAAGCAGAAATAGATGTTTTTCTGGAACTCTCTTGCTTTTTCTATGATCTATCAGATGTTGCCAATTTGATCTCTGATTCCTCTGCCTTTTCTAAAACCTGCTTGAACATCTGGAAGTTCACAGTTCACGTATTGCTGAAGGCTCACTTGGAGAATTTAAAGCATTACTTTACTAGCGTGTGAGATGAGTGCAACTGTGTGGTAGTTTGCCTTTCTTTGGGATTGGAATTAAAACTGACCTTTTCCAGTCTTGTGGCCCCTGCTGAGTTTTCCAAGTTTGCTGACATGTTGAGTGCAGCACTTTCACAGCATCATCTTTTAGGTTTTTAAATAGTTCAACTGGAATTTTATCACCTCCACTAGCTTTGCTTGTAGTGATGCTTCCTAAGGCCCACTTGACTTCACTTTCCAGAATGTCTGGCTCTAGGTGAGTGTGAGTGATCACACCATCGTGATTATCTGGGTCATGAAGATCTTTTTTGTATAGTTCTTCTGTGTATTATTTCCACCTCTTCTTAATATCTTCTGCTTCTGTTAGGTCTATACTATACCATTTCTGTCCTTTATTGCACCCATCTTTGCATGAAATGTCCCCTTGGTATCTCTAATTTTCTTGAAGAGGTCTCTTGTCTTTCCCATTCTATGTTTTCCTCTATTTTTTGCACTGACCACTGAGGAAGGTTTTCTTATCTCTCCTTGCTATTCTTTGGAACTCTGCATTCAAATGGGTATATCTTTCTTTTTCTCCTTTGCTTTTTGCTTCTCTTCTTTTCACGGCTATTTGTAAGGCCTCCTCAGGTAGCCATTTTGCTTTTTTGCATTTCTTTTTCTTGAGGATGGTCCTGATTCCTGTTTCCTGTACAATGTCACAAACCTCCATCCATAGTTCATCAGGCAGTCTGTCTATCAGATCTAGTCCCTTAAATATATTTCTCACTGCCACTATATAGTCCTAAGGGATTTGATTAGGCCATACCTGATTCGTCTTGTGATTTTCCCCACTTTCTTCAATTTAAGTCTGAATTTGGCAATAAGGAGTTCATGATCTGCCCTGAAAATAATTTCATCAATGCCATCTTTCTAGATTCCTTATATATGTGGTAGTATGTGATATTTATATTTCTCTTTCTGACTTACTTCACTGTATAATAGGCTCTATGTTCATCCACCTCATTAGAACTGACTCAAATGCTTTCCTTTTATGGCTGAGTAATATTCCATTGTGTGATATATATATATATATATATATATATATATATATATATAATCAGCTTCTCTATCCATTCATCTGTCAATGGACATCTACATTGCTTCAATGTTCTAGCTATTATAAATAGTGTTGCAATGAACATTGGGGTACTTGCGTCCTTTTCAACTTTGGTTTCCTCAGGGTATATGCCTAGTAGTGGGATTGCTGGATCATATGATGGTTTTGCGGCTATATCAGTTTACATTCACACCAGCAATGCAAGAGAATTCCCTTTTCTCCACATCCTCTTCATCATTTATTCTTTGTAGACATTTTGATGATGGAAATTCTGACTAATGTGAGGTGGTATCTCATTGTAGTTTTTTTTTTTTAATTTCTCTAATAATAAGCAATGTTGAGCATTTTTCATGTGTTTGTTAGCTATCTGTATGCCTTCTTTGGAGAAATATCTGTTTAGGTCTTTTCCCCACTTTTTGATTGGGTTGTTTATTTTTCTGGTATTGAGTTGTATGAACTGCTTGTATATTTTGTAGATTGATTCTTTGCCTGTTGTTTCCTATGGTATTATTTTCCCACATTCTGAGGGTTGTCTTTTCACCTTGTTTGTGGTTTCCTTTGCTATGCAAAAGCTTTTAGGTTTAATTAGGTCCCACTTGTTTATTTTTTTATTTTATTTTCATTACTCTAAGAGGTGGGTCATAGAGGATTTTGGTTTGATTTCTGTCGTCGAGTGTTCTGCCCATGTTTTCCTCTAAGAGATTTTAGTTTCTGATCTTACGTTTAGGTCTTTAATCCATTTTGAGTTTATCTTTCTGTTTGGTACTAGAAAGTGTTCTAATTTCATTCTTTTACATGTATATGTCCAGTTTTCCCAACACCACTTATTGAAAGGACTATCTTTGCCCCATTGTATAGTCTTGCCTCCTTTGTTGAAAATAAGCTACCCATAGATGAGTAGGTTTATCTCTGGGCTTTCTATCTTGTTCCATTGGTCTATACTTCTGTTTTGGGTCCAGTACCATACTGTCTTGATGACTGTAGTTTTGTAGTATAGTCTGAAGTCAGGAAGGTTGATTCCTCCAGCTCCATTCTTCTTTCTCAAGACTGCTTTGGATATTCAGGATCTTCTGTGTTTCCATATGCCTTGTGAAATTTTTTTGTTCTAGTTCTGTGAAAAACGCCATTGGTAATTTGATAGGCATTGCATTGAATCTGTAGATTGTATTTGGTAATATATTCATTTTCACAGTTTTGATTCTTCCTACCCAGGAACATGAAATATCTCTCCATCTGTTTATGTTGTTTTTTATTTCCTTCACCAGTGTCTTATAATTTTCTGCATACAGTTCTTTTGTCTCCTTAGGTAGGCTTACTCCTAGATATTTTATTCTTTCTGTTGCAATTGTGAATAGAATTGATTCCTTAATTTCTCTTTCTGATTTTTCATTGTTAGTATACAGGAATGCAAGTGATTTCTGTGTATTGACCTTGTATCCTGCAACTTTCTGATTGGGTCTTTTTAAATATTTTAAAATGTTCATTGCTCAGATCAGTTCCTTTCCTTTATTAAGTTTATTATTAATCATGTTTTAAGTTCTCTTGTGGTAAATTGTTTATTTCTGTTTCATTATTTTTCAGGGGTTTTCTTTTGCTTTTTCAATTGGCAGTAGTTCTTTTATTTAGTTTTCTCTGTCTCTATCACTTTAGATGAAACAGTTGTCCACTGCAGTTGTGAAATGGCTATTTTTATGTGGGAGCATCTCTCTGTATACAGTGTGTGCCTTGCACCTACCTTTGATGGGTGAGCTGGATTTGAGGTGGATGCCAGTTATACCTTTCCTCAGGATGTGTTGGAAGCTATCCCCTTGATAGGCAGTGGTGCTAGAGATGGAGGGGCTAGAGTTGGCACCAAATCTGAGGCAGGACTTCCTCTCTGCCCAGTGGCCATCACTGACCTGTTAGGGGTGAGGTCTGCTTTTAAATTGCCAGAGAAGAAGCTAGCTCTATCCCCTTTAAGTGGATTTTTTCCCCTCTTCCATGCACCAAGACCTTTGCTTCAGTGGCATGGGGTGCTGAAACAAGTGTGGTCTGTACATTGACAGAGATCTAAAGCTGTAGGCATCTGCAGCTCCAGTCGGAAACTGACTCATATGTAAGCCCCCTTTGTCTTTCATTGGGGCTTCCCTGGTGGCTCAGAGTTTAAAGCATTTGCCTGCAATGCAGGAAACCCAGGTTCAATCCCTGGGTCGGAAAGATCCCCTGGAGAAGGAAATGGCAACCCACTCCAGTATTCTTGCGTGGAGAATCCCATGGATGGAGGAGCCTGATAGGCTACAGTCCATGGGGTTGCAAAGAGTCAGACACGACTGAGCGACTTCACTTTCCTTTCCTTTCCTTTTGTTTTTCATAGCCAATCATTTCTCCCTGCCTCTGCCACCACCCCCTACAAATTTGTGGAACAAATCTGCTGGGCTAGCAGAGAGCTATGTGGACTCCTGGGGTGTGTCAGGGGTTAGCTGTGGTAGAGCATCCTCATCAGAATCTGGGAACCTTCTGGGATGCTGCTTAAGTAAGCACTAGCAATGGCCATGGCTGCCACTCTTGGGCTCTGCTCTGTGACCAGGTTGCCTGTATGTCCCAAGAATTTTAAATTTCATTTAAAATTTTAAAATTACATTAATATATATTTTTAGTACATGTTGAAATAATATTTTGGTTATTTTAGTTTAAAATGTTATTAAAGTTAATTTCACTTTTTTCTTTCTACTTCTTAAAACTGTGGCTACCAGAAAATTTAGGCTTATGTTTGTAGTTTGCATTTTTCTGTTGGACAGTGCTGGGCTTGTCTAGAAGACTAAATTGTGGGCTATGAGTTTGCCCTTGCTGAGGGGTAACCTGTGTGCAAGGGAATGATTTGCTGGAGCAAACGCTGTACCCCTCTTCTCAATCCTGAGGCTTCTGCCCACACTCATATGGACACTGATAAGATTATGCCCCCTCTTTGAAAATATGAGGCAGGGGTCATCCCTTTTCCTTATGTAAACATGTGACCTTATTCCAGGTATAAGAACAATGCATTACCTATGTAAAACTGATGAGTTTCATTTAATTTTCAAGGATCTGGAAATATGGGATGGGAATGGGACAGAAAAAATAAATAGGATCAAGAGAGGAGTGGATTGGTGGAGGATTGGAAGGATGGAAATGGAGAGGGAAGTTCACAGTTAGATGCACGCATTTTGATATTATTCTAGTAATTAAGTTGAGTGGTGAGTGAATGAGTGCCAAATTTGCTATGCTTGATAACTTGGGTATGTGTTGCATGTATGTATCAAAATTTCTGTGATTATAGTGAAAGGGTTGGGGTAATAGAATTATCAGTCATGCTTATTGTGTCTGAGTCCCTATGTCAATTCCCACTTAGATAGTGATAGTGAAGTCGCTCAGTCGTGTTCGACTCTTTGCGACCACATGGATGGTAGCCAACCAATCTCCTCCGTCCGTGGGATTTTCCAGGCAAGAATACTGGAGTGGGGTGCCATTTCCTTAGCCACTGGAAATATATTTCTTTACAACTGGAAATATATTTTCCAGATATCTACTTCTTTCATTTGACTTACTTTCTCAACAGAAGCAGATTCACAGAGAACAAACTAGTGTTTACCAGTAGGGAGAGGGAAAGGTGAAAGAGGAAGGGGATTAAGAGGTACTAACTATTAGATATAAGTAAGTGGAATATACCCTGGAGAAACCACAATTCAAAAAGACACATGTGCCTCAATGTTCACTGCAGCACTATTTACAATAGCCAGGACATGGAAGCAACCTTGATGTCCACGACAGACGAATGGATAAAGGGAGTCATAGTACATATACGCAATGCAATATTACTCAACCAGAAAAAGGAATGAACTTGAGTCAATTCTAGTGAGGTGGATAAGCCAAGAGCCTGTTATACAGAGTGAAGTAAGTCAGAAAGAAAAGAACAAATATAGTATATTAAAGCATAGTTTCTTCTCTGTGAGTCTGATTCTGTTTTTCTGTATGCATTCATATGCTTTATTTTTTTTAGATTCCACATATAAGTGAAAACACACACAGTATTTATCTTTCTCTGTGTGACATTTTTCACTAAGGATAATATTCTCTAGGTCCATCCACATTGATGAAAATGGCAGAATTTCATTACTTTTTACGGATGAGTAATACTCCATTGTATATATACACACCATATATTTTTTATCCATTCATCTGTTGATGGGCACTTGGGTTGCTTCCACATCTTGACAATTATAAATGATGCTGCTATGAACATTGGGGTACATACATCTTTTGAATTAGTGTTTTCATTTTCTTCAGATATATAACCAGAAGTGGGATTGCTGGGTCATATGGTAGCTGTATTTTTAATTTTTGTGTAAATTCTGTGCTGCTTTCCATAGTGGCTGAACCAATTTACACTCTCACCACCAGTATACTAGGGTTCTCTTTTCTTCACATCATAGCCAACATTTATGTATTGCCTTTTGGTTATAGCCATTCTGACAGATAAAATGTGATCTCTCATGATGGTTTTGATCTCAATTTCCCTGATGATTAACATGTTGGAGCATCTTTTTATGTTTCCATTGTCCAAATGTATATTTTTTTAGAAAATGTCTATTAATGTGCTCTGTCCATTTTTACCTTTTTTATATTGAATTGCATGAGTTTTTAATTTATTTTGGATATTCCTCTTATCAGACATATCTTTTTCAAATATCTTCTCCCATTCAGGAGTTTGTCTTTTCATTTTGTCTATAGTTTGATTCACTGTGAAAAGTTGTAAATTTTATTAGATCTGATTTATTTTTGCCTGTGTTTGCAATGTCTGAGAAGACATATGCAAAAAAATATTTCTATGGCCTGTATCAGAGTGTTCAGTTCAGTCCCTCAGTTTTCTCCGACTCTTTGCGACCCCATGAATCACAGCACGCCAGGCCTCCCTGTCCATCACCAACTCCCGGAGTTCACTCAGACTCACGTCCATCGAGTCAGTGATGCCATCCAGCCGTCTCATCCTCTGTCGTCCTCTTCTCCTCCTGCCCCCAATCCCTCCCAGCGTCAGAGTCTTTTCCAATGAGTAAACTCCTCGCATGAGGTGGCCAAAGTATTGGAGTTTCAGCTTTAGCATCATTCCTTCCAAAGAAATCCCAGGACTGATCTCCTTCAGAAAGGACTGGTTGGATCTCCTTGCAGTCCAAGGGACTCTCAAGAGTCTTCTCCAACACCACAGTTCAAAAGCATCAATTCTTCGGTGCTCAGCCTTCTTCACAGTCCAACTCTCACATCCATACATGGCTACTGGGAAAACCATTGCCTTGACTAGACGGACCTTTGTTGGCAAAGTAATGTCTCTGCTTTTGAATATACTATCTAGGTTGGTCATAACTTTCCTTCTAAGGAGTAAGCGTCTTTTAATTTCATGGCTGCAGTCACCATCTGCAGTGATTTTGGAGCCCAAAAAAATAAAGTCTGACACTGTTTCCACTGTTTCCCCATCTACTTCCCATGAAGTGATGGGACCAGATGCCATGATCTTCGTTTTCTGAATGTTGAGTTTTAAGCCAACATTTTCACTCTCCTCTTTCACCTTTATCAAGAGGCTTTTGAGTTCCTCTTCACTTTCTGCCATAAAGGTGGTGTCATCTGCATATCTGAGGTTATTGATATTTCTCCCTGCAATCTTGATTACAGCTTGTGCTTCTTCCAGCCCAGCGTTTCCCATGATGTACTCTGCATATAAGTTAAATAAGCAGGGTGACAATATACATCCTTGACGTACTCCTTTTCCTATTTGGAGCCAGTCTGTTGTTCCATGTCCATTTCTAACTGTTGCTTCCTGACCTGCATACAGATTTCTCAAGAGGCAGGTCAGGTGGTCAGGCATTCCCATCTCTTTCAGAATTTTCCACAGTTTATTGTGATCCACACAATTAAAGGCTTTGACATAGTCAATAAAGCAGAAATAGATGTTTTTCTGGAACTCTCTTGCTTTTTCCATGATCCAGCGGATGTTGGCAATTTGGTCTCTTGTTCCTCTGCCTTTTCTAAAACCGGCTTGAACATCAGGAAGTTCACAGTTCACATATTGCTGAAGCCTGGCTTGGAGAATTTTGAGCATTACTTTACTAGTGTGTGAGATGAGTGCAATTGTGCGGTAGTTTGAGCATTCTTTGGCATTGCCTTTCTTTGGGATTAGAATGAAGACTAACCTTTTCCAGTCCTGTGGCCACTGCTGAGTTTTCCAAATTTGCTGGCATATTGAGTGCAACACTTTCACAGCATCATCTTTCAGGATTTGAAAGAGCACAACGGGAATTCCATCACCTCCACTAGCTTTGTTCGTAATGATGCTTTCTAAGGCCCACTTGACTTCACATTCCAGGATGTCTGGCTCCAGGTCAGTGGTTACACCATCATGATTATCTGGGTCGTGAAGATCTTTTTTGTACAGTTCTTCTGTGTATTCTTGCCACCTCTTCTTAATATCTTCTGCTTCTGTTAGGTCCATACCATTTCTGTCCTTTATCAAGCCCATCTTTGCGTGAAATGTTCCCTTGGTATCTCGAATTTTCTTGAAGAGATCCCTAGTCTTTCCCATTCTGTTGTTTTCCACTATTTCTTTGCATTGATCACTGAAGAAGGCTTTCTTATCTCTTCTTGCTATTCTTTGGAACTCTGCATTCAGATGCTTATATCTTTCCTTTTCTCCTTTGCTTTTTGCTTCTCTTCTTTTCACAGCTATTTGTAAGGCCTCCCCCAGACAGCCATTTTGCATTTTTGCATTTCTTTTCCAGGGGGATGGTCTTGTTCCCTGTCTCCTGTACAATGTCACGAATCTTAGTCCATAGTTCATCAGGCACTCTATCAGATTAGTCCCCTAAATCTTAATAGCACTCTATTAATCAGATAGTCCCTTAAATCTATTTTTCACTTCCACTGTATAATCATAAGGGATTTGATTTAGGTCATACCTGAATGGTCTAGTGGTTTTCCCTACTTTCTTCAATTTAAGTCTGAATTTGGCAATAAGGAGTTCATGATCTGAGCCACAGTCAGCTCCGAGTCTTGTTTTTGTTGACTGTATAGAGCTTCTCCATCTTTGGCTAAAGATGGAGAATATAAAGAATATAATCAATTTGATTTCCGTGTTGACCATCTGGTGATGTCCATGTGTGGAGTCTTGTCTTGTGTTGTTGGACGAGGGTGTTTGCTATGACCAGTGCGTTTTCTTGGCAAAACTCTATTAGTCTTTGCCCTGCTTCATCCCATATTCCAAGGCCAAATTTGCCTGTTACTCCAGGTGTTTCTTGACTTCCTACTTTTGTTTTCCAGTCACCTATAATGAAAAGGACATCTTTTTGGGGTGTTAGTTCTAAAAGGTCATGTAGGTCTTCATAGAACTGTTCAACTTCAACTTCTTCAGTGTTACTGGTTGGGGCATAGACTTGGATTACTGTGATATTGAATGGTTTGCCTTGGAAATGAACAGAGATCATTCTGTCATTTTTGAGATTGCATCCAAGTACTGCATTTCAAACTCTTTTGTTGATCGTGATGGTTACTCCATTTCTTCTGAGGGATTCCTGCCCACAGTCGTAGATAATTTGATCATCTGAGTTAAATTCACCCATTCCAGTCCGTTTTAGTTCACTGATTCCTAGAATATCGATGTTCACTCTTGCCATCTCTTGTTTGACCACTTCCAATTTGCCTTGATTCATGGACCTAACATTCCAGGTCCCTATGCAATATTGTTCTTTACAGCATCAGACCTTGCTTCTATCACCAGTCACATCCACAGCTGGGTATTGTTTTTGCTTTGGCTCCATCCCTTCATTCTTTCTGGAGTTATTTCTCCACTGATTTCCAGTAGCATATTGGGCACCTACTGACCTGGGGAGTTCCTCTTTCAGTATCCTGTCATTTTGCCTTTTCATACTGTTCATGGGGTTCTCAAGGCAAGAATACTGAAGTGGTTTGCCATTCCCTTCTCCAGTGGACCACATTCTGTCAGACCTCTCCACCATGACCCGCCCATCTTGGGTGGCCCCACGGGCATGGCTTAGTTTCATTGAGTTAGACAAGGCTGTGGTGTTAGTGTGATTAGATTGACTAGTTTTCTGTGAGTATGGTTTCAGTATGTCTGCCCTCTGATGTCCTCTTGCAACACCTACCGTCTTACTTGGGTTTCTCTTACCTTGGACGTGGGGTATCTCTTCATGGCTGCTCCAGCAAAGCACAGCCTCTGCTCCTTACCTTGGATGAGGGTATCTCCTCACCGCCACCCCTTCTGACCTTGAACATGGAATAGCTCCTCTAGGCCCTCCTGCACCCACGCAGCCACCAATCCTTGGAGGTGGGGTTGCTCCTCCTGTCCATGTTTTCTTCTAGTTTTGTGGTTTCTAGTTTTACATTTAAGCCTTTAATCTCTGTTTTGTGTTTAGTCTTGTATAGTGAGTGAGTGAAGATTGCTCAGTTGTGTCTGACTCTGGTACCCCATGGACTATACAGTCCATGGAATTCTCCAGGCCAGAATACTGGAGTGGGCAGCCTTTTCCTTCTCCAGGGGATCTTCCCAACCCAGGGATCAAACCCAGGTCCCCCGCATTGCAGCTGGATTCTTTACCAGGTGAGCCACCAAGGAAGCCCTATTTTTGTATATGGTATGAGGAAATGTTCTAATCTCGTTGTTTTAAATGTAGCTGCCCAGTTTTTCCAGAACTATTTGTTGAAGAGATTCAATTTCCCCCATTTTATATTCTTGCTTCCTTTGTCATAGATTAGGTGACCACATGTGTAGGTTTATTTCTGGGCTCTCTACTCTGTTCCATTGATCTATGTGTCTGTTTTTGTGCCAGTACCATACTGTTTTGACTACTGTAGCTTTGTAGTATAGTCTGAACCTAGGGCACATACATTCAGCTTTGTTCTCCACATCTGTGCCTCTGTTCCTGCTCTGCAAATAGGTTCATCAGCACCATTTTTCTAGATTCCATATATATGCATTAATATGTGATATTTTTCTCTTTTTTACTCACTTCACTCTGTATGACAGGCTCAAGGTTCATCCACACCCCTACTACTAACCCAATTTCATTCCTTTTTATGACTGAATAATATTCTGTTGTGTATATGTTCAGTTCAGTTCAGTTGCTCAGTCATGTCCGACTGTTTGCGACCTCATGAACTGCAGCACACCAGGCTTCCCTGTTCATCACCAACTCCCAGAATCCACACCACATCATTATTCATTCATCTGTCAAAGGACTTCTAGGTTGCTTCCATGTCCTGGCTATTGTAAATGGTACTGTGATGAACACTGGGGTACATGTGTCATTTTGAGTTACAGATTTCTTAGGGTATATGCTCTGTGTTAGGATTGCTGGATCATATGGTAATTCTATGTATAATTTTTTAAGCTACCACCATACTGTTCTCCACTGTGGCTGTACCAATTTACATTCAACAATTGAATGTAACAATTCAACCAACAATATAAGAGAGTTCCTTTTTCTCCACACCCTTTGCAGCATTTATGGTTTGTAGAGTTTTTGATGGCCATTTTGGCAGGTATGAACTGGTACCTCATTGTAGTTTTGATTTGCATTTCTCTGATAATTAGTGATGTTGAGCATCATTTCTTGTGTTTCTTGGCCATCTATATTTCTTCTTTGGAGAAATGTCTACTTAGATCTTCTGCCTATTTTTTTTTTATTTTTTTTAAATTTTAAATATTGATCTCCACGAGCTGTTTGTATACTTTGGAGATTAACCCTTTTTCCACTGCTTTGTTTGTAAATATTTTGTCCCATTCTGAGGTTTGTCTTTTTGTCTTGCTTATGGTTTCCTTTGCTGTGCAAAAGTTTTTAAGTTTAACTGGATCCCAGTTGTTTATTTTGTTTTTATTTTCATTATTTCAGGAGGTGGTTCAAAAAAGGTCTTGATGTGATTTATGTCAAAGAGTGTTTTTCCTTTGTTTTCCTCCAAGAGTTTTATAGTATCTGATCTTACATTTAGGTCTTTAATTCCTTTTGAATTTATTTTATGTATGGTATTAGGTAGTATTCTAACTTCATTCTTTTACATGTACCTGTCTAGATTTCCCAGCAACATTTATTGAAGAGGCTGTCTTTTCTCCTATGTATATTATTGCCTCATTTGTCATTGACTAGGTGATTTTAGGTTCATGGGTTTATATCTGGGCTTTCTATCCTATACATTGGTTTATATTTCTGTTTTTGTGCCAGTACCACACTGTTTTGATTATTGTAGTTTTTTAGTATAGTTTCAAGTCAGGAAGTCTGATTCCTCCTGCTCCATTTTTCTTTCTCAAGATTACTTTGGCTATTTGGGGTCTTAGGTGTTTCCATACAAACTGTGAGATTCTTTTGTTCCAATTCTGTGGAAAATGCCTTGGCAATTTGACAGGAATTGCACTGAATTTGTAGATTGCTTTGGGTAGTGTATTCATCTTTACTATATTGATTCTTTCAATTCCAGAACATGGTATATCTCTCCATTTGTGTCCTCTTTGATTTCTTTCATCAGAGTTTTATAGTTTTCTGAGAACAGGTCTTTTGCTTCCTTAGGTACATTTATTCTTAAGTATTTTATTCTTTTGTCTGAGAGACTTCACTCCAATTAATATTCCCTGGGGCATGATGTTCTCTGTTAGTCCAGTGGTTCTGATTCAGTTCTCCCACCTCAGGAGCTCAGGCCTGATCTCTGGCCCATGAAGCAGGATCTTAAAAGCCACAGGGATGCAAAAAAAAAAAAAAAGGATCTGGATAATAACAAATAATTACAAATTAAATATAGAAAACTAACATATATTCGGAAAAATAAAAATCTATACAAAACAAGTACTGGAGGATAAAGCTAAGCCCCAGTAGCAAAGAAGGAAAAAAAACTATTAATGATCATAAAACATAAAAGGAAGCATAATGATAACAAAAAATGAATTCAGAAAATTAACAGATATTTTATTTTTATGTTTTAATTTTATTTTATTTTTAAACTTTACAAAATTGTATTAGTTTTGCCAAATATCAAAATGAATCCACCACAGGTATACATGTGTTCCCCATCCTGAACCCTCCTCCCTTCTCCCTCCCCTACCATCCCTCTGGGTCGTTCCAGTGCACCAGCCCCAAGCACCCTGTATCGTGCATTGAACCTGGACTGGCAACTCGTTTTGTACATGATATTATACATGTTTCAATGCCATTCTCCCAAATCTTCCCACCCTCTCCCTCTCCCACAGAGTCCATAAGACTGTTCTATACATCAGTGTCTCTTTTGCTGTCTCATACACAGGGTTATTGTTACCATCTTTCTAAATTCCATATATATGCGTTAGTATACTGTATTGGTGTTTTTCTTTCTGGCTTACTTCACTCTGTATAATAGGCTCCAGTTTCATCCACCTCATTAGAACTGATTCAAATGTATTCTTTTTAATGGCTGAGTAATACTCCATTGTGTATATGTACCACAGCTTTCTTATCCATTCATCTGCTGATGGACATCTAGGTTGCTTCCATGTCCTGGCTATTATAAACAGTGCTGCGATGAATATTGGGGTACACGTGTCTCTTTCCCTTCTGGTTTCCTCAGTGTGTATGCCCAGCAGGGGGATTGCTGGATCATAAGGCAGTTCTATTTCCAGTTTTTTAAGGAATCTCCACACTGTTCTCCATAGTGGCTGTACTAGTTTGCATCCCCACCAACAGTGTAAGAGGGTTCCCTTTTCTCCACACCCTCTCCAGCATTTATTACTTGTAGACTTTTGGATCACAGACATTCTGACTGGTGTGAAATGGCACCTCATAGTGGTTTTGATTTGCATTTCTCTGATAATGAGTGATGTTGAGCATCTTTTCATGTGTTTGTTAGCCATCTGTATGTCTTCTTTGGGGAAATGTCTATTTAGTTCTTTGGCCCATTTTTTGATTGGGTCATTGATTTTTCTGGAGCTGAGCTGTAGGAGTTGCTTGTATATTTTTGAGATTAGTTGTTTGTCAGTTGCTTCATTTACTATTATTCTCTCCCATTCTGAAGGCTGTCTTTTCACCTTGCTAATAGTTTCCTTTGATGATGTGCAGAAGCTTTTAAGGTTAATTAGGTCCCATTTGTTTATTTTTGATTTTATTTCCAATATTCTGGGAGGTGGGTCATAGAGGATCCTGCTGTGATGTATGTCGGAGAGTGTTTTGCCTATGTTCTCCTCTAGGAGTTTTATAGTTTCTGGTCTTACATTTAGATCTTTAATCCATTTTGAGTTTATTTTTTGTGTATGGTGTTAGAAAGTGTTCTAGTTTCATTCTTTTACAAGTGGTTGACCAGATTTCCCAGCACCACTTGTTAAAGAGATTGTCTTTAATCCATTGTATATTCTTGTCTCCTTTGTCAAAGTTAAGGTGTCCATATGTGCATGGATTTATCTCTGGGCTTTCTATTTTGTTCCATTGATCTATATTTCTGTCTTTGTGCCAGTACCATACTGTCTTGATAACTGTGGCTTTGTAGTAGAGCCTGAAGCCAGATAGGTTGATTCCTCCAGTTCCATTCTTCTTTCTCAAGATAGCTTTGGCTATTCGAGGTTTTTTGTATTTCCATACAAATTGTGAAATTATTTGTTCTAGCTCTGTGAAGAATACTGTTGGTAGCTTGATAGGGATTGCATTGAATCTATAGATTGCTTTGGGTAGTATACTCATTTTCACTATATTGATTCTTCCAATCCATGAACATGGTATATTTCTCCATCTGTTAGTGTCCTCTTTGATTTCTTTCACCAGTGTTTTATAGTTTTCTATATATAGGTCTTTTGTTTCTTTAGGTAGATATATTCCTAAGTATTTTATTCTTTCCGTTGCAATGGTGAATGGATTTGTTTCCTTAATTTCTCTTTCTGTTTTCTCATTATTAGTGTATAGGAATGCAAGGGATTTCTGTGTGTTGATTTTATATCCTGCAACTTTACTATAGTCATTGGCTAGTTCTAGTAATTTTCTGGTGGAGTCTTTAGGGTTTTCTATGTAGAGGATCATGTCATCTGCAAACAGTGAGCGCTTTACTTCTTCTTTTCCAGTTTGGATTCCTTTTATTTCTTTTTCTGCTCTGATTGCTGTGGCCAAAACTTCCAAAACTATGTTGAATAGTAATGGTGAAAGTGGGCACCCTTGTCTTGTTCCTGACTTTAGAGGAAATGCTTTCAATTTTTCACCATTGAGGATAATGTTTGCTGTGGGTTTGTCATATACAGCTTTTATTATGTTGAGATATGTTCCTTCTATTCCTGCTTTCGGGAGAGTTTTTATCATAAATGGATGTTGAATTTTGTCAAAGGCTTTCTCTGCATCTATTGAGATAATCATATGGTTTTTATTTTTCAATTTGTTAATGTGGTGTATTACATTGATTGATTTGCGGATACTGAAGAATCCTTGCATCCCTGGCATAAAGCCCACTTGGCCATGGTGTATGATCTTTTTAATGTGTTGTTGGATTCTGATTGCTAGAATTTTGTTAAGGATTTTTGCATCTATGTTCATCAGTGATATTGGCCTGTAGTTTTCTTTTTTTGTGGCATCTTTTGTCAGGTTTTGGTATTAGGGTGATGGTGGCCTCATAGAATGAGTTTGGAAGTTTACCTTCCTCTGCAATTTTCTGGAAGAGTGTGAGCAGGATAGGTGTTAGCTCTTCTCTAAATTTTTGGTAGAATTCAGCTGTGAAGCCGTCTAGACCTGGGCTTTTGTTTGCTGGAAGATTTTTGATTACAGTTTCGATTTCTGTGCTTGTGATGGGTCTGTTAAGATTTTCTATTTCTTCCTGGTCCAGGTTTGGAAAGTTATACTTTTCTAAGAATTTGTCCATTTCTTCCACATTGTCCATTTTATTGGCATATAATTGTTGATAGTAGTCTCTTATGATCCTTTGTATTGCTGTGTTGTCTGTTGTGATCTCTCCATTTTAATTTCTAATTTTATTGATTTGATTTTTCTCCCTTTGTTTCTTGATGAGTCTGGCTAATGGTTTGTCAATTTTATTTATCCTTTCAAAGAACCAGCTTTTGGCTTTGTTGATTTTTGCTATGATCTCTTTTGTTTCTTTTGCATTTATTTCTGCCCTAATTTTTAAGATTTCTTTCCTTCTACTAACCCTGAGGTTCTTCATTTCTTCCTTTTCTAGTTGCTTTAGGTGTAGAGTTAGGTTTTTATTTGACTTTTTCTTGTTTGTTGAGGTATGCCTGTATTGCTATGAACTTTCCCCTTAGGACTGCTTTTACCGTGTCCCACAGGTTTTGGGTTTTTGTGTTTTCATTTTCATTCATTTCTATGCAAATTTTGATTTCTTTTTTTATTTCTTCTGTGATTTGTTGGTTATTCAGCAGCGTGTTGTTCAGCCTCCATATGTTGGAATTTTTAATAGTTTTTCTCCTGTAATTTAGATCTAATCTTACTGCATTGTGGTCAGAAAACATGCTTGGAATGATTTCTATTTTTTTGAATTTACCAAGGCGAGATTTATGGCCCAGGATGTGATCCATCCTGGAGAAGGTTCTATGTGTGCTTGAGAAAAAGGTGAACTTCATTGTTTTGGGATGAAATGTCCTATAGATATCAATTAGGTCTAACTGGTCTATTGTATCGTTTAAAGTTTGTGTTTCCTTGTTAATTTTCTGTTTAGTTGATCTATCCATAGGTGTGAGTGGGGTATTAAAGTCTCCCACGATTATTGTGTTATTGTTAATTTCTCCTTTCATACTTGTTAGCACTTGTCTTACATACCGCAGTGCTCCCGTGTTTAGTGCATATATATATTTATAATTGTTATATATTCTTCTTGGATTGATCCTTTGATCATTATGTAGTGACCTTCTTTGTCTATTTTCACAGCCTTTGTTTTAAAGTCTATTTTATCTGATATGAGTATTGCTACTCCTGCTTTCTTTTGGTCCCTATTTGCATGGAAAATCTTTTTCCGGCCCTTCACTTTCAGTCCGTATGTGTCCCCTGTTTTGAGGTGGGTCTCTTGTAGACAACATATGTAGGGGTCTTGTTTTGTATCCATTCAGCCAGTCTTTGTCTTTTGGTTGGGGCATTCAACCCGTTTACGTTTAAGGTAATTACTGATAAGTATGATCCCGTTGCCATTTACTTTACTGTTTTGGGTTCGAATTTATACACCGTTTTTGTGTTTCCTGTCTAGAGAATATCCTTTAGTATTTGTTGGAGAGCTGGTTTAGTGGTGCAGAGTTCTCTCAGGTTTTGCTTGTCTGTAAAGCTTTTGATTTCTCCTTCATATTTGAATGAGATCCTTACTGGGTACAATAATCTGGGCTGTAGGTTATTTTCTTTCATCACTTTAAGTATGTCTTGCCATTCCCTCCTGGCTTGAAGAGTTTCTATTGAAAGATCAGCTTTTATCCTTATGGGAATTCCCTTGTGTGTTATTTGTTGTTTTTCCCTTGCTGCTTTTAATATTTGTTCTTTGTGTTTGATCTTTGTTAATTTGATTAATATGTGTCTTGGGGTGTTTCGCCTTGGGTTTATCCTGTTTGGGAATCTCTGGGTTTCGTGGACTTGGGTGATTATTTCCTTCCCCATTTTAGGGAAGTTTTCAACTATTATCTCCTCAAGTATTTTCTCATGGCCTTTCTTTTTGTCTTCTTCTTCTGGGACCCCTATGATTCGAATGTTGTAGCGTTTAATATTGTCCTGGAGGTCTCTGAGATTGTCCTCATTTCTTTTAATTCGTTTTTCTTTTATCCTCTCTGATTCATTTATTTCTACCATTCTATCTTCTAATTCACTAATCCTATCTTCTGCCTCTGTTATTCTATTTGTTGCCTCCAGAGTGTTTTTAATTTCATTTATTGCATTATTCTTTATATATTGACTCTTTTTTATTTCTTCTAAGTCCTTGTTAAACCTTTCTTGCATCTTCTCAATCCTTGTCTCCAGGCTATTTATCTGTGATTCCATTTTGATTTCAAGATTTTGAATCAATTTCACTATCATTATTCGGAATTCTTTATCAGGTAGATTCCCTATCTCTTCCTCTTTGGTTTGGTTTGGTGGGCATTTATCCTGTTCCTTTATCTGCTGGCTATTCCTCTGTCTCTTCATCTTGTTTAAATTGCTGAGTCTGGGGTGTCCTTTCTGTATTCTGGCAGTTTGTGGAGTTCTCTTTATTGTGGCATTTCCTCGCTGTGTGTGGGTTTGTACAGGTGGCTTGTCAAGATTTCCTGGTTAGGGAAGCTTGTGTCGGTGTTCTGGTGGGTGGAGCTGTATTTCTTCTCTCTGGAGTGCAATGAAATGTCCAGTAATGAGTTATGAGATGTCTATGGTTTGGGGGTGACTTTGGGCAGCCTGTATCTTGAAGCTCAGGGCTGTGTTCCTTTGTTGCTGGAGAATTTGCTTGGTATGTCTTGCCCTGGAACTTGTTGGCCCTTGTGTGGTGCTTGGTTTCAGCATAGGTATAGAGGCGTTTGATGAGCTCCTGTCAATTAGTGTTCCTTGGAGTCAGGAGTTCCCTGGAGTCAGGATTTGGACTTAAGCCTCCTGCTTCCAGTTATCAGTCTTATTTTTACAGTAGTTTCAAAACTTCTCCTTCTATACAGCACCATTGATAAAACATCTACATTAAAGATAAAAAGTTTCTCCACTGTGAGGGTGACCCAGAGAGGTTCACAGTGTTACATGGAGAAGAGAAGAGGGAGGAGGGAGTAAGAGGTGACCAGAATGAGATGAGGTGGAATCAATAGAGGAGAGAGTGGGCTAACCAGTAGTCACTTCCTTATGTGCACTCCACAACTGGACCGCTCAGAGATGTTCACGGAGTTATACAGAGAAGAGAAGAAGGAGGAAGGAGACAGAGGTGGCCAGAAGGATAAAAGGGGGGAATGAAAAGGAGGGAGACAGATCCAGCCAGTAATCAGTTCCCTAAGTGTTCTCCACCGTCTGCAACACACAGAAATTCACAGAGTTGGGTAGAGTAGAGAGGGGTTAGGGAGGAGACACAGGCGACCTGGTGGAGAAAAAGGAGAGTCCAAAGGGAGAGAGAGCAGTCAAGCCAGTAATCTCGCTCCCTAGTGAAAAATGGGTACTAAAGATTGGGGTCTTAAAGGTACAAAATTGGTAACAAATACATAAAAGCAAAAATTAAAAATCTAGAGTAGAGTTTGGAATTTCAAACATACGATGTTAAAGAAAAGAAGAAGGAAAAGAAAGAGAAAAAACGAACAAACAAAAACAAACAAGGTCGTGAAAATTATAAAGAAAATATAGGTACAAAATTGATAACTAATACCAAAAAGCAAAAGTTAAAAATCTAGAGTAGAGCTTGGAATTTCAAAAATACAATGTTAAAAAAAAGAAGCAGAAAAATAAAGAGAGAAAAAAACAAACAAACAAAAACAAGCAAAGTCGCAAAAATTATAAAGAAAATACAGGTACAAAATTGATATCAAATACCAAAAAGCATAAATTAAAATCTAGAGTAGAGTTTGGAATTTCAGATATACAATGTTATATAAAAGAAGAAGAGAAAGAAACAGAGGGGGAAAAAAGTCACAGAAATTATAAAAAAGAAAAACTATAGGTACAAAATTGATAACATATACCAAAAAGCTAAAATTAAAAATCTAGAGTAGAGTTTGGAATTTCAAAAATACAATGTTAAAGAAAAAAAAAAAAAAAACCAAGGTCAAAAAATTATAAATATATACATATATATGAAGTTTGCTGAAGAAAAAAAAAATAGGGCCTTTTTTTTTTTTTGCAAAGTAATAGGTTATAAAAGTGAAAATTAAAAGAACAATAGAGGGCTTAAATTTTTTTTAAAAAAATAAAAAAAAAGAAAGAAAGAATGATCATAAAAATAGTAAAAATATATCTAGGACTTTCTCTGGTTTTGTTGTGAATATTGTGGGTTCAGTTCATTTTTGGCTAGTTCCTTGGTCCGACTTATATTTCTCAAGATCTATAGGCCCCTTCCTATATAGTCGGTAGTAGCCACAGGGTTTTAATCTATTGCCTGTAGCTTCCAAGGCGGTTCCCTCTGTTATAGCTTCTTCTGTTTGCTGGTCTCTTCAGTGTTTGGTTTCTGACCTGACACAAAGGGGATGGTGGAGGACACTTTTTTTTTTTTTTTTTTAGGCTCACTTGTTCAGTTGCCCTGTGGGGAGGGAGGGAGGGAAGCTGCAAACAAATAACACTGGCGTGTGCTCGCAGTGCCTCAGCCACACTGGGTCTGCCCCCGCTCATGGCGCGTGTAGCCTCCCTGCCCATACTGCTCGGGCTCTAGGTTGTTCCGCTGGGAACCATCCGAGGCCAGCCCTGGGCTGCATGCACCTCCCAGGTCCAAGCCGCTCAGGTTCAGGCACTTGGGTAGTCCTCAGAGGTGCAGACTCGGTTGGGCCTGCGTTTTGTGCTCTTCCCAGGTCCGAGCAGTTCAGGTGATGAGGTGTTTGGCGAGCGCCATTGCTGCGACTTATTGCCTCCCCGCCACTCGGTTATCTGGGTATACAACTGGCGCACCTTCTCAGGCAGATGTTGACCATCCAGACCCCCAAGAAGTTTTAGTTAGCAAAGAAGCCTGCTTACAGTTTTATAGATAATGTCTCTCTGGGGCTGCGATTGCCCCCTTCCGGCTCTGGCTGCCTGTCACCAGAGGGGGATGGTCTGTAGCCGGCTATCTCTGTTCAGTTCCTTGTTCCGTGCATGGGCCTGGTGGTGTCTTAGGTTACGGCTGGCTTTTCGCATGGTAGATATCCCACAGTCTGGTTTGCTAACCCAAATTATTTCACTCAGATAGCGCTCAGGGTATTCAGGCCAGGTTCTTACTCTAAGCGATGCAGCCCGCGCTGTGCCTCCCTGCCCAGCCCCCGCTTGCTAATGGCGTGTGCAGGTGTCTGCGCTGCTTCTCCGCTGGGGGAGTTACCGTAGGGCTCACAATCTGTGAGTTTTAATTGTTTATTTATTTTTTTCTTCCTGTTATGTTGCCCTCTGTGCTTCCAAAGCTCGGCACAGATTCAGCAGTGAGAAGGTTTCCTGGTGTTTGGAAACTTCTCTCTTTTTAAGACTCCCTTCCCGGGATGGAACTCCGTCCCTCCCTCTTTTGTCTCTTTTTTGTCTTTTATATTTTTTCTTACCTCCTTTCGAAGAGTTGGGTTGCTTTTCTGGGTGCCTCATGTCCTCTGCCGGCATTCAGAAGTTGTTTTGTGGAATTTACTCGGCGTTTAAATGCTCTTTTGATGAATTTGTAGGGGAGAAAGTGTTCTCCCCGTCCTACTCCTTCCCCATCTTGGCTCCAGCTCCAGAAAATTAACAGATATTTTATAAAAAAAAAAAATAAGAATATATACGAAAGAGCCACTGAAGGGTAAAACAGAACTCAATAATGCCAAAGAACAAAAAAAAAAAAAAAAAAAAAAAAAAAACCCAAACCAAACCAAACAACAACAAAAGCAACAAAAAGAAAAACTCAGCTATGAGGGGCAGGGCTTAGGCAGGGGCTGGGTTTATGTAGAAGCTAGCTTTAGGCAGGGGAAGGGTCCTGTTTCAGGAACCACTCTGCTGGAAAAGGCCCTGGTTGGGGGTTGGGGCTTGGGTTCATCCTAGCTGAGCCCTCTGTAGTCTCTCCTGCCTTAGGATGTGGAGGATCACACCTGGGGCCCCAGGAGGCTCCCTGGGGCCGAGTGGGTAGAATACAAGGCAGGTTCCCTGATCCTTTGAACCCCAAATGACTCCTCCCCAGGGCTTGACTCTTCCTCCTACTCCCTTCTTCTCACACCGTAGGACCTATACAGACAGAGTAGGTCCTGTAAGGTGGAAGGCACCTTGAAGGTCAGAGAGGACCCCAGAGGGCAGAGAGCCAGGCCCAGGGCCTTAGGAGACTCCCTTGGGCTCACTGGGTAAGGGAACAGCAGGCACTTCTCCTGATCCCTGAGGGCTCCCCAGTTTGGCTTGCATCCTTCTTCCCACTCCCTCTCACACCCCCAAGTACCCACGTGAGCAGAGAGGTCCCTGAAGGGCATAGGACCAGGCTTGGCACCTGTGTAAGCTCACTGGGGCCAAGCGGGCAGGAGGGAATGCCAAACCATTCCCCCTCCCCATCCTCCAACCTTTGAATGTCCTTCCTACTCCCTGTTAACCTCCTGGAGGCAAGCATAAATTTCCAGGCGCTCCCAGTCACCCCTCAGCCACACCAGCCCTGTCTGGCCTCCACTTTTTCTCCCCTCTTTGCTCCCATTCACATCCTACCTCATTGCTTAGTGGTTCCACCCATCTGCCTGGTTTTCAGAGGCCCCCAACCAGCATCTAGTGAGTATCCTAATTGTAGGGTAACAGAAACTCCATGTCTTCCCTCTCAGTCATCTTGGCCTTGCCCCTAATTTTTTTTTTTTTTTTTTTTACTTTTTCAGCGAGCTCCTGCTGTAAACTTTCTCTTCCCCTGTTGTTCAAAAATCCCTGATTCTTAGCAGAGAGAATTCATAAAAATAGTTTATACTATGTCTTGATCAATTGGGGGAATATGTGTAGTCCATCTCCTGATCATTTTGTAGTAACTAAGAGGTTCAGAGTTTGTGTTGTGAATTGTGACTTCAGTAGACTGGACCAGAAGTGGGCCCCTAACTTCGCTATTGTAATGTGGCATGAGATAATAAACCAGATATAGTGCACTGCACAGGGTATGAAGAGTGTGTTTCCATTTTTTACATGTACTTGCTTTTCAAAAATATTTGATCCATGAAATGTTAAAAGGTACATTGAGAACGTGTTAGAAGTAGCAGATCCTTTTAAGAAAAGAAGTAGTATTTCAGAAGTGGGAAGGAGCACATGTGTTAGGTTATGTGGTCTCCTAGTAACAAGTTAGGAGAGTTGAGTAAGTGTAGAGTTTTGGGCCCATCTAATTGCATGTCCAAGTTCTTCAGGCTTGGTTGGACACTCTTCTTAATTTCAGTTATCCATAAAGTGAGGACACCATTCAGAATAGTTATGAGGACCACATGAGACTACAATGTGAAACCCTTGCCAGCACCTCTTCCAGGCCCTCCTACCACCACCTCAGAGGGTAAACTTAGCTGTTCAATGTCATGCTTACCACACAGTAAGCTAGCAAATTTTTTTTGGCATTTTAAGTAAATTGTCACTTATAATGAATTTTGTGGTTTCCTCCTAAGTTTTAAAACACTAATTCAGCTCCCTATTTTAATGAAACCATAAAAGGAATACAGAGTATTTCAATTTGAAGTTTGATTTTATTTAAATTTTAATGGGACCAAATAATTTCTATGTTTTGGATCACGAACTATATAGTTATGAATCATGAACATACTATACATGACTGACATTGAAATAAGATCAGTTTATATGGCATCTTTTTTTTTCCCTGGCCACATTCTATAGCATGCAGGATCTTAGTTCCCCAACCAGGGAACAAACTCAGGTCCTTGGCAGAACATGGATTCCTAACCACTGAACCACCGGGGAATTCCCATCTATGATCTCTTTTTAAGGGAAATTTGATTTAATAAAATTGTGGTCCCAGGGGTTCTAGAGTCTCTTCTGTGATACTTAGGTTATTGTACATTTGTCTGCTTATTTTATAATGGGCATCCATAAATATACATTTTAAAATGTACTTTTTAGAGAGTAAGAAATCAAAGCTATTTTCAAAACTCAAGGAATTACTGGGATTGAAAGAATGGTGGCCAAGGGTCTTAAAGAAAAATTGTTGCACTGTATATTGAGTAGTACAGAAGGCAGGCATTCTAGCTAACTATTTCTGTTTTGTGTCTATGTCCACATATATAAAAAATCAGCTAAACTACATTAGTTTTAGATATCAGTCTAGACAAACAAATAATTACAGGGGTGGTGTGGGGAGGGAGATGGGAGGGAGGTTCAAAAGGGAGGGGATATATGTATACCTATGGTTGATACATGTTGAAGTTTGACAGAAAACAACAAAATCCTGTAAAGCAATTATCCTTCAATTAAAAATAAAAAATAAATTTATTTAAAAAGAATAATTATTTCTGCAAAGAAACATTGCTGTAGAAAATATAATGTATGTATACTTGGAAGGAAAGTTATGACCAACCTAGATAGCATATTCAAAAGTAGAGACATTACTTTGCCAACAAAGGTCCGTCTAGTCAAGGCTATGGTTTTTCCTGTGGTCATGTATGGATGTGAGAGTTGGACTGTGAAGAAGGCTGAGTGCCGAAGAATTGATGTTTTTGAACTGTGGCGTTGGAGAAGACTCTTGAGAGTCCCTTGGACTGCAAGGAGATCCAACCAGTCCACTCTGAAGGAGATCAGCCCTGGGATTTCTTTGGAAGGAATGATGCTGAAGCTGAAACTCCAGTACTTTGGCTACCTCATGCGAAGAGTTGACTCATTGGAAAACACTCTGATGTTGGGACGGATTGGGGGCAGGAGGAGAAGGGGACGACAGAGGATGAGATGGCTGAATGGCATCACTGACTCGATGGACGTGAGTCTGAGTGAACTCCGGGAGTTGGTGGTTTATCTTCACATTTTTATACTAAGGGTAATTTACTAAGCCTCATCTGAAAGGTCAAGTAACTCATGTTTAAAAGAAGTTAGACATAGTTCCTAGAGGAGGTAGATCCTTTACATCTCAAACATTTAAATGGTATTAAATGTAAATGAATTAGAACTAAATGATTTCTTGTGTGAATTTCTCAACACAGTAAAAACACTCATAAGAAAAAGAATATTTTCTTTTTTGTATTTTGTTTCCTAAATATACATTTTCATATGACAATTATAAAATAAATTGGATCTTTTAATGGCCACATTAAAATTTCTCTATAAATGTTTTGAAAATAAATTCTTATGGTAAAATATGTAAGTCTTCTCAGAAAGCACATATATAAGAATAATTTTTCAAAATCTTAGCTGTTGCTAAAGCAATGACATGGAACAACAGACTGGTTCCAAATAGGAAAAGGAGTGCGTCAAGGCTGTATATTGTCACCCTGCTTATTTAACTTATATGCAGAGTACATCATGAGAAACGCTGGACTGGAAGAAATACAAGCTGGAATCAAGATTGCTGGGAGAAATATCAATAACCTCAGATATACAGATGACACCACCCTTATGGCAGAAAGTGAAGAGGAACTAAAAAGCCTCTTGATGAAAGTGAAAGTGGAGTGTGAAAAAGTTGACTTAAACCTCAACATTCAGAAAACGAAGATTATGGCATCTGGTCCCATCACTTCATGGGAAATAGATGGGGAAACAGTGGAAACAGTGTCAGACTTTATTTTGGGGGGCTCCAAAATCACTGCAGATGGTGACTGCAGCCATGAAATTAAAAGACACTTACTCCTTGGAAGGAAAGTTATGTCCAACCTAGATAGCATATTCAAAAGTAGAGACATTACTTTGCCAACAAAGGTCCGTCTAGTCAAGGCTATGGTTTTTTCTGTGGCATGTATGGATGTGAGAGTTGGACTGTGAAGAAGGCTGAGTGCTGAAGAATTGATGCTTTTGAACTGTGGTGTTGGAGAAGACTCTTGAGAGTCCCTTGGACTGCAAGGAGATCCAACCAGTCCATTCTAAAGGAGATCAGCCCTGGGATTTCTTTGGAAGGAATGATGCTAAAGCTGAAATTCCAGTACTTTGGCTACCTCATGCGAAGAGTTGACTCATTGGAAAAGACTCTGATGCCGGGAGGGATTGGGGGCAGGAGGAGAAGGGGACGACAGAGGATGAGATGGCTGGATGCAATCACTGACTCGATGGACGTGAGTCTGAGTGAACTCCGGGAGTTGGTGATGGACAGCAAGGCCTGGCGTGCTGCGATTCATGGGGTTGCAAAGAGTCGGACATGACTGAGCGACTGAACTGAACTGAAAGCAATGATTATGTTCACATTTAACTTCATCTACTCAAGGTTTCTCATTAAGGTAAAAAAAAAGAAGGTCTTTGGAACTTTTCTTTAAAAATGAGAATTTGGGAAGAAAAACATTATTTTAGAAACCATGCTACAAGTTGTGGCGAGGAAGGGAAAGAACAGGAAGAAGGGAGAGAGGATAGTATACATCCACCTCTTCTATTGTGGATCTGAGGTTGAGAGGAGGCAGAGGGGACCTTGTGACCAATATGGAGGTTAAGGCCTTTCCTTTAAATAGCTTTACATTCCTCGGAGTTAAGAGTGAGACTTGTGCCTATGACATGTGAATCTGGAAAAGTGGCTTATATGCAATTTGGCACCAAGCTAGCCTAGGACTGTGAAAGTGATGTGGTCTATGATGAGAACTCAGAATAAATTATAAATGTGTCTTATTGAGACCTGAAGGGAGGTGAAAATTATAATTTTTAACAATTTTCAAACCCTTGATTTTATTGCAAGTTATAATGTATTCGTTTTTTTTTTGTTTGTTTGCTCTGTAAGCTTGCCTATTCAGTATTTGCATTTTGTAGCTTGGGCGGTAAAGTGTCTGCCTACAATGTGGGAGACCTGGATTCTATCCCTGGGTCAGGAAGATCCCCTGGAGAAGGAAATGGCAACCCACTCCAGTATTCAGGCCTGGAAAAATCCCATGGACCGAGGAGCCTGGTAGGCTACAGTCCATGGGGTCGCAAAGAGTCAGACACGAATGAGAGACTTCACTTCACTTCAGTTTTAATAAAATTAGTTTTATTTGCTATAATGAATTTAAAATTTTAAAGTGTGATAGTCTCTTAACTGCACATATCTGAAGCCTAGCTTTTCAGTGGACACAGTATACAAGACACCACTGACTGCTAGTGGCAGCCTGGTGTAATGGCAGGTAAATTTTCCAAGAGCTAAATAGTCTTCCAGATGTTGTAAATAACATTGTCATGTTACTTAGGGGTCTGAGAAGTAGAAGGAAGGAATTATGCATCCAATATCATAAAATATTGAAGTGTTACAAACTCTATATACTGTTTCATTGGTAGTATTAGCGCTTCTGCTTTTTTTTCCCCCTGAATTTTACCCCATTTTTCCATTAATACGGCATTTGAAGGGGAAAACCAGGGTCTTCACTAACTGCAGATTTTTTTTATCCACAGCATCTGCAGGAATTGTTGTGTCACAGAGGAAAGTACGTCAGATCAGTGATCCTATTCAGCAGATCCTAATCCAGCTGCACAAAGTCATCTACATCACTCAGGTCAGTGTGCCAGCTTTTTATTTCCTTTTCATCATAAGTAAAAGTTTGGTGCTAATATTGCCAAAGAACTCCTTTGTGATACCCTTAGAATCCACTCCTGTGTATGTTCTCTGGGTTCTGCTAACATGGAATAACGAAATCTTGCAGTTTCTTTCTTTCTTTCTTTCTTTCTTTTTATGTATAAGCTATTTCCTCTTTGGTAATGATGTGCACCAGTTCCCCTGGATTATACTGAGATATGACCCTTGTTGTTGAGTTAAAGCTCACTATTGTGGGTCTTAAGAGGAATGAGTATCTCTTTTAAAGATATTAGCCCTCATTTGTCCTAGGTGAGGTTAGTGTAGAGTTTTGAAGCAAAAGAAGTCTTGTCTTCTCAGATGCAGGGTTTAAAGCTATTTCCACTGGCAAGGATAGCTCAGAGTGAGTTGAGTTTCAAGACAGTCAGTTTTATCTGGGTCCAACAACATGTCCCTACTTAGAGTTTTAGTATTCTAATCTTTTTTTTTTTAACTTTTGCATGAGAAATTTGGTGAAATGAGCATTCAACTGACACTGTAACTCAGCAATCTACTCAATTAAATGCTGTTTGATTATTAGCTATACCAGTGCTGTGGTAGCAAGAAGTACATTCTATTAGGGCTGCCATGGAATCTTTCTGGCTCTTAGACTATGATTTGAGCTGACAGTTAAAGGATTCAAGCCTGTCATTATCTCTGTTTGTCATTGCCGCCAATAGCTATGCCCGAGGTCACTACACCATTGGCAAGGAGATCATTGACCTCGTCTTGGACCGAGTTCGGAAACTGGCTGACCAGTGCACAGGTCTTCAGGGCTTCTTGGTTTTCCACAGCTTTGGTGGGGGAACTGGTTCTGGGTTCACCTCCCTGCTGATGGAACGTCTCTCAGTTGATTATGGCAAGAAGTCCAAGCTGGAGTTCTCCATTTACCCAGCCCCCCAGGTTTCCACAGCTGTCGTTGAGCCCTACAACTCCATCCTCACCACCCACAACACCCTGGAGCACTCTGATTGTGCCTTCATGGTAGACAATGAGGCCATCTATGACATCTGCCGTAGAAACCTCGACATTGAGCACCCAACCTACACGAATCTTAACCACTTCATGAGCCAGATAGTGTCTTCCATCACTGCTTCCCTGAGGTTTGATGGCGCCCTGAATGTGGATCTGACAGAGTTCCAGACCAACCTGGTGCCCTATCCCTGCATCCACTTCCCTCTGGCCACATACGCCCCTGTCATCTCTGCTGAGAAAGCCTACCATGAACAGCTTTCTGTAGCAGAGATCACCAATGCTTGCTTTGAGCCAGCCAACCAGATGGTGAAATGTGACCCTTGCCATGGGAAATACATGGCCTGCTGCCTGTTGTACCATGGTGACGTGGTTCCCAAAGATGTCAATGCTGCCATTGCCACCATCAAGACCAAGCGCAGCATCCAGTTTGTGGACTGGTGCCCCACTGGCTTCAAGGTTGGCATTAACTACCAGCCTCCCACTGTGGTACCTGGCGGGGACCTGGCCAAAGTACAGCGAGCTGTGTGCATGCTGAGAACACCACAGCCGTTGCTGAGGCCTGGGCATGCCTGGACCACAAGTTTGACCTGATGTATGCCAAGCGTGCCTTTGTTCACTGGTACGTGGGTGAGGGCATGGAGGAAGGAGAGTTTTCTGAGGCCCGTGAGGACATGGCTGCCCTTGAGAAGGATTATGAGGAGGTTGGAGCCGACAGTGCAGAGGGAGATGATGAGGGTGACAAGTATTAGCATGTCTGCTGCAGTTTCATCTTGGGACTGTATTATTTGTGTTCCGTGGAGCTGCACACTGTGGCCTTATCTTATCAATAAAGGTGATATTTCCACTTCCAAGGTCAAAAAAAAAATATGCTCCAGTATATCAGAAGTACCCATCTAACCCCCCATCTTTGTGCTCTTCATACTGCCAGTCATCAAATGTAGCAGTTACTCAAGCTTCCAGGGTGCTCCCTTCAGTTGGCTCTTCATCCAGATGACAGTGATGAACTGCAGCAGCACTGCATGCCATGGATCACTAGCATCTTGTATCCTCTTGGCAAACAACCCAGCAGTGGGCCTAGTTCCAAGGGTACAATCAAACCAGTTTTCAAATACTACCTGTGTGGCTCCTCCTGGACAATCCTGGAACCAAATCTGTTTCATTAAGAGTCTAGTCAGAGAACAGAAACCACAATGATTTCAACAGGGACAGTTTCATTTAAATACTTTTTTTTTTTACCATGAATTATTCCTTTTTTCTTTCTTTTTTTATTTTCAATATAAATTTATTTATTTTAAATGGAGGCTAATTACTTTACAATATTGTATTGGTTTTGCCATACATCTGCATGAATCTGCCACAGGTGTACTCGTGTTCCCCATCCTGAACCCCCTCCCACCTCCTTCCCCATACCGTCCCTCTGGGTCATCCCAGTGCACCAGCCCCAAGCACCCTGTATCACGCATCGAACCTGGACTGGCGATCTGTTTCACATATGATAATATACATGTTTCAATGCCATTCTCCCTAATCATTGCACCCTCGCCCTCTCCCTCAGAGTCCAAAAGACTGTTCTATACATCTGTGTCTCTTTTGCTGTCTCACATACAGGGTTATCATTACCAGCATTCTAAATTCTATATATATGCATTAGTATACTGTATTGGTGTTTTTCTTTCTGGCTTACTTCACTCTGTATAATAGGCTCCAGTTTCATCCACCTCATTAGAACTGATTCAAATGATTTCTTTTTAATGGCTGACTAATACTCCATTCTGTATATGTACCACAGCTTTCTTATCCATTCATCTGCTGATGGACATCTAGGTTGCTTCCATGTCCTGGTTATTATAAATAGTGCTATGACAAATATTGGGGTACATGTGTCTCTTTCAATTCTGGTTTTCTCAGTGTGTATGCCCAGCAGTGGGATTGCTGGGTCATATTCAGTTCTATTTCCAGTTTTTAAAGGAATCTCAACACTGTTCTCCATAGTGGCTGTACTAGGTTGCATTCCCACCAACAGTGTAAGAGGGTTCCCTTTTCTCTACACCCTCTCCAGCATTTATTGCTTGTAGACTTTTGGATAGCAGCTGTTCTGACTGGTGTGAAATAGTACATCCTTGTGGTTTTGATTTGCATTTCTCTGATAATGAGTGATGTTGAGCATCTTTTCATGTGTTTGTTAGCCATCTGTATGTCTTCTTTGGAGAAATGTCTGTTTAGTTCCTTGGCCCATTTTTTGATTGGGTCGTTTATTTTTCTGGAACTGAGCTGCAGGAGTTAATTGTATATTTTTGAAATTAATTCTTTGTCAGTTGCTTCATGTGTTATTATTTTCTCCCATTCTGAAGACTGTTTTTTCACCTTGCTTAGAATTTACTTTGTTGTGCAGAAGCTTTTAAGTTTAATTAGGTCTCTTTTGTTTATTTTTGCCTTTATTTCCAATATTCTGGAAGATGGATCATAGAGGATCCTGTTGTGATTTATGTCGGAGAGTGTTTTGCCTATGTTCTCCTCTAGGAGTTTTATAGTTTCTGGTCTTACATTTAGATCTTTAATCCATTTTGAGTTTATTTTTGTGTATGGTGTTAGAAAGTGTTCTAGTTTCATTCCTTTACAAGTGGTTGACTAGTTTTTCCAGCACCACTCGTTAAAGAGATTGTGTTTTCTCCATTGTATACTCTTGCCTCTTTTGTCAAAGATAAGGTGTCCTTAGGTGCGTGGCTTTATCTCTGGGCTTTCTATTTTGTTCCATTGATCTATATTTCTGTCTTTGTGCCATACTGTCTTGACGATTGTGGCTTTGTAGTAGAGTCTGAAGTCAGGCAGATTGATTCTTCCAGTTCCAATCTTCTTTTTCAAGATTGCTTTGGCTATTCGAGGTTTTTTGTATTTCCATACAAATTGTGAAATGATTTGTTCTAGCTCTGGAAAATACCATTGGTAGCTCAATAGGGATTGCATTGAATCTATAGGTTGCTTTGGGTAGTATACTCATTTTCACTATATTGATTCTTTTCATCCATGAGCATGGTATATTTCTCCATCCATTAGTGTCCTCTTTGATTTCTTTCACCAGTGTTTTATAGTTTTCTATATATAGGTCTTTTGTTTCTTTAGGTAAATATATTCATAAGTATTTTATTCTTTTCATCTCAATGGTGAATGGAATTGTTTCCTTAATTTCTCTTTCTGTTTTCTCATTGTTAGTGTATAGGAATGGAAGCGATTTCTGTGTGTTGATTTTATATCCTGCAACTTTACTATATTCATTGATTAGCTCTAGTAATTTTCTGGTGGAGTCTTTAGGGTTTTCTATGTAGAGGATCATGTCATCTGCAAACAGTGAGAGTTTTACTTCTTTTCCAATTTGGATTCCTTTTATTTCTTTTTCTGTTCTGATTGCTATGGCCAAAACTTCCAAAACTATGTTGAATAGTAGTGGTCAGAGTGGGCACCCTTGTCTTGTTCCTGACTTTAGGGAAAATGCTTTCAATTTTTCACCATTGAGGATAATGTTTGCTGTGGGTTTGTCATATACAGCTTTTATTATGTTGAGATATGTTCCTTCTATTCCTGCTTTCTGGAAGGGTTTTTTTTTTTTTTTTTAATCATAAATGGATGTTGGATTTTGTCAAAGGCTTTCTATGCATTTATTGAGATCATCATATGACTTTTATTTTTCAATTTGTTAATGTGCTGTATTACATTGATTGATTTGGGGACATTGAAGAATCCTTGCAGTTCTGGGATAAAGCCCACTTGGTCATGATGTATGGTCTTTTTAATGTGATGTTGGATCTGATTGCTAGAATTTTGTTAAAGATTTTTGCATCTATGTTCATCAATGACATCGGCCTGTAGTTTTCTTTTTTTGTGGCATCTTTATCAGGTTTTGGTATTAGGGTGATGGTGGCCTCATAGACTGAGTTTGGCAGTTTACCTTCCTCTGCAATTTTCTGGAAGAGTTTGAGCAGGACAGATGTTAGCTCTTCTCTAATTTTTCGTAGAATTCAGCTGTGAAGCCGTCTGGACCTGGGCTTTTGTTTGCTGGAAGATTTCTGATTAGTTTCAATTTCCATGCTTGTGGTGGGTCTGTTAAGATTTTCTATTTATTCCTGATTCAGTTTTGGAAAGCTGCACTTTTCTAAGAATTTGTCCATTTCTTCCAAATTTTCCATTTTATTGGCATATAATTGCTGATAGTAGTCTCTTATGATCCTTTGTATTGCTGTGTTGTTTGTTGTGATCTTTCCATTTTTATTTCTAATTTTATTGATTTGACTTTTCTCCCTTTGTTTCTTGATGAGTCTAGCTAATGGTTTGTCAATTTTATTTATCCTCTCAAAGAACCAGCTTTTGGCTTTGTTGATTTTTGCTATGGTCTCTTTTGTTTCTTTTGTGTTTATTCCTGCCCTAATTTTTAAGATTTCTTTCCTTCTACTAACCCTGGGGTTCTTCATTTCTTCCATTTATAGTTGCTTTAGGTGTAGAGTTAGGTTACTTATTTGACTTTTTTCTTGTTTCTTGAGGTATGCCTGTTTTGCTATGAACCTTCCTCTTAGTACTGCTTTTACAGTGTCCACAGGTTTTGGGTTGTTGTGTTTTAATTTTCATTTGTTTCTCTGCATATATTGATTTCTTCTGTGATTTGTTGGTTATTCAGCAGAGTGTAGTTCAGCTTCCATATGTTGGAATTTTTAATAGTTTTTCTCCTGTAATCGAGATCTAATCTTATTACATTGTGGTCAGAAAAGATGCTTGGAATGATTTCTTTTTTTTTTTTTTTAATTTACCAAGGCTAGATTTATGGCCCAGGATGTGGTCTATCCTGGAGAAGGTTCCATGTGTGCTTGAAAAAAAGGTGAATTTCATTGTTTTGGGGTGAAATGTCTTATAGATATTGATTAGCTCTAACTGGTCTATTGTATCATTTCAAGTTTGTGTTTCCTTGTTAATTTTCTGTTTAGTTGATCTATCCATAGGTGGGAGTGGAGTATTAAAGTCTCCCACTATTATTGTGTTATTGTTAATTTCCCCTTTCATACTTGTTAGCATTTGTCTTACATATTGTGGTGCACCTATGTTGGGTGCATATATGTTTATAATTGTTATATCTTCTTCTTGGATTGATCCTTTGATCATTATGTAGTGTTGTTCTTTGTCTCTTTTCACAGCCTTTGTTTTAAAGTCTATTTTATCTGATATGAGTATTGCTACTCCTGCTTTCTTTTGGTCTCTATTTCCATGGAATATCTTTATCCAGCCCTTCGCTTTCAGTCTGTATGTGTCCCTTGTTTAGAGGTGTGTCTCTTGTAGACAACATATTTAGGGGTCTTGTTTTTGTATCCATTCAGCCAGTCTTTGTCTTTTGGTTGGGGCATTCAACCCATTTACATTTAAGCTAATTATTGATAAATATGATCCCATTGCCATTTACTTTATTGTTCTGGGTTCGAATTTATACACCCTTTCTGTGTTTCCTGTCTGGAGAATATCCTTTAGCATTTGTTGGAGAGCTGGTTTGGTGGTGCTGAATTCTCTCAGCTTTTGCTTGTCTGTAAAGCTTTTGATTTCTCCTTCATATTTGAATGAGATCCTTGCTGGGTACAGTAATCTGGGCTGTATGTTATTTTCTTTCATCACTTTAAGTATGTCCTCCCATTCCCTCCTGGCCTGAAGAGTTTTCTACTGAAAGATCAGCTGTTATCCTTATGGGGATCCCCTTGTGGGTTGTTTGTTGTTTTTCCTTTGCTGCTCTTAATATTTGTTCTTTGTGTTTGATCTCTTTTAATTTGATTAATATATATCTTGGGGTGTTTTGCCTTGGGTTTATCCTGTTTGGGACTTTTTGGGTTTCTTGGACTTGGGTGATTATTTCCTTCCCCATTTTAGGGAAGTTTTCAACTATTATCTCCTCAAGTATTTTCTCACGGTCTTTCTTTTTGTCTTCTTCTTCTGGGATGCCTGTGATTCAATAACAGGGTATCATATACTGAGGCGGAGAAGGCAATGGCAGCCCACTCCAGTACTCTTGCCTGGGAAATCCCATGGTCTGGTATTCCCATCTCTTGAAGAATTTTCCACAGTTTATTGTGATCCACACAGTCAAAGGCTTTGGCATAGTCAATAAAGCAGAAATAGATGTTTCTCTGGAACTCTCTTGCTTTTTCAAGGATCCAGCGGATATTGGCAATTTGGTCTCTGGTTCTTCTGCCTTTTCTAAAACCAGCTTGAACATCTGGAAGTTCATGGTTCACGTATTGCTGAAGCCTGGCTTGGAGACATTTGAGCATTACTTTACTAGAGTGTGAGATGAATGCAACCGTGCATTAGTTTGAGCATTCTTTGGCATTGCCTTTCTTTGGGATTGGAATGAAAACTGACCTTTTCCAGTCCTGTGGCCACTGCTGAGTTTTCCAAATTTGCTGACATATTGAGTGCAGCACTTTCACAGCATCAGCTGTTAAGATTTCAAATAGCTCAGCTGAAATTCCATCAACTCCACTAGCTTTCTTCATATTGATGCTTTCTAAGACCCACTTGACTTCACATTCCAGGATGTCTGGCTTTCAGTAAGTGATCACATCATCTTGATTATGTGGGTCGTGGAGATCTTTTTTGTACAGTTCTTCTGTGTATTTTTGCCACCTTTTCTTAATATCTTCTGCTTCTGTTAGGTCCATACCATTTCTGTCCTTTATCGAGCCCATCTTTGCATGAAATGTTCCCTTGGTATCTCAAATTTTCCTGAAGAGATCTCTAGTCTTTCCCATTCTGTTGTTTTCCTCTATTTCTTTGCATTTATCACTGAGGAAGGCTTTCTTATCTCTTCTTGCTATTCTTTGGAACTCTGCATTCAGATGCTTATATCTTTCCTTTTCTCCTTTGTTTTTGCTTCTCTTCTTTCACAGCTATTTGTAAGGCCTCTCCAGACAGCCATTTTGCTTTTTTGCATTTCTTTTCCGTGGGGATGGAGAAGGCAATGGCAACCCACTCCAGTACTCTCACCTGGAAAATCCCATGGACGGAGGAGCCTGGTGGGCTGCAGTCCATGGCATCGCTAAGAGTCGAACATGACTGAGTGACTTCACTTTAACTTTTCACTTTCATACATTGGAGAAGGAAATGGCAACCCTTTCCAGTGTTCTTGCCTTGAGAATCCCAGGGACGGGGGAGCCTGGTGGGCTGCCATCTATGGGGTCGCACAGAGTCGGACATGACTGAAGTGACTTAGCAGTAGCAGTAGCAGCAGTCCATGGGGATGGTCTTGATCCCTGTCTCCTGTACAATGTCATGAACCTCTGTCCATAGTTAATCAGGTACTCTATCTATCAGATCTAGTCCCTTAAATCTATTTGTCACTTTCACTGTATAATCATACGGGATTTGATTTAGGTCATACCTGAATGATCTAGTGGTTTTCCCTACTTTCTTCAATTTAAGTCTGAATTTGTCAATAAAGAGTTCATGATCTGAGCCACAGTCAGCTCCTGGTCTTGTTTTTGCTGACTGTATGGAGCTTCTACGTCTTTGGCTGCAAAGAATATAATCAATCTGATTTTGGTGTTGACCATCTGGTGATGTCCATGTGTAGAGTCTTCTCTTGTGTTGTTGGAAGAGGGTGTTTGCTATGACCAGTGCGTTCTCTTGGCCAAACTCTATTAGCCTTTGCCCTGCTTCATTCTGTGTTCCAAGGCCAAATTTGCCTGTTACCCCAGGTGTTTCTAGATTTTCTACTTTTGCATTCTAGTCCCCTATAATGAAAAGGACATCTTTTGGGGGGTTTTAGTTCTAAAATGCCTTGTAGGTCTTCATAGAACCATTCAATTTCAACTTCTTCAGTGTTACTGGTTGGGGCATAGGCTTGGATCACCATGATATTGAATGGTTTGCCTTGGAAACGAACAGAGATCACTCTGTCATTTCTGAGATTGCATCCAAGTACTGCATTTCGGACTCTTTGTTGACCATGATGGCTACTCCATTTCTTCTAAGGGATTCCTGCCCACAGTAGCAGATACAATGGTCATCTGAGTTAAATTCACCCATTCCAGTCCGTTTTAGTTCGCTGATTCCTAGAATGTTGACGTTCACTCTTGCCATCTCCTGTTTGATCACTTTCAATTTGCCTTGATTCATAGACCTAACATTCCAGGTCCCTGTGCAATATTGCTCTTTACAGCATTGGACCTTGCTTCTATTACCAGTCACATCCACAGCTGGGTATTCTTTTTGCTTTGGCTCCATCCCTTCATTCTTTCTGGAGTTATTTCTCCACTGATCTCCAGTAGCATACTGGGCACCTACCGACCTGGGGAGTTCCTCTTTCAGTATCCTATCATTTTGCCTTTTCATACTATTCATGGGGTTCTCAAGGCAAGAATACTGAAGTGGTTTGCCATTCCCTTCTCCAGTGGACCACATTCTGTCAGACCTCTCCACCATGACTGCCCGTCTTGGGTGGCCTCACATGGCGTGGCTTAGTTTCATTGAGTTAGACAAGGCTGTGGTCCATGTGATCAGGTTGGCTAGTTTGTTGTGATTATGGTTTCAGTGTGTCTGCCCTCTGATGCCCTCTCACAACACCTACCATCTTATTTGGGTTTCTCTTACCTTGAACGTGGGGTATCTCTTCACGGCTGCTGCAGCAAAGTGCAGCCGCTGCTCCTTACCTTGGACGATGGGTGTCTCCTCACGGTCAGCACTCCTGATCTTGAATGTGGAGTAACTCCTCTCGGCCCTCCTGCGCCCGCGCAGCCGCCACTCCTTGGCAGCCACCCCTGATCTCCACAGTGTGGGGTAGCTCCTCTCGGCTGCCACCTGTGTCAACAACACAGAATTAAAAGAAGCCTCTTTTAATTTTGTGTAGAGAAGGGACAAAAGTCTGCCACTTGCAGTTTATTTCCTCCTGCAACTTGGGGACCTCTGGCCTGCCTACCTGTTAACCCTCTTAATATGAGACTGAGTATGTTGATTTATGAATACAAGGGCTTCCCATGCTACTGAAGATTAATCAGTTGTCATCCACAAGTTTTCCTAGACAATATATTCTCTTCCACCCAACTAGTTCCTTCATAATGCCAGAGGCCCTCATTGCACCCACTGCTGCTCACCTGCTTGCAGGAAACAAGAAATGAGAGATTTGCAATGGAATTAAGATTTTATTAGCCATATGTCTTTCCAGCCATAGGGGCAAGGACCTCCTACCTTAGCCAGAGGTCTTCTGGATTTGGAAACTGAGCCACGTGAGCTTTCTGCAAGTTTGTTTTTGCTGTTCCAGTTTCCAGCATGGTGGGATTCTTGTCACTTCCACTGTGCTGGGTTTCCTTCACGTTCAGCTTCCACTGCAGGAGATTTTGCCAAGCTGGGCTTCTGCTGTGCTTGGCCTCCGCTTCACGGGGACCAAGGTTGTTTCAGCTAGGTTAAATCTGAGCCATGGCCCCAGAGATGTCGGGGGACCGTGTAATTTCCTCAGTTCTGTCTCACCACAGCAAAGATTTGAAATGGTGGACCAGTGTTACAGTTTGATTACAGCTCAGTTTTATTTGGCAAGCAAAATATAGTACACCCTCAAGTTGTGAGGATGGGCCAACCCCAAAGGAGAGATCTCAATCTGTCTTGGCTTCCTCCTTTTATATGTTTGTCTCCCCCACCTTGAGCCTGCCCTCTGCAAATTGGGCTAGTCAAGAAGGGGGCGTGTTTGTTTCACCTGAAGTTCTCACTCCAGTCCACGGATTTTCGTTTGCTCCATTTTCACAGGATTTTTTCCTTCTTTGTCTTTTAGCCACCACTATTTGGACTCCTTTTTCGTATTCTACCTACCTAACAATTGCTCCTTTTTCAAACTCTTTCATCTCTATTTCTATCTTGATATGCTATTTTTGTTGTTATTTATGTATTTATTCACTGTATCATATGATCAATGAAGAGGTAAAAAAATAAGCCAAATTATTTGCATATTCAAAGCTTATAGAAAAATTTTTCCATCAGTGTTTATGGCTCTTTCAGGGCTATTTAGGGGTGACAATGCTGACTTTTGGAGAAGGAAATGGCAACCCACTCCAGTGTTCTTGCCTTGAGAATCCCAGGGATGGGGGAGCCTGGTGGGCTGCTGTCTATGGGTTCGCACAGAGTCAGACACGACTGAAGCAACTTAGCAGCAGAAGCAGCTGAAGCATGCTAACTTTAATGTTGTTTCTTTGCAATTTTCATGAAATATGGTACATTAAGAACAAATTTATTTTTTTAAGAACAAAATGTTTTTTTTGAAGTTGGGTTTCCCAATTACCTATTCATGGAAGGAATTTCAATGACTTTCTTGCATATACAGCAAATACATCAAATAAATTCATAGGATACATCATTACAGAACAGGAACATGTACAATTTCTCTGAAATTATAGGATATACAAGCCTTTCTAAGGTTGCACAGCCATGCATAAAAGAATCATAAACATGCGTAAGAAAGAGTTAGTAATGAAGTAGCTGTGTTCAGCCTATTGAACCAAAACCAGGGTAGAATCTAATTGCATTTCAGACAGAGCAGGAGCCTTGAGTGAACCTGTCCAAGTAAAAGGTCAGGAAAAGAAGAGAAATATGTTTGAATTTATTTTTGTGAGAAACATGAACAGCAAGAAAAACAATAAATAAAAGTTTGCTAGAAAAATAAACCTAGAAAAAAATTAAAGATACATAACAGAGGATAGGACATGCCTGTAAAAAGGAGTTTAGGAAGATGGACACAGTGGGAAAAGAATATGGTGTCCCATAGAATATAGTAATCATGTTTTTAACAAGTGTATGGAGTGAGAGATTCTGATATCTTTCTTTGTATTAAAACCCTACTTGTATATTACCAATGGTGCCTATCTCAGACTATGTGCTAAGTCACTTCAGTCATATCCAATTTTTGTGACCCTATAGACTGTGGCCCACGAGGTTCCTCTGTCCATGGGATTCTCCAGGCAAGAATACTGGAATGCCTTCCCATGCCCTCCTCCAGGGGATCTCCCTGACCCAGGGATCAAACAGTCTCTTGTGTTTCCTGCATTGGCAGACATGTTCTTTACCACTAGTGCCACCTGGGAAGCCCATTTAAGGCTACATAAATGTGCAAATACAGGGGGAAACTAATCAAACAAAGAAGCAAGGCAAACAAACAAAAAAGGTCCTCCATTTCCTAAATGCAATCAGAAAAATATTTGAGCACTTGTCTAATTAGCCAAAGAGAAATATGCTAAATATCTAATTTACAGAATGTCAACCTGAGCTTGAGCTCTGGTTCACCTGTCTATCACTAGGACTATGAAATGCGCGTGCTGGTTAACACTCCTGGAGAAGGTGCAACTTGAAATGCAGCCGTGAAAATGTATGAGGAACTTTTCTGACCAGCCAACTTATATAGGGCTTTAAGGTCACGTGACCTCCTGGAGTGTTCACCACCACAGGATCCTAGTCTCTAACCTCTCTTCCACCTCACATCAAAGGAGGCACCTGAAGTTGGTGTTATTGCATTTTCATTACTTTGGGGATTACCCTGAATGGTCTGTATCTTTACCATTAAAATAATTTTCAAAAGAGACAGAAAATACTGTTTACCTATGCCTTTTTTTTTTTTTTTTTTGCATTCCAGGATGTTTTTTGTGTGTGTGGTCAAATAGACATAACATACTACTAACTATTTATGTATAACATTGCATTTCTTTTTTTCCTGTGGACTGCTTTATGTAACATAATTTCCATATTTCCAAATAGAGCTTATGTATATCTACTTCTGATTTATTTATTACACCAAAGCCTTTGACTGTATAGATCACAACAATCTGTGGAAAACTCTTCAAGAGATGGGAATACCAGACCACCTTACCTGCCTCCTGAGAAATCTGTATGCAGATCAAGAAGCAACCGGACATATTTGTTCTAAGCAAAGTTAGAACTGGACATGGAACAACAAACTTGTTCCAAATTGGGAACATATTTAACTTATATTCAGAGTACATCATGTAAAATGCTGGGCTAGATGAAGCACAAGCTGGAATCAAGATTGCCAGGAGAAATATCAATAACCTCAGATATGCACATGACACCACTGTTATGGCAGAAAGCGAAGAAGAACTAAAGAGCTTCTTGATGAAAGTGAAAGAAGAGAGTGAAAAAGCTGGCTTCAAACAAAAACTGGCTTCAAACAAAAAACTAAGATCATGGCAACTGGTCTCATTTCTTTATGGCAAATAGATGGGAAAACAAAGGAAACAGTGACAGACTTTATTTTCTTGGGCTCCAAAATTACTGCAGATGGTGAATGCAGCCATGACAGTAAAAGACACTTTCTCCTTGGAAGAAAAGCTATGACCAACCTAGACAGCATATTAAAAAGCATAGATATTACTTTGATGACAAAGCTCCATCTAGTCAAGGCTATGGTTTTTCCAATTGTCATGTATGAATGTGAGAGTTGATCTATAAAGAAAGCTGAGCAGTGAAGAATTGATCCTTTTGAACTGTGGTGTTGGAGAAGACTCTTGAGAGTCCCTTGGCCTGTGAGGAGATCCAACCAGTCCATCCTAAAGGAGATCAGTCCTGGGTGTTCATTGGAAGGACTGATATTGAAAGTGAAACTCCAATACTTTGACCACCTGATGTGAAGACCTGACTCATTGGAAAAGGCCCTGATGCTAGAAAAGATTGAGGGCAGGAGGAGAAGGGGATGACGGAGGATGAGATGGTTGGATGGCATCACCGACCCAGTGGACATGGGTTTGGTTGGACTCTGGGAGTTGGTGGTGGACAGGGAGGCTTGGTATGCTCTGGTTCATGGGGTGACAAATATTCGGACACGACTGAGCAACTGAACTGAACTGAACTGAAATTGATGGCACTTGTTTTCAGTGGGCCTCACATCAATGCTGTATTACTAAAATATTCATGGGTCTTGTAATCCTGCTGCCTGTGTTTGCAGGCCAATGACTCTTGAGCTCATTTCTTAATTCTAGTCTCACATGGCTCTTTTAAAGCCTATTCTTTACTTCAGTAAGGCTCAAATGATTCAAGATAGGAGAACTTTTGTCAGTGCCTATTCAGACCCTGAAAATGATTTTAAAATCACTGGAGATGGTGACTGTAGTCATGAAATTAAAAGAAACTTGCTCCTTGGAAGAAAAGCTATGACCAACCTAGACAGCATTTAAAAAGCTGACATTACTTTTCCAACAAAGGTCCGTCAGTCAATGCTATGGTTTTTCCAGTGGTCATGTATGGATGTGAGAGTGGGACCATAAAGAAAGCTGAGTGCCAAAGAATTGATGCTTTTGTCTCCACAGTTGGAAAAGACTTTGGAGAGTCCCTTGGACTGCGAGAAGATCCAACCAGTCCATCCTAAAGGAAATCAGTCCTGACTATTCATTGGAAGGACTGATGCTGAAGTTGAAACTCCAATGCTTTGGCCACCTGATGCTTGGAAAGACTGAAGGCAGGAGGAGAAGGGGAGGAAAGAGGATGAGATGTTGGGTGACATCACTAACTCAATGGACATGAGTTTGAATAGGCTCCAGGAATTGGTGAAGGACAGGGAAGCTTGGTTTGCTGATGTCCATGGGGTCACAAAGAGTCGGACATGACTGAGCAACTGAACTGAAATGAACTGATTCAGACCCTATGCAATGCCAGAAGGGAAGATGAAAGTTATTTGGGTTTTGTAAGATTCCGTCACTGAGGAAAAGGGCAGGATTGGAATGAACAAATACTTAGTTGGCCTTGCAAGGCCTATAGAGAAAGTCACTCCAGCTTTGCTTCACAGTATTTTCATTGCCATTTGTGAATCCCAGTGCTGATTTTACTCCCAGAAAACAAGGGAGTAAAAGGCATAAACTGTGAAGTAGGTCACAGGAGACAAGGTCAGATCCAAAGTTATAGCAGAGTCTAGGTGTAGCCCCTAGTGGGACATTTCTACTTCCTCCCTACTTGAAGCCTGTTGGATTCATCCAGCCAGTGGTTCTTCTGCCCTGGAGCTCCAGAGTTCTGCAGAATAAAGATGCATTTCTCAAACAGACATTCTCTAGGATAGAGGCAGCAGCCATTTTCTTTTCCCCCTAAGATGTTCCTTCTATAAAGTCATATACTTTTCGTTGGTCCTAGTTACCTTATGTCCTAAGTTAGAGAAAGGAGGTAATGTGTGACCGAAGTGATATTTTGACAGTCCACCTCCAATGGTTCTCACACTTTGATGCTTAAGTTGATCTTCTGGAAAGCATATAAAACCCCAGTAGTCAGGCCCCAAACCAGACACCAGAAACATGCACTCCTTTGAAACAATTTAACACAGAGTATTTTTTAATTTCAGTAGTTGTGTTGTTCATCACTCTTTATTATTTATTTCTTCTAGGTCCTTGTTAAATGTGTTAAATGATTCTTACATTTTCTCCATTCTATTTTAGAGATTTGGGGTCATCTTCGCTATCATTACTCTGAATTCATTTTCAAGGAGTTTGCCTATTTCTTCTTTGTTTATTTGGTTTTGTGGGGTTTTACCTTGTTCCTTTATTTGCACAATTTTCTCTGTCTTTTTATTTTATCTAACTTACAGTTTGAGGTCTTTTTTCCTCAGGCTATAGGGCCATATTTCCTGTTGCTTTTGGCCTATTCCTTTAGTGGGTGTGATTGGCCCAGTGGTTTGTGTAGGCTTTGGATTGGGAAGAACTTGTGTCTGCATTCTGGTAGGAGGAGGTGAGGTTTTTTTTTTTCCTTGTCTGATGGGCAGGGCTATGCAAGGTGATGTGCTTTGGAGTGTTTGTGGGAAGTCTATCTGATGATTATTGGATTTGTGTTCTTGTCTTGTTTGTTGTTTGGGTGAGGTGTCCTGCACTGGGTACTGCTGACACCTGGGTGGTGCCAGGTCTTGGACACACGTGGAGGTCTTCATGAGAGTTCTCAATTAATTAGTATTCCCTAGGGTCAGGAGTTTTCTGGCAATCTAGTGTCCTGGGCTCATCACTCTCATTCCAGGGGCTCAGGCCTGATCTCTGATTAAGGAACCTAGATCCTGCAAGCTCTTTGTATGGCAATAAAGGGAATTAAATTTTTTTTTAATTACATAAACAGAAAGAAATGAAAATGAACCACAAACAAATGGTAAATGCAAAATCAGATAGTAAAAAAACAAAGAAGCATATACACACACCGAGACACACACACAAACAAAACCAACAGGGTTCAAAGGAAAGAAAGTGCAAGAGCGTGGCCAGTGAGGAAAGGAAGCCAAAAATTATATTAACCAATTAAAAACAAAGCTAATTTGATATGTACTCATCTCCTCCTGCAAGAGCACCAAAATGGCAACTAGCTGTTGAACAACCTTTGACAGAAGGGCACTGGAGCTCACCAAAAAATGATACCCCACATAAAAAGACAAAGGGGAAGCCAAAACAAGATGGTAGGAAGGGCACAATCACAATAAAATCAAATCCCATACCCACTGGGTGAGTGGCCCACAAACTGGAGAACAATAATGCCTAAGAAGTTCTTTCACTCTTCTGAAGGTTCTGAGCTCTATGTCAGACTTCCTAGTCTGGAGATCCAGGAAAGGGACTAGAAATTCCCAGGGAATCTGACTTTGAAGGCCAGGAGGATTTGATTACAGGACTTCCAGATGATTAGGGAAAACATAGACTCCACTTTTGGAGGGTGAAAAAAAAAAAAGCTAGGATGCACCAAGACCCAGGAGAAAGGAGCAGTGACCCTATAGGAGAATGAACCACACCTACTTGTTAGTGTTGGAGGGTCTCCTGTGGAGGCATGGGTCAGCATTGGCTCACCGCAGGGATGGGGGCACTGGTAGCATCAGTCCTGGGAGATGCCCCTTGTCCCTCTTGGAAGTCACCATTAACTCTATCATACAGCCTTGGGGTGGCAGGGTTGGGTCACCTCAAGTCAAAAAACTAACAGGGAGGGAGTGCAGCCCCACCTATCAGCAGATAATCAGATTAAAGTTTTACTGAGCATGACCCTGCCCACCAGAACATGAACCAGTTTTTCCCACTGCCAGTTCCTCCCATAAGCATCCTGCACCATAGGGCAGACAGAAAAGCAAGAAGAACTACAGTCCTGCAGCATACAGAACAAAAACAACAGCCACAGAAAGTTAATTGAAAAAAAAAAAAAGCATAGGATTATCTCCCAGATGAAAGAACAAGATAAAACCCCAGAAAAACAACTAAATGGAGATTGGAAGCCTTCCAGAAAAAAGAATTCAAAATAATGATAGTACAGATGATCCAGGATCTTAAAAACAGAACTGGGAAGAGGAAAGAAATGTTTACCAAAAACCTAGAATAACGAAGGAACAAACAAATAGAGATGAACAATACATTCAGTTCAGTTCAGTTCAGTTGCTCAGTCCTGTCTGACTCTTTGTGACCCCATGAATCATAGCATGCCAGACCTCCCTGTCCATCACCAACTCCCAGAAGTCACTCAAACTCATGTCCATCGAGTCGGTGATGTCATCCAGCCATCTCATCCTCTGTCATCCCCTTCTCCTGCCCCCAATCCCTCCCAGCATAAGGGTCTTTTCCAATGAGTCAACTCTTTGCATGAGGTGGCCAAAGTATTGGAGTTTCAACTTCAGCATCAGTCCTTCCAATGAACACCCAGGACTGATCTCCTTTAGGATGGACTGGTTGGATCTCCTTGTAGTCCAAGGGACTCTCAAGAGTCTTCTCCAACAATACATTAGAAGGAATCAATAGCAAAATAATAGGCAGAAGAATGGAAGACAGAATTATGGAGATCACTGCCACAGAACCTAATATAGACAAAAGAATGGGGAAAAAAATGAAGACAGTGTAAGAGGCCTCTGTGACAATATTAAATATATCAACATTTGCATTATAGAGAAGAGAGAAAAGACCTGAGAAAATATTTGAAGAGATAATAACTTAAAACTTCCCCAACATGGGAAAAGAAATAATAAACCAAGTCATGTAAGTGCAGAGAGTCCCAGGCAGGATAAACCCAAGGAGGCACACACCAAGGCACATAGTAATCAAACTGACAAAAATTAAAAACAAAGATAAAATATTGAAAGCAACAAGGAAAAAATGACAAATAACATACAAGGGAACTCCCATAAGTTTATCAGTTGATTTCTAAACAAAAATTCTGGAAGCCAGAAGAGAAATGGTGTGATATATTTAAACTGATGAAGAGGACTATTCAACAACCAAGAGTACCCTACCCATCAAGATTCTCTTTCAGGTATGACAGAGAAATCAAAAGCCTTAGAGACAAGCAAAAATTAAGAGAATTCAGCATCATCAAACCAGCTTTATAACAAACAGAAAAAGGAACTTCTTTAGGCAGGAAACACAGAGAAGAAAGATACCTACAAAGAATAAACCCAAAACAATTAAGAAAGTGGTAATATGATCATGCGTATCAATAATTACCTTAAATATAAGGTAATTACATCCACTGGCTGGTAATTGCATTCCATCCACTAGCTGAGTGGATGAAAACATGTACATGTATGCATTCCACTTATCACATCACTCTATTTAACTCCCCAAATTTGTATGTAATTATTTTGTACTGTTAGTTTAATCACGTTTACATCATGGCTTGCAATTGTAATTATCTTTTATTTTTTGTCTGGATATTAATTGTGCAAACTGATAAAACATCTTTTACTATTGTGATTATGTAACTAGTATCTGTTTTAATACAAATGTATCATGACTGGCCTACAGAAAATAATAGAAGTCTATATCACTAAAGCTACCATTTAAAGAAAAGCCTGTGATCACTTTTTAAAATATAGATGCACATTTGGAATTCTCTTGAAAATATTTTTTTAATACAAATGCCCAAGTATTTTTTTTCTTCACTGCTCAGAAGTGATTCTAATGAGTAGCTCTATTTAAAAACAACTGGACTAAATGATGACCTTTTACTTTTATTTAGCTTGTTTCACCTTTTCTATTTCATATTCAGTGGTCTCATTTCATTTAGTGTATGTTTTCCAGTTTCTCTGACTCTTTTTTTGTTGTTCTTTCTCAAGCCTTTATCAAGTGTAGTAGAAAAGTTTTGTGTATATATGTATATATATGTGCATGTTTATATATATATAAACATGTATATATATATATATATATATAGCCTTTTTGCTTACCTAAAATAAATTATGACATTTTGGTTCCACTTGTTTAACTAAGTATGAATAGAATGCTAGATTTCTAACTTATATTCTCTCAAAACTTTGGTATAGTTTCACTTATTCTGGCATCTAGTATTATAAAAAGTCTAGGAAACTTATTTCAATAATTTTTAAAAAATTGAATAAGGCTTGAATCTTCTAATCCAATTCTGAAAATAAAAATAAATATTATGTTGTTAATAAAGTAGGAAATTAACATGTGGTACACAGTATTAGTAACTAAAGTACAGATTTTGTTCAAATTTCACAACATTTTATTCTAGTGTACATTATTTTTTTGTACCTTATTCAAGATTCCACAACATATTTAGTTGCATTGAACAACTTCAGCTACATGCAACAAACTCTGACAAGTTCTCTTTTCAGTTTTATTCTGTTACAAATATTTTCTAATTTTCCTTGTTAAGACTTCTTAGATACACCCATCACTTAAAAGCAGACATTTAATTTCAAAATACCTGTTTTTTAAAGTACCCTTGATATTAATTTCTGATTTTGATATTAATTTCTCATATAAATGCTTTCTTTTCTACAATCACCTTCTGTGTTTTTTCAGTCTTTTAACCTTCTTGAGGCTTTCAATAGTTAAGTCAAAGATCTCTCTTGGTAAATGTCATTTGCACTTGAAACTATGTGAGTTATTTTCAATTATTTTTTGATATTGATTTCTAACATAATTTCACACTGGTAAGAGAACAGGCTATGCATAATTTCAATAGACTATGAAATTTTTTTACCTTGTTTTATGTCCCTGGATATGTTCCAGTGTCTTCTAGTTTATAGTCTATGGAAACTTGAATAGAATTTGTGTGCCTATATTGTGTGAAAATTGTATAAACCTTAATTATGTTGAATTGGTTCATAGTGGTTTTCAGGTATACTTTATCCTATTACTTTTCTGTCTAATAATTTTTGAGAGTTTGATATTGAAACTCCAACTAAAAATTTAAATTTATCTATTTAAAAAATAATCGTGGGGCTTTCCTGGTGGCTCAGATGGAAAACAATCTGCAATGCAGGAGACCCCTGTTCTATCCCTGGGTCAGGAAGATCCCCAGAAGAAGGGAATGGCTACCCACTCCAGTATTCTTGACTGGAGAATTCCATGGACAGAGGAGCCTGATGGGCTACAGTCCATAAGGTTGCAAAGAGTCAGACATGACTGAGCAACTAACACTTTCACTTTTTTTAAATAGTAGAACTATATGTAATTTTGTTCTGTATTTTCCAAGTCTCCTGTAAATGTGTTATCATATTTTCCAGGTTCAGTGCATGATATTGGATGCTTGGGGCTGGTGCACTGGGACGACCCAGAGGGATGGTATGGGGAGGGAGGAGGGAGGAGGGTTCAGGATGGGGAACACATGTATACCTGTGGCGGATTCATTTCGATATTTGGCAAAACTAATACAATATTGTAAAGTTTAAAAATAAAATAAAATTTTAAAAAAAAAGAAAAAAAGAAATTAACAAAGCTAACTAAAACACAAAATAGAAGACAAGACCAAAGCAGAATGGCAAATAATAATGTAATCAAACAAAGAAAGCAAAGCAAAGAAAACAAAACAGATTAACACATGTGGGGAAAAAGAAAAAGAAAAAAATAGACTAAATGTATATTAGAGAAAAATTGCTACAAGAGAAAAACAACAATAAGGGGTAAAATTGGGGGGGTGGAATCCACAGAACCGCAAAAAGCAAACATACAGGTGAAAGTATATAAAGGGAAAAAAGAGCGATTTATAAAAGGTTCTCTTTAAAAAAAAGTTCTTAAAAGCTTAAACACAGATTATAATAATAAAAGCAACAAGAACAGCAACAGAGGGGGGAAAAGAAGATTAAAAAATCCAGAAGCAACTATAGAATGAATCAAAATAAAAGAATAATAGTAAATGTTTTTCTTGGGTCTCAGGTGTCAGTGTTCTTTCTCCTGCTGTGAGCCACCCACCTCTGCCTTCCTAAGAAGGCTGAACACTGAAAAACTGATGTTTTCAAACTGTGATGCTAGAGAAGAGCCCTTTGGAATGCAAGGAGAGAAAGACTATACTCACCTTGTATAGTTCCAGTATGCACAAATTTCAATGACTATGGCTTAGTTAAATAACATCAATACCCTAACCATGTGATTCAAATTTCAGTTTCCACAAATTGTCAACTGTAACTGTATGAAGTACAAAATTTGCTGCTGCCTCTTAAATCTGCAGTCAATATATAAATAACACCAGTGTATCATGATCTGCAACCAGTCCTCCTTCAGGGTCTGTTGGTGATTGCGAGATGTTCATCTGTTTTCCAGGGGTAGTTGTATTGCCACCTTGTCCCCCCCATAAGTGGAAAATAAGAAGACTCATCCAAGAAAGATGAAAGCACAACAAAGAAAGAAACAAACAAAATGGTGACTCTGGATGTGTTTAGGAGACAGCTGAACATGCATGTGACAACAGTGCCACTATATATGAGGCTGTGGATGTGCCAGCAAAGGAACTGAGCGTGAGAGTTCAACACTGGGTGCAACACTGTAAAGGACACGATGAAGACGTCTCAGGGAAGTGATGTTGGTGAGAACTTTTCCATTCAAGGAACTCTGAGAGATATTGCAGGTTATTTAAAGCACTAAGGGTAAAATGTTGGAAGCTGATCTTAACTTAGAAAGCAATATGACTTCATCAAGTTATAGAAAAGATAACACGCAAAGGAGGCAAACAACATTCAAATGACTGTTAATATAATACTTAAAAATTAATAAAGTCTTTAATTTTAATGTTCTCAATTATAGAATAATAAATTAATAGTTTTGGTGTTTTATGTTATATATATTTATTTGTTTAATATAAATTTGTTTTAATTGGAGGCTAATTACTTTACAATACTAATTGTTTTGTATTGGTTTTACCATACATTGAAATGAAATCGCCATGGGTGTACACATGTTCCCCATCCTGAATCCCCTCCCACCTCCCTCCCCATACCATCCCTCTGGGTCATCCCAATGCACCAGCCCTGAGCATCCTGTATCATGCATCGAACCTAGACTGCAGATTTGTTTCACATATAATAATATACATGTTTCAATGCCATTCTCCCTAATCATCCCACCCTCACCCTCTCCTACAGACTCCGAAAGACTGTTCTATACATCTGTGTCTCTTTTGCTGTCTCGCATATAGGGTTATCATTATCATCTTTTTAAATTCCATATATATGTGTTAGCATACTGTATTGGTGTTTTTCTTTCTGGGTTACTTCACTCTGTATAATAGGCTCCAGTTTTATCCACCTCATTAGAACTGATTCAAATGTATTTTTAATGGCTGAGTAATACTCCATTGTGTATATGTACCACAGCTTTCTTATACATTCATCTGCTGATGGACATTTAGGTTACTTCCATGTCCTGGCTATTATAAACAGTGCTGCGATGAACATTGGGGTACACGTGTCTCTTTCAATTCTGGTTTCCTCAGTCTGTATGCACAGCAGTGGGAATGCTGGGTCATAAGGCAGTCCTATTTCCAGTTTTTAAAGGAATCTCCACACAGTTCTCCATAGTGGCTGTACTAGTTTGCATTCCCACCAACAGTGTAAGAGGGTTCTCTTTTCTCCACACCTTCTCCAGCATTTATTGCTTGTAGACTTTTGGATAGCAGCCATTCTGACTGGTGTGAAATAGTACCTCCTTGTGGTTTTGATTTGCATTTCTCTGATAATGAGTGATGTTGAGCATCTTTTCATGTGTTTGTTAGCCATCTGTATGTCTTCTTTTGAGAAATGTCTGTTTAGTTCTTTGGCCCATTTTTTGATTGGGTCGTTTATTTTTCTGGAATTGAGCTGCAGGAGTTGCTTGTATATTTTTGTGATTAGTTGTTTGTCAGATTTGCTATTATTTTCTCCCATTCTTAAGGCTGTCTTTTCACCATGCTTATAGTTTCCTTTGTTGTGCAGAAGCTTTTAAGTTTAATTAGGTCCCAATTGTTTATTTTTGTTTTTATTTCCAATATTCTGGAAGGTGGGTCATAGAGGATCCTACTGTGATTTATGTCGGAGAGTGTTTTGCCTATGTTCTCCTCTAGGAGTTTTATAGTTTCTGGTCTTTCAAAGGCTTTCTCTGCATCTATTGAGAAAATAATATGGCTTTTATTTTTCAATTTGTTAATGTGGTGTATTACATTGATATTGAAGAATCCTTGCACCCCTGGGATAAAGCCCACTTGGTCATGATGTATGATCTTTTTAATGTGTTTCTGGATTCTGTTTGCTAGAATTTTGTAAAGGAATTTTGCATCTATGTTCATCTGTGATATTGGCCTGTAGTTTTCTTTCTTTCTTTCTTTCTTTCTTTCTTTCTTTCTTTCTTTCTTTCTTTCTTTCTTTCTTTCTTTCTTTCTTTCTTTTTTGGTGGCATCTTTGTCAGGTTTTGGAATTAGGGTGATGGTGGCCTCATAGAATGAGTTTGGCAGTTTACCTTCCTCTGCAATTTTCTGAAAGAGTGTGAATAGTGTAAGTGTTAGCTCTTCTCTAAATTTTTGGTAGAATTCAGCTGTGAAGACGTCTGGACCTGGGCTTTTGTTTGCTGGAAGATTTCTGATTACAGTTTCAATTTCTGTGCTTGTGATGGGTCTGTTAAGATTTTCTATTTATTCCTGATTCAGTTTTGGGAAGATGTACCTTTCTAAGAACTGGTCCATTTCTTTCAAGTTATGAATTGTATTGACATATAAGTGCTCATAGTAGTCTCTTTTGATCCTTTGTATTTCTGTGTTGTCTGTTGTGATCTCTCCATTTTCATTTCTAATTTTATTGATTTGATTTTTCTCCCTTTGTTTCTTGATGAGTTTGGCTAATGGTTTGTCAATTTTATTTATCCTTTTAAAGAACCAGCTTTTGGCTTTGCTGATTTTTGCTATGGTCTCTTGTTTCTTTTGCATTTATTTCTGCCCTAATTTTAAGATTTCTTTCCTTCTACTAACCCTGCGGTTCTTCATTTCTTCCTTTTCTAGTTGCTTTAGGTGTAGAGTTAGGGTATTTATTTGACTTTTTTCCTGTTTCTTGAGGTAAGCCTCTATTGCTAGGAACCTTCCTTTTTGCACTGCTTTTAGAGTGTCCCATAGGTTTTGGGTTGTTGTGTTTTCACTTTTACTGATTTCTATGCTTATTTTGATTTCCTTTTTTATTTCTTCTGTGATTTGTTGGTTATTCAACAGCGTGTTGTTCAGCCTCCATATGTTGGAATTTTTAATAGTTTTTCTCCTGTAACTGGGATCTAATCTTACTGCATTGTGGTCAGAAAAGATGCTTGGAATGATTTCAATTTTTTTGAATTTACCAAGGCTAGATTTATGGCCCAGGATGTGATCTATCCTGGAGAAGGTTCCATGTGTGATTGAGAAAAAGGTGCAATTTATTGTTTTGGGGTGAAATTTCCTATAGATATCAATTAGATCTATCTGGTCTATTGTATCATTTGTGTTTCCTCATTAATTTTCTGTTTAGTTGGTCTATCCTTAAGTGTGAGTGGATATTAAAATCTCCCACTATTATTGTGTTATTGTTAAATTCCCCTTTCATACTTGTTAGCATTTGTCTTACATATTGTGGTGCTCCTATGTTGGGTACATATATACCTATAATTTTTATATCTTCTTCTTGGATTGATCCTTTGATCATTATGTAGTGTCCTTCTTTGTCTCTCTTCACAACCTTTGTTTTAAAGTCTATTTTATCTGATATGAGTATTGCTACTCCTGCTTTATTTTGGTCTCTATTTCCATGGAATATCTTTATCCAGCCCTTCACTTTCAGTCTGTATGTGTCCCTTGTTTTGAGGTGGGTCTCTTGTAGACATCATATATAGGGGTCTTGTTTTTGTATCCATTCAGCCAGTCTTTGTCTTTTAGTTGGGGCACTGAACTCATTTACATTTAAGGTAATTATTGATAAGTGTGATCCTGTTGCCATTTACTTTGTTGTTTTGGGTTCGAATTTACACACCCTTTCTGTCTTTCCTGTCTAGAGAAGCTCCTTCAACACTTGTTGGAGAGCTGATATGGTGGTGCTGAATTCTCTCAGCTTTTGCTTGTCTGTAAAGCTTTTGATATCTCCTTCATATTTGAATGGGATCCTTGCTGGGTACAGTAATCTGGGCTATAGGTTATTTTCTTTAATCACTTTAAGTATGTCCTGCCATTCCCTCCTGGCCTGAAGAGTTTCTATTGAAAGAGCAGCTGTTATCCTTATGGGAATCCCCTTGTGTGTTATTTGTTGTTTTTCCCTTGCTGCTTTTAATATTTGTTCTTTGTGTTTGATCTTTGTTAATTTGTTTACTATGTGTCTTGGGGTGTTTCACCTTGGGTTTATCCTGTTTGGGACTCTCTGGGTTTCTTGGACTTGGGTGATTATTTCCTTTCCCGTTTTAGGGAAGTTTTCAACTATTATCTCCTCGAGTATTTTCTCATGGTCTTTCTCTTTGTCTTCTTCTGGGACTCTTATGATTTGAATGCTGAGGCATTTAACATTGTCTCAGAGGTCTCTGAGATTGTCTTAATTTCTTTAAATTCATTTTTCTTTTTTCCTCTCTGATTCATTTAATTCTACCGTTGTATCTTCTACCTCACTGATCCTATCTTCTGCCTCCATTATTCTACTCTTGGTTCCTTCCAGAGTGTTTTTGATCTCATTTATTGAATGTTTCATTATATATTGACTCTTTTTTATTTCTTCTAGGTCCTTGTTCAACCTTTCTTGCATCTCCTCAATCCTCGTCTCCAGGTTATTTATCTGTAGCTCCATTTTGTTTTCAAGATTTTGGATCATTTTCACTACCATTATTCGGAATTCTTTATCAGGTAGATTCCCTATCTCTTCCTCTTTTGTTTGGTTTGCTGGGCTTTTATCCTGTTCCTTTACCTGCTGGGTATTTCTCTGCCTTTTCATCTTGTTTATATTGCTGTGTTTAGAATGGCCTTTCTGTATTCCAGCAGTTTGTGGAGTTCTCTTTATTGTGGAGTTTCCTCGCTATGGGTGGAGTTGGATGGGTGGCTTGTCAAGGTTTCCTGGTTAGGGAAGCTTGTGTCCATATTCTGGTGGGTGGAGCTGGATTTCTTCTCTCTGTGGTGCAATGAAGTGTCCAGTAATGAGTTATGAGATGTTAATGGGTTTGGAGTGACTTTGGGCAGCCTGTATACTGAAGCTCAGGGCTATGTGCCTCTGTTGCTGGAGAATTTGCATGGTATGTCTTGTTCTGGGACTTGTTGACCTTTGGGTGGTCCTTGGTTTCAGTGTAGATATGGAGGCATTTGATGAGCTCCTATCGATTAGTGTTCCCTGGAGTCAGGAGTTCTCTGGTATTCTTCAGATTTGGACTTAAGCCTTCTGCCTCTGGTTTTCAGTCTTATTCTTACAGTAGCCTCAAGACTTCTCCATCTATACAGCACCGATGATAAAACATCTAGGTTAAAGATGAAAAGTTTCACCACAGTGAGTGACACCCAGAGGTTCACAGAGTTACATGGAAAAGAGAAGAGGGAGGAGGTCGATAGAGGTGAGCAGGAGGAGAAGAGGGGAAATCAAAAGGGGCGAGAGCAATCTAGCAAGTAATCACTTCCCTATATGCTCTCCACAGTCTGGATACCTCAGTGATGTTCATGGAGTTACACAGAGAAGAGAAGAGGGAGGAAGGAGACAGAGGTGGCCAAGGAGGATAAAGGGGGTAATCAAAAGGAGAGAGACAGATCCAGCCAGTAATCAGTTCCCTAAGTTTCTCCACAGTCCGTAACACACAAAGAGATTCACAGAGTTGGGTAGAGAAGAGAAGGGGGAGGGAGAAGATACAGGTGACCTGGTGGAGAAAAAGGAGAGTCCAAAGGGGGAGAGAGCAGTCAAGCCAGTAATTTCGCTCCCGAATCAAAATGGGTACTGAAGATTGGGTTCTTAAAGGGACATAATTGATAACAAATACCAAAAAGCAAAGCTTAAAAATATATAGTAGAGGTTGGATTCTCAGAAATACAATATTAAAGAAAAAAAAAGTCACAAAAATTATAAAATATATATAGATGAAGTTTTCCTTAAAAAATAGGGTCTTTTTTAGCAAAGTAATAATAGGTTATAAAAATGAAAATTAAAGTAGTAATAGAGGACTTAAAATTAAAAAAGAATTGAAGAATGACAATAGTAAAAATATATCTAGGACATTCTCTGGTGTTGTTGTGGACAGTGTAGGGTCAGTTCATTTTCAGATAGTTCCTTTATCCTGCTTATACTTCTCAAGATCTATAGGCCCCCATCTTATGTAGTCAGTGCTAACTACAGGGTTTTAATCTATTGCACCTGTCACTTCCAAGACAGTTCCCTCTGTTTTAACTTCTTCTGTTTGCTGGTCTCTTTAGTGTCTAATTTCCGCCCTGACACAAGGGGGAGGTGGTGGACGCTTTTTTAGGCTTACTTGTTCAGTCATGCTGCAGGGAGGAAGGAACACTACAAACAAATACCACTGGCGTGTGTGGGGAGTACTCACAGTGACTCAGTCACACTGGGTTTGCCCCCACTCACGGTGTGTGTGCTTTCCCAGTCTACACTGCTCAGGCTCTAGATTGCTCTGCCGGGAACTGTCTGAGGCGGGCCCTGGGTTACGCGCACTTCCCAGGTCTAAGCCACTCAGGTTCAGATACTCGGGTACTCCTCAAAGGCACAGACTCGATTGGGCCTGTGTTTTGTTCCCTTACCAGGTATGAGCAGCTCAGGTGACCAGGTGTTTGGCTAGTGCAGTCTCTGTGACTTATCACCTCCCCAGTCCCTGTCGCTCGGTTTTCTGGGTGTACAATGGGTGCAAGTTCTCAGGCAGATGTCGACCGTCCAGAATCCCAAAAATTCTTGGTTAGCAACGAAGCCTGGTTGCAGTTTGGTAGAGGAGGCCTCTCTGGGGCCAGGATTGCCCCCTTCTGGCTCTGGCTGCCCTAGCCTGCCTGTCTCTGGTGGGAGATGGGCCGGTCCTCAGCCAGCTAACTCTAGTCAGTTCTTTGTTCTGTGAGCAGGCCTGGCGGTGTCTTCAGTTCAGTTCAGTCACTCAGTCATGTGCAACTCTTTGCAATCCTATGAACTGCAGCACGCCAGGCCTCCCTGTCCATCACCAACTCCCAGAGTTCACTCAGACTCAGGTCCATCGAGTCTGTGATGCCATCCAGCCATCTCACCCTCTGTCATCCCCTTCTCCTCTTGCCCCCAATCCCTCCCAGCATCAGAGTCTTTTCCAATGAGTCAACTCTTCCCATCAGATGGCCAAAGTATTGGAGTTTCAGCTTTAGCATCAGTCCTTCCAAATAACACCCAGAATTGATCTCCTTTAGAATGGACTGGTTGAATTCCTTGCAGTCCTAGGGACTCTCAAGAGTCTTCTCCAACACCACAGTTCAACAGCATCAATTCTTCAGCGCTCAGCTTTCTTCACAGTCCAACTCTCACATCCATACATGACTACTGGAAAAACCATGGCCTTAACTAGATGGACCTTTGTCACCTAAGTGATGTGTCTGCTTTGGAATATGCTATCTAGGTTGGTCATAACTTTCCTTCCAAGGAGTAAGAGTATTTTAATTTCATGGCTGCAATCACCATCTGCAGTGATTTTGGAGCCCCAAAAAATAAAGTCTCACACTGTTTCCACTGTTTCCCCATCTATTTCCCATGAAATGATGGGACCAGATGCCATGATCTTCGTTTTCTGAATGTTCAGCTTTAAGCCAACTTTTTCATTCTCCTCTTTCACTTTCATCAAGAGGCTTATTAGTTCTTCTTCACTTTATGCCATAAGAGTGGTGTCATCTGCATATTTGAGGTTATTGATATTTCTTCTGACAATCTTGATGCCAGCTTGTGCTTCTTCCAGCCCAGGATTTCCCATGATGTACTCTGCATATAAGTTAAATAAACAGGGTGACAATACACAGCCTTGACGTACTCCTTTTCCTATTTGGAACCAGTCTGTTGTTCCATGTCCAGTTCTAACTGTTGCTTCCTGACCTGCATACAGGTTTCTCAAGAGGCAGATCAGGTGGTCTGGTATACCCATCTCTTTCAGAATTTTCCACAGTTTATTGTGATCCACACAGTCAAAGGCTTTGGCATAGTCAATAAAGCAGAAGTAGATGTTTTCTTGAACTCTCTTGCTTTTTCCATGAGCCAGCAGATGTTGGCAATTTGATCTCTGGTTCCTCTGCCTTTTCTCAAACCAGCTGGAACATCTGGAAGTTCATGGTTCATGTATTGCTGAAGCCTGGCTTGGAGAATTTTGAGCATTACTTTACTAGCGTGTGAGATGAGTGCAATTGTGCGGTAGATGGAACATTCTTTGGCATTGCCTTTCTTTGAGATTGGAATGAAAACTAACCTTTTCCAGTCCTGTGGCCACTGCTGAGTTTTCCAAAGTTGCTGGCATATTGAGTGCAGCACTTTCACAGCCTCATCTTTCAGGATTTGAAATAGATCCACTGGAATTCCATCACCTCTACCAGCTTTGTTCGTAGTGATGCTTTCTAAGGCCCACTTGACTTCACATTCCAGGATATCTGGCTCTAGGTGACTGATCACACCATCGTGATTTTCTTGGTCATGAAGATCTTTTTTGTACAGTTCTTCTGTGTATTCTTGCCACCTCTTCTTAATATCTTCTGCTTCTATTAGGTCCATATCATTTCTGTCCTTTATCGAGTCCATCTTTGCATGAAATGTTCCCTTGGTATCTCTAATTTTCTTGAAGAGATCTCTAGTCTTTCCCATTTTGTTGTTTTCCTCTATTTCTTTGAATTGATCACTGAGGAAGGCTTTCTTATCTCTCCTTGCTATTCTTTGGAACTCTGCATTCAGATGCTTATATCTTTCCTTTCCTCCTTTGCATTTCACTTCTCTTCTTTTCACAGCTATTTGTAAGGCCTCCCCAGACAGCCATTTTGCTTTTTTGCATTTCTTTTTCTTGGGGATGGTCTTGATCCCTGTTTCCTGTACAATGTCACGAACCTCCATCCATAGTTCATCAGGAACTCCATCTATCAGATCTAGTCCCTTAAATCTATTTCTCACTTCCCCTGTATAATCATAAGGGATTTGATTTAGGTTGTACATGAATGATCTAGTGGTTTTCCCCACTTTCTTCAATTTAAGTCTGAATTTGGCAATAAGGAGTTCATTATCTGAACCACAGTCAGCTCCTAGTCTTGTTTTTGTTGACTGTATAGAGCTTCTCCATCTTTGGCTGCAAAGAATATAATCAATCTGATTTCCATGTTGACCATCTGGTGATGTCCATGTGTAAAATCTTCTCTTGTGTTGTTGGAAGAGGGTGTTTGCTATGACCAGTGCGTTCTCTTGGCAAAACTCTATTAGTCTTTGCCCTGCTTCATTCCATATTCCAAGGCCAATTTTGCCTTATACCCCAGGTGTTTCTTGACTTCCTACTTTTGCATTCCAGGTGGTTTCTTAGGTTAGGGCTTTTCACAGTGTAGCTATCCCACAGTCTGGTTTGCTATCTCAAGTTAGTTCCCTTAGATTGGCCTTGGGGCATTCTGGCCGGGTCCTTACTTTAAGCAATGCAGCCCACACCTCCCTGCCCAGCCCCCGCTTGCTAGTGGTGGATGCTGGCATCTGTGCTGCTTCTCCACTGGGAGTTACTGTTCGGCACATAATCTGTGAGTTTTCATTATTTATTTATTTTTCCTCCAGGTTATGTTGCCTTCTGAGGTTCCAAGGCTTGCCACAGACTCGCCAATGAGAGTGTTTCCTGGTGTTTGGAGGTGTGTTTTAAGACTCCCTTCCCAGGACAGATCTCTGTCCCTACCTCTTTTGTCTCACTTGTATCTTTTATATTTTTTCCTACCTCCTTTCGAAGACAATGGGCTGCTTTTCTGGGTGCCTGATTTCCTCTGCCAGCATTCAGAAGTTGTTTTGTGGAATTTACTCAGCGTTCAAATGTTCTTTTGATGAGTTTGTGGGGGAGAAAGTTGTCTCCCTGTCCTATTCCTCTGCCACCTTAGGACCACCTCCTTATGTTATATATATTTTTTTAATTGTTAATAAGAGAGTTTTGAATGTTTTAACAAAAATTTTTAATGTCCTTGAAAAATTGTATTTTCCTCATTGATTAGAAAGATGGCTTTTTTTTTCTACTTTTTATTTTCAATTGGAGTATAATTGGTTCACAATGTTGTGTTAGTTTCAGTTGTAGAACAAAGCGATTCCATTGTACAAAAACATGTATCTATTCTTTATTCAGGCTCAGCCTTCATGATCATTTTATGATCCTTGAACTACCCTTCAAAGTGAGGACTGTGTGAAATTGTGTCAACGTAAAATTGTGCTGACTTAGAAAATTGGTGTATGATTATATCATAATATTCACAACTTTATTGTTTACATACTACACTGTCATGACATTGGAAGGCTCTTAGAATATAGATAAATGTATCAAATACATTTTCAAAGAAAAATTTCTACATTTTACAAAATAAAAAAGATTTATTTATATTTTGGCTGTGATGGGTCTTTGTGGCTGTACTTGTGCTTTTTCTAGTTTTGACAAGTGACATCTACGCTTTGTTGCAGTGCTTGGGCTTCTCTTGTTGCAGAACATGGCTTCAGTAGTTGCAGCTCATATGCTCAGTAGTTGTGACACATGGGCTTAGTTGTTCCAAGGTGGGTGGGAACCTCCTGGAACAGCGATTGAACCTATGACCCTTGCTTACCAAGGTGGATTCTTAACCACTGGGCCACCATGGAAGCCCCTCCATATTTTTTATTTAATCTGGTTATTTTCTAAGAAATGGGACAGAAAGTAGAGACTGACAAGGTGGCTCAGACAGTAAAGTGTCTGCCTACAATGCGGGAGACCCAGGTTTGATCCCTGGGTCAGGAAGATCCCCTGGAGAAGGAAATGGCAACCCACTCCAGTTCTCTTGCCTGGAAAATCCCATGGATGGAGGAGCCTGGTAGGCTACAGTCCATGGGGTTTCAAAGAGTCAGACATGACTGAGCGAGTTCACCTGAAAGTAAATAAAATTGATCTCTGAGGGAGATCCATAGGCATGTTACCAAAAGCAGGTCTGACCACTTGCCCACTAGATAGTCAATTTTCAAGAGACAGGGCTTGGTAGGAAAGGAAGAGTGGTTTTATGTTGGATGCCAGCAACCAGGGGCAAACATAGACTTGTGTCCAAGAACCAACTCCCAATTGCTGCTCAGGAGACAGAAGATTTTAAAGGGGAGTTTCAGGGCTGTATGGATGGAGGGAGGGGGCATGATGGCACAGTCAGCTCTGACAGTCATCTCGATATCAGTGACATGGCAGCCCATTCAGCTTCACCTTTGTTGTTTTGAGCACAGTTAATCTCCAGTTTCAGCATTTGTTCCTGCTTCTTGGTGACAGTTCCTGGAAGTGGAGCAGCTTATGTCATAGCTTCTGTCTGGTCATCATGCAGTCATCCTCTCATCACATAGGCAGCTTCTTCTGCCTGGTGAGGGGACTTCAGTATCTGGAAAACTGCTCACAGGGTATGACTCAGAATATTATCTATGACTCTTGAGGAGTAACTAAAGGTCCTTGGCTCTGTTTAGTGACTAAACTAGTGTGTTTTGTCTTGTGTAAAGGCTTAGAGTGTGAGGCATAACTGGGTTTTAAGGTGAAGGTTGTGCTTACAGGCAGAGCCTCTATAAAGATTAGCTTTTCTTTTTTCTAATCCATTCACCTATTAATGGGAATTCAGGTGGTCTCTATATCTTTCCTCTTGTCAATAAGAGTAACATGAACACAGAGGTGCATGTATATTTTTCATGTTTTTGTTTTCCTTGGAAAAATGTTCAGCAGTGGATCACAAGATAGTATTTTGTTCCATAGTATTTTGTTTGAGGAGCTCTGTATCATTTTCCATAGCAGTTGTATCAATGGACATTCCCAGCAACAGTGCACAAGGATTCCCTTTCCTCCACATCTTCATCTGCTGTCTATAGTACTTTGCAGGATAGCCATTCTGTCAGATGTGAGGTGATATCTCACTGTGGTTTTGATGTCCATCTCCCCAGTAAGGAGTGATGTTGAGCATCTTTCCATGTGCCTGTTGGCCATCTGTATATTTTTTGTGGAAAAAAAATCCATTTGGATCTCCTGCCCATTTTTTCCAGGTTTTTTTTTTTTTTTTTTTTTTTTGGTAGATCCAAAGAAAATCTTGCTAAGATTGATGTCAAAGAGTGCACATACTGCTTGTGTTTTTTTCCAGGAGTTTTACAGTTTCACTATCAGGTTGAAGTCTTTGATCCCTGTTGAGTTTATTTTTGTGGATGGTGTGAAGAATGAGGAATCAACATGAAGTGGAATGTGTGATTCATCTGGAGTTCCTGTTTGTCTGAACTGTGAGGTGTAAGTCTGTTCGAGTCTCCTGCCCAGTGTTTTCATTAGGCTGCTTGTTTTTCAGAGGTTGAGTTCAGTATGTTCTTGGTTTTCTTGGATAAAATCCCTTATCAGATGAGTGTTTTGTTCTCTGTTTTTATTTACTTTTTAAAAAATCAGGAGAAAGTTCTACAAACTGAGCTTTAATGGTGTTTTTGTTTTTCTATTTTAAATGGACTACAATGGATCATCAACATTTAACATATTTCAAAAGCACATTTATAGTGTAGCACTGCATAGATTGCCTCAGAACTTGATTTATTTAATGGACAGCTATTGACTCTCACAGAAAACTTTTTTCCTGTTATTGTGAGAAGTCATGCTGAGATCCATGTTCTCTTGACCACAAACGTGTTTTCCCCAGCGTCCTGCACACACTCACTTGTTGTCTTTAGACTTTGTCATGATTTATGAAGAGATAGATTCTTATTTCCACCTGTATAGGTTCAAGTGTATCATCCTTTCTAACTTATGGACTTTTCCAGTCTGCTTTCAAAAGACCTCCATTCAAAGGACGACAATAACAGCAATTCCTGCATTGTTCTCTGAGAACTTGCTTGATTTTCATTTGTCAGACCTCATCTTTCCTCCTGGGTTGCCAGGTGGTGCCAGTAGTAAAGAGTTTGCCTGCAAATCCAAGGGACACAGGTTTGATCCCTGGGTCGGGAATATCTCCCGGAAGAGGAAATGGCACCCTACTCCAGCATTCTTGCCAGAAGAATTCCATGGACAGAGGAGCCTGGTGGGCTGCAGCCCATGTGGGCGGCAAAGAGTGGAACACGACTGAGTGTCTGAGCAGCAGCAGCAGCAGACCTTGCCTCCCTCCCTCCCTGCCTTCTGGCTTCCGGCTTTCCCTCGCTCCCTCTCTGCCTCCCTCCCTAGCCCCCGCCCTCCCTGTCTCACTCCCTTGCTACCTCCCTCGCAAGAGCCAACGGAAGCCCTGGGTCTTGCTCATGCAACCCTGGGCAGCCGGTGCCTGCTGTCCCATTCCCCGGAGTCTCCCCGTACTTTTCTCCACTCAGGGATTGCTTGAGGATTGTTTCTTCTTTAGGCACCCTCCTGCCAATATTTTCCTAGTCGTCCCCCGTCCCCCATCAATCTGGGGAACGCACCGGAGTCGTCAGGCGTCAAGTGGTGCCCAGCCGGGAGCTAGGTCCAAGGCCATGCCTCTAATCTGTAACTGAAGCCTTCAGCCGGCCAGGAGGAGTTCCTGCCTCTGTGCAACAAGTACACACCCTCAGGCTGCATGCATGCGTGCTCAGTCGGGCCCCACTCTTTGCAATCCAGTGTACTGTAGCCCGCTAGGCTCCTCTGTCCTCGGACAAGAATAGGCGATCTGTGGGACGGGGGAGCCTGGTGGGCTGCTGTCTATGGGGTCGCACAGAGTCGGACACGACTGAAGTGATTTAGCAGCAGCAGCAGAAAATCCGCAGATGTTGGCGCCTGTTGTCGGGCGCCATCTGGCGGCCGCTTTTATATTATCTCTTCCTTTGGCGACTGGCAAATTTCTCAAGGGGTGGGATTTCATTTCTGGGCCCGAGGCAAAGTTTTGAGAGACCAGCGGCTCCACTGGCAACCACTGTGTTTGCAAGGGGAGCATGGGCATCTCATGCTCTCGCTGAAGATGGGGATGCGGGTTTTTTTGGTTTGTTTTTTGTTGTTGTTGTTGTTGTTGGGGCGTGGTGATCAGCACTGCTCTCCAGAGCCCAGGGGTGAGGCTGTCTGGCTTGGTCTAACCAGCATTCACAGTGCTCCTATAGCTGTGACCTGACCTGACTCTGGTCAGGCTGCTGAAGGGGAAAGGGAAAGAGTGTCCTCGCTTCCATGCACATGACCTGATCATTTTGTGTTAACCTTATTCATTTCCCCCATTTCCTCTCTGCTTCCCACTCCAGAGATAAGGATGAGTGTGAGGTGAGGCCTGTGGAGGGCGTGAGTGGCATGCAGGCTTGAGTCCTGGTCATTGACTTTGATTTTTCAAAGTTCCACTCTGGAGGTGCGGACCAGCATGGGCTGTGAAAAGTGAAATGGATAACATGGCATGGGCACAGTTCCTCGTGGGGCCCAGTCTCAGTTCCCTCTCTGTGTTTTTCACCAAGTACCCATTCAGAGACTTGGGTAGACCAGTTCTTCGTTGGATGAATTGGGAGGGGATTTGCCTGGTTCATTCACCCTCATGTTCTTAGTGCTTGACCCTCTGCCACTGATAGTTTATGGTGAATGATGTCAGATTCGTGATCTCTGAAGAAGATTTAACTTTGGGACCAGGGACCAGGCTTAACCACTCAAGAGCTTTTGTATAGCAGAGCTTCATTAAAGTGAAAAGGGACAAACAAAGCTTCTGACATATACATCAGAAGGGGGTGGAGAGTACCCACCCCCAACCTTGCTAGTGTTAGCAAGCTGTTTTATGTCTGTTAGAAAGCTATTAATCAGGTAAGAGAGACACCTCAAGGCTGATGGAGTTTCACCAGGCCCTTCTCCCACAATATGCATTTTTGACAGGATGCCACGAGGTGTGTCATCCCCCAGCCATGAAACAATTGATATAAATCCTGGTTTGTTGAGCTGTTATCAGCCCAGGGTTTGAGAAAAGAAAAAACGTTAGTCTTAGGTGGAACCATTTTGAAGAAAGGCAAATTCCAAAGGAAATACGTAAGTTTTATTAACATAGCTTAAGAAAAACATTTCCACAGAGCATTTGTTTCCTCCTGCTGCTTAAGGGTTAGGGTTAGAGATAAAAAGTGTCTGACACTTGCAGTCTATTTCCTCCCTTTGGAGACCCCTGGCCTTCCTGCCTGTTACCCTCTCACCACCACAATACCTGGGTCCACCATATGGCCATGAGAGCTCTGGGGCTGGTGGTCATGGGGTAGTACTGGAAACCTGTTGCCAGAGTGAGGTCCCAGGGGCCCCTTGCAATTTGTGGATAGACCGGATTGCTGGGCACAGTAATTTTTTCACCCAAAGTGAGCATTTTTTGCTGCCAGGTAGGTGTTGGCTTGGTGTTTTTTGGTGTCTATTGGCAAGCAACTTTGATTTCTGGGCATGCACTGGGCTCTAGACTTAACTATCAGTTTATACCAACTCTATTTTCACTTTCTTGACTCCCCCTGAGCCTGAGTGCTGGTTCTTCAGAGTGTATCTGACAACCTGCAGTGCAGTTGATGGCAATGCAAGGGAAGTAAAGACATGCATGGTGGGTTTTCTATCCTGTGTGCTCCCTACCAGAGGCACCTGGTAGTGATTGAGACAGCTCTATCACAGAGATTGCATGCCATGTGTTAGATGTAATCTTCCTGGGGTTGTTGGGCATGCTCACCTGAGAAAATGTGGCCGGTGAGGCTGAAGCAGACTCTGCCAGTGATTGTTTTCATTAGACCTCCTTCTGGGAGGTTTTATGTACCATAATTATGTGGTATACTGATGATGGGCTCTCTGAGGATGTGTCTAAGCCATTCTAGATGATGGATGAACTCATGTTAGCAGGGCTGTTTTTTTGTTGTTTTTGTTTTTCTCTTACCCACGGTCCCTCACCTTGCCTTTCTATCTCCTGGTGTGTAGAAAGCTGGTGTGGAATCTGGTGTGATTTCGGTCTTCCAATATCTGTGTAATGGCATTGACAAGGCTGAGGCCCTCTGATGCCTCACCCTTCACTTTCTTGGTTTGTGTTTCTTGAGTGGTTCTTCCTACCATGAAGAGGGCTGGGCCCCAGTGTTGTGTGCCCCATCAGCCCACAAGTGTGTTTTACTGACTTGCTTATCATTTTCCTGAAGGGTTACAGGTCTTCCCTCAGATGCTTGAGACTGGATGGTGGTATTATTTTCTCTTCTCATTGAACCTCTCTTGTTTGCACTGTAGTGGGGCATTCTTTGAGTTTCTTTCTTAGAGATCAAGATAATGGGGACACACCTTCCCCATTTGTGGGACAGGTGCTTCATTATGGTCATCCCTACTGTGTGGCAAGGGCAATGGACTTAGCTAGATGGGTGCTGTGAGTCCCCCTTTGCCAGGGTTATATATGGACACATGGACAATGGTGCAGGGAAGGCAATGTAAAGAGGGCTTAGACTTCAAGTGAGACCCAGATGAGTCAGAGGCAGTGCTTCCCAGCCTTCACCATGAAGTCTCAGGTTGGTCCATTGATTACTTCTGCTATTACTCCAGACCCAACTAAGCCCTGGCACCTGTTGAAGTGCCTCTGAGGGCCTCACTGGGAAATGATAATAATTGGAGAATGTGTGCTTTGGTGGGAAAAGCCCTCTCTAGTGATCTGAGAGCTAGTTGCGGGGGGAGGGGGGGGGTACTGAACCCTTAAGGTGCTGCACTTTCAAAATGTGTAGCACCCATTGGTGGTGTGCCACTGCTGGTGAGCAAAGCTTGCTAACTTCCCCGTGGTGACCCCATGGTGCAGCTGACCACTACCTCCCTTTGATTACTATAGTCTGTGCTTTCCTACTCTGAGTCAGGGTGGATCCCCCCAGCCTGGTGTCTGGCACAGGCATGGATATATGTGTGATTCCCAGGTTGTGTGCTAAGGGGGAATGCTTATTTTCAACTTATCTGTTCCCTCACTATGAGGAGTTGCCTTGCTTGCTCCCATCCTGTGTCAAAGCCTGTGGTAGTACACAGGCATGGATGTGGTTGCTCTCTGAAAACATTTCCTTTGGATGTGGGACCCATGGTGAAGAAGATTAAGGTAGATACAGATGGGATGATGAGCATGTGGGCAGCTTTTCCATGGCAATGGATCCTTCTCAAGTGGGCTTAGTGGTGGGGCTGGGTCATAGAAAGTGTAGATATGGCTAAGGCTGCCTGACCTCCAAGGTATAGGGCCACCCTTGGGTCTGTGGAGGTGCTGCCTGGTTGATTCCCTAGGGGCCCAAGTTTATCTGAGCTCTTCCTTACCTGGACAATTCCTGTGCACCTGCCCCATGGCTTTCAACCTGCATGTATGCTGCCTATCACTATTGCTGTCAGTCTTCTTGCTTAGATGGCTGCTTGTGAGTGTCATCCCTGGCTGACTTGGCTGGAAGTCTTCTCAGATGAAGTGCACCTGGACCCCATGGGGGCTGGTATATAGTGATGGGGGAAAAGAGTTTGTTGGGTGTGTGTTGAAGGAAGTTTTGTAGACTATTTGTGGTTCTCTGCTGTTGATAATGATCGCAACACCTATGAGACAACCAAAGGTGCCACTCAAAGTCCCTTGAGGGAAAAGGCACAATTTTTCTGACGGAGGTATTGGACAGAAAGCCCAGGTGTCTTTCTTTGGCAGCTCATTAGCATTGGGATTATTTCTGATATCTTCAGGCCCCAATGTGGCAGAGTAGATGCCCCCACACTGTTTTTCCAGTGCCTAGTCTATATACTAGACTTAGTCACCTTTATGCCTGTCCATTCTGGTTGCTGATCCCAGGGCTATGCCCTGATACATCTCACTCCCCAATATCATCTTGGCTTCAGTGTCCTTTTGCTATTTGTAAAGTGTTGGCAGCACATAGGGGTCAATTTCCTACTCTGCCTTGCCCCATTCTTGTAAGGCAAACTTGAGTGTCAGTGTGAGTTTGGCTGTAGTTACTGGTTTTGACCAGCCACAGTGGCCATACTAATCTGTTATACTAACTAGGTGAGGATGAGAGGAAACTGGTCTTGGTATAATAATCTGATGCCTTAGTCCTCTTTTCATGCCACCTAGGGGGCTGTACCTGTGTTGCACTAAGGCACAATCTAACCTTGTATAATTGAGAATGGTCTGTTATCCTTATTTTCAGTCCTGTAGTCAAGAAGCCAAGTAAACTCTTGCATCCTTCCTTGGCTTAGAGGAACCTCCTTCATAACAGTAGGGGGTACCCTGTCCCCTTTCTCAGGTCTCTCCAGGGCACTTGGGGTGGATAAGGGGTGGGTGGGGGTATTTGGTATGGCCGTCAGGCTGCAGATGAAAAAGACCAGGATGGCATGAGCTGCCATTCTAGACACTGGCCCATCATAACTCAGGCAGTAGAGTTGAGTTCCCAACAAATCAAAACTTTGGGAGTGGGAGTGTGGGTTGTGCTGGGGAAGGACAAGGCAGTGGACAGGGACCGCTTCCTTCTTTGTCTTAGGCCTTCTTCCTTCTTTGTCTGCTCTGGCCTCCTGATTTCCTCCTCTGCCTCCTCCTCATCTGCCGGGAGCCGGCGAGAGACATTCCACTCGTGACAAAGGTCATGAGGAATGGGGCTCGGCATACGCAAAGGTGGGATCGAGCCTCGGGAGTGCCCCCGGATATTCTCGAGCATCTACCCCCCAAAAACCAGAGTCTGCCTACTTTATTGCTTTGTGCTCTCACCTCTGACTTTACTGGGGGCTGTCCCCCACCACCATCTCACTCTCTCTGTCAAAGAGTTAACTTACAGCTCCAATTAATAAAGTTCCTGGGCAATTAGGAGTGTTTAAATCCAAACCCCTCAGATGGCTCTCTAACTCGCCTGACAAGTTTACCCGGACACCTACAGCTATGCATACGATTGTTTACAGTCTCCCAGCCTCCAGAGGCACGGGAAGCTTAAGATATTCAAATAGCTTAGAGCCTCTCAGAGAATTAGAAACTGTCAGAATAAAACTAGTAAAAGATTTCATTGATGAGCCAATGTTTGTTGCCAAGTTTTCACATCCCCTGAATTATATCCTTGAATGTGCATTAATTAATATAGTTGGTATGTAGAAAAAATAAGTAGTGGCCTGGTGTTAGTAACTTTAGACCCTTAAGGTAGTAAATTCTTTCCTTTGTAAACCCATTACACATCCACCCTATAGGAACGTAATCTTATCTTCGGAGGATGGCGCCAAACCTTAGAATAATTACTCTTAGAGAAAATAAGTCTTTGTTGATAAGTGCTTGTCAAGAGTCATAAAATGTTAATAGGCCTCTGGCCAGAAGATGATGTAAATCACCTAAACCATTTGTATACGATAAATCTGCAGGAAAGAAACCCTGGTTTTTGATAAGCATCAAAGACTGCTGATTTTGCATCCCCTATTGTCCTCTATGTGTAACTTAGGGTATAAAAGCCCCTGTTGAAAATAAAGCTATGGGCCTTGCTCACCAACGCTTGGTCTCCCCATGTCATTCTTCCCTTTAACTTCCAGCTGAGTGTCCATCTGGAGCGTGGATATCCTCTGCGACCATTTATTTGCCTGGGCTTCTAAGACCCACTCGAGAAGGTGTCTAAGGTGGGGCACCTTCCGCTATTCGAGAGGGCGCCTGCGGCCTCCGTGGTCAGAGCTAACCTGGTGTCACGGGTTATATTGATTTTCCGCGTAAACCAAGCCACTCAGCTTCTTTTCTCCACTGAATTTTCCTACTGAGCTATCCTCATTCTATTCCTCTTTATTATATCTAATTAACATTTGAATAGGCCGCCTAGCTGTCTCTCCTTCGAAGACCCTGGATCAGCCGGGGCTGGACCCCGGCACTCACCACCTCTGTCTCTTTCAGAAAGCACAGTCTTTCCATGTCCCATTGTTGGCACAGGTCAGGGCTTCCTTCTGTCCAGAACATCCATGCTTCCTTCCTTGGCTTAGTGGAACCTCCTTCCTAAGAGTAGGGGGTACAATGTCCCCTTATGCGGGTCTCTCCAGGCACTTGGGCTGGCAGGTGGGCTGGGAGGTGCGGGCATCAGGCTCCACCTGCAAAAGCCCCAAATGGTGTGAGCTACCATTTGAGATGTTGGCCCATCACGTCTCTGGGAGTTGATTTGAGTTTCTGGCCACTCAAAGACATGGGGGTGTAGGTGGGTGTGGGGGTGGGGATGGGGAGGGCGCTGGACTGGGACTGCTGTAGGGAAAGGGCACCAAGGGAGCACGGAGGAGTTGGGGAGGGATGTGGGAAATGGAGGCAAGGAAAGTGAGGGATCTAGGTGGAGGCACTGGAGAGAGCATCCAGTGTCCAGGAATGCCTCAGAGGAGCCGGTGGAGGCAATTGAGGCCAACAAACATGTGGAATGTGAAAAGATGGGAAAATCCAGAGGGTTTTGGAAGGCAAGGCAGGCTGGGAAAGGGGGCATGGGCGGCAACTTGAAAGGGACCTAGGGGAATTCCTGGGAAGTTATGATTCTGTGCACTGCTGATGGCCCCTGAGCCTGGGGTTGATCACACCTGCTGCATGGCAGGGCCACAAACCAAAGTCCTGAACGGCCCACCCAGCCCAACATGGACCTTGAGAGTTTGTGGCACAGGCCGTGCCCATGAAAGCCCACTCACTCCTTGGGATTCTGTCCAGGGTCTCTGCTTGGAAAGAGGCCAGGGGTGTCCCCTCCATCTAAGTACTCACCACTATTTACATAAATAGGGGTGGAGCCGCCTCACCCTATACAAAGCCTTGAGCTGCTGGGTCCTGGGCCACTAGGCCAGCAGTCTGCAGCATCCATGTGGCTCTCCCACCATGGCTTGGTCTGGCTCCTCCAGCACCTCAAGCAGTATGTTTACCCTCGCTGCCTGGGGTTGGATCACATATCAGGGGGTTTGTGGATCACCAGGCCAAGGGTTCATGGCAAATGTGATGACTGCCCACCAAGAATGGCAGGGACCGATAGGCTGGGCCCATGGTTCCCAGGCATCAGGTGTACCCAAAGAGGCACTGTTTGGTTGTTTTGCTCCTTTGGCACACACATGGCTTCTCCTTTCTCTTTTCTGTGATGATGGTGTTGGTTGAGGGGGCGGGGGGAGGGGGAACTGGGATGGGGCCCTTTTTCCTCATCTTCCTGTGAAAATGGAAGTCAGGGAGCTCTGTGGCTTTGCCACCTTCAGTGGCTTTCTCCCCACAATGGCCTAGTGCCTTCTATCTTCCATCAGGCATTGCATGTTGGGCTTTGCTTTGGCTTCCTTCCCTTTCCTTTCCTTTTCCACTAGTGACAGCTAACATGGCCTGTGCTCGTGTTAGCCCCGAGAAGCCAGGTTGCTTCCTGTTTGAATTGTGATGGAGAGAAATCTGAGAGAAGCCCCATCGAGACGTTACCAAGGCATCACCTCAGATGGGTGGAAAAATGTGGCAGGATAGTGTGATCTTTGGTGGGTGGGATTTCTTACCTTTGTTTTGGGGCTGGGTTTGATTTCCTATCTGCTTGCTCGTGTTTCTTGGATTCTGGCATGGATGGTGGGGGGGGGGGATTTTCCCACTGCCCTTGCCTCTCAGCCTGGCTGTTGGGGTGTAGCCAAGCGACTTCCAAATGCAGACCTTTTCCCGGGCTCTCAGCTTTGCTCAGGCACAGGGGCAACTCCCCTGGGCAGGGAGCATGCTTGGGCTCCTCCGTCAAATCCTCCCCCATGTCCTCTGAGACTTTTCCCTTTCTTCTCTTCCACAGGCCCCATCACCACAGGATCTCAAAGGAGGAGGCTCGTTCTGAAGCTGAGCCAGAAGGACGCCCTGCAAGCATTCTTTCAACAGAACTTCTACCCTGGGATAGTGACCAGAGAACGACTGGCCTAAGAGCTTGACAATCCCGAAAGAAGAGTTCAGGTAGGCTCCCATCTCTCCACCCATTCTCCCTTTCAGGCTCTCCATGCCGATCCAAGTCAGCTGAAAGCATCTGGTGGCCTTTCTCTTGAGAAGGAATGCTCTCTGTTTGCCCCTAGGTCTGGTTTCAAAACCAACGAAGAAGATGGTTAAAGCAGAGCTGATCGCCATCTGAATATGTGCACCAAGATGGGGAAGGGGGGCCAACGTCCACGCCCAAGCGACGATCACCACCTCCTTGACCTGTCTTCCTCTCAAGGTTATTTACCCAGCGTTCTCCAAAAGCAAGTCCTCCAGAGGTGGTCCTGAACCCTCCCCCTCTTTCCAGAGAATTCTCTCTGCTGGTGGATAACCACGGGAAGCCCAGCAACACCAAGGGTGGAGGAAACAGGGCCTTCAGGTTGCTGTCCCCACCAGTGTCCCAGATGGGGGCAACACACCCCCAGTCGGCATGGGCAGGCAGCACTGTTCCCCATTTGCACCCCTCCCCAGCCCCCATCAGGAACTCTAGCCTCCAGCTGCCCAGACAACCTTGGCCGAGGAGCATGCTTCAGGGCACTCTGCAAGACTGGAGGAGGAAAGAGACACACACGGACATGCACGTGTGCAGAGTGTGCATGTGTGTCTGTGTGCATGCATACATCCACAATGGATCCAGGCACACGATCCATCTGTGAGTGGATTCCTTAGAGCCCTGCCCTGGCTGCAGAGCCATCTGAAGTGATTCAGGTGTGTGGAACTCTCCATCCCCTCCACACCATCTAGGGTATCTGTGCTGTGAACGTTCCACAGGCCTTAACGTCCTCTCCTCTTGGTGTGTTCTTTCTTTGGTAGAAGACTTGGCCAGAGAGGCCCAGAGAAAGAGGACAGCCATGTCTCATTCTCAAACAAGGATCCTTGTGCAACCCTTCATGAAGGATCTCTTGCTGGGGACTGCCATCAGGGAAGAACTGGCTCGTCAGACAGGAATCCCAGATCTTCAAACCCAGGTAAGTTCTCCACCCAGCACATGGGCCCAGGACATGGCCCAGGATAAAGGAGCATTCAGCCTTCCAAGTGTTGGAGCTAGATACACTTAGGCTTGGGCTGGGGCTTGGGCTTTGGCTTTGGCTTGGGAGGAGGGAGCCGAAAGTTGGTGGGCTGAGTCATGGGTTTTGGGCTGCTTGTGGCCATGCAGGCACACCTCATTTCTTAGGGCCAAGGGATTCGTTTGCAGAAAATGGCCCTGCAGAAGTCACCCTGGTGCTGACAGACCAGAAGACAGGTGGGAAGGCAGGCTGTTGAATGGACACCATGGAGGCACCAGCACGTTGATCTGGACAGTCACAACTTCTGATGTGCCTGTCTGCATTTTGCTCCCCTAGATATGGTTTCAAAACCAAAGGCTCAGCACCCCCAGTAGAGCCCAAGCAGGCCTGGCAATGGCCAAGCCCACGGGCCAGGCGGTGCATAGGCCATGACTACTCCTCTCCAGAGGACCAAAGGGCCCCAGCCACTGTCCAAAGCACCTCTCCTCCCCTTCACCCCTCTCAGCCACAGGAGAGCATGCCACCCTTGGCTGCAGCCACTCCATTTAGTGCCCTCACTTTCTGGGTGCCTGGGACTGCCTCTGGGGTCTATGAGGGCCAGCCGTTGATGATCTTCATGGTCCAGCCCAGCCCGGTGTCTCTCCAGCCAAGTGGGAAGCCACCACCTCCTCCTCAGGTGGCAGTTCCCTGTGCCACATGCTCCCCTGTGGTCTCGGCCCCTTGGTATCCTGGGCAAGAGGCAATCCTGCCACCTGTACAGCCTGAGACACACACACCATGGTGGCCAGAGTCACCCTATGGTGAAGGCAAGGCAACTTCACTAGAGCAACAGCCCCAAGCCCCCAGCCTTCCAAGCTCGACAAGCCTCCTAGATGAGCTCTTGGCGGCCATAGGAGTCCTGGACCAGCAGGCGCCTTCCCCCGGCGCTGCTGCTGATGCAGGAGCTCATCCTGCACTCCCAGGCACACCCAGCCTCCTAGACGAGCTCCTGCCTGCCATGTGCATCCTGGGCTCACAAGGTCCTTCTCTGGGGTCCTCTACTGTTCTCTCAGGGGACCAACGAGCCCTCCCCGGGTCACCCAGCCTCCTAGAGGAAATTTTGGCCTCCATGACCTTCCAGGGCATGCCCTGGTCTTCCCCAGGGGCTGCTGCAGAGGAAGAAGTAGTTGAGGCAATCCTGGAACACCCCTCAGTGAGGACAATTATGAGGCCCACCTCAACATGCTGCTAGGCTCCCCAGGCCCTCGGGCTTAGAGGAAGAGGAAGGAAGGGCCACTTTCTCCCCCGAGCCTCTTTCAGGTCTCCTTGCCTGGGATATGGAGCCATGGAGCTAAGGGAGAGGGGCAGTTTTTGGTGGGGGGAGGAAAGAATACAGACGGGATGTCTACCAACAATTTTGGGGACAAACCTGAGAGCTGGACCTTTGGGAAGCAAGCCCCCACCCCAAGAGGGACACCCCACCTGAAGCATCAAGGAATCCCTGTATTGCAGTGACTAAGAGGGTGCCTAAAAGGGGACATGCCATGGAACCAATAAAGAAACACCGTGCCCCACACAGGTTATTTTGATCTGCCTCTTCTGTCTTCTGGTCTCATTTTTCCAGCAGTCCACACAGGAGAACTCCTTCCCTATTCCAGAGGCAGCAGAGGGAGGAGGAGCGGGGGAGAGGGGAGTGGGAAGGTGGAAGGATGTGAGATGCAAGGTGGGAGGGGGCAAGTGGGGGGAGGGAGAGGATGGGGGCAAAGGGAGATAGTGGGTGTGAAAGGAGAGAGCTGTCAAAGGCTGAGTTTGAGAGGGAGGGAAGGAAGAGAGGCAGGGAGATTTGGGGACAGAGGGAGGGAGAGGGGGTTCGCAGGGCAGGGGTGAAGCCCATGTCTGGGACTCAGCTTCAAGCTACTGGCAAACCCTGAAGGTATCCCTAAAATGCAGGATCAGGGACACACTTCCCTCGGTTTGGAGGTGCCTGCTCTGGGCAGGTTTCCCTAGGTCAGATCCTCTGAGCAAGCAATAGGGATCTACCCACACAACTGCTTTCATGACCAGACTCCATGTGAACACACATGTCCAGCATATCTGCAAAGGCCAATCATCTCCGTGTCTCTTTCAACCATCAAAGTGTAGTGACTGAGCTTGCCCTGCCACCAGTATCCTCCAGTCACCCGCAGACATACAGACTTTATTTACTTGCAAACCCACTCCAGAATTCATAGACCCAATGGTTTCAAAGTACATATGAACCCCTGACTATTTTCATGTGAAGCTCCTTGGCTGGGTTTAGAAACGTGGGTGGCCAAAGAATACACTGTGAAAGATGGTTGTGGTGTGGTGGTGTGGTTTGTTGGTTTCTTTTCAATTCATTGAGACATGTCACAGAGAAAAGAGAAGTGCCTCTCATCGTCCATCCCACGTGTAGCTTCATGCAGCCTACTTCCTTCTTTGTCTGCTCCTGCCTCCTGATTTCTTCCTCCTTCTCCGCACTGCTCACGGTCTCTTTAAGAAAGTACACACGCTTTCCATGTCCCGTTGTTGGCACAGGTCAGGGCTTCATTCTATCCAGAAGGTCCATGCTTCTTTCCTTGGCTTAGTGGAACATCCTTCCTAACAGTTGAGGGTACACTGTTCCTTTTGCAGATATCTCTAGGTCATTTGGGCTGGGGAGGGGGGTGGGTGGGCTGAGGAGGTACGGGCATCAGGCTCCACCTGAAAAAGCCCCAAATGGCATGAGCTGCCATTCGAGTCGCTAGCCCATCACGGCTCTGGCAGTATACTTGAGCTCCAGGCAACTCAAAGGCCTGGGGGGAATGGTCTGGAACTACTGGAGGGAAAGTATGCCAGGAGGGCACTAAAGAGTTGGGGAGGGACGTGGGAAATGAAGGCAAGGAAAGAGAGCAATCTAGGTGGAGGCACTGAAGAGAGCATCCAATGTTCAGGAATGCCTAGGAGGAGCCTGCAGAGGCTATTGAGGCCAACGGATGTGTGGAATATGAAAAGACGGAAAAACCCAGATCTTTTCGGAAGGCAAGGCGGTTGGGAAAGGGGGAGTGGGCGGCCACTTCAAAGGAACCTAAGGGAATTCCAGGGCAGTTAGGCCTCTGTGCACTGCTGATGGCCCGAGCCTGGGGTTGATCCTGTCTGCTGCGTGGCAGGGCCTCAAACCAAAGCTGCAAATGGCCCACCCACCCAATGTGGACCTCGGGAATCTGTGGCACAGGCCATGCCCGTGAAAGCCCACTCGCTCCATGGGGTTCTTTTCTGCCCCTTCTCTGCCTGCTGCCCCTGCCCCTCCAGTGGGCTGGTAACTGATCAGAAGAGGAGGAAAGACAGCATTTGAGCCACCTGCCCTAGTGAGACTGCATCCCGCCCCATGATCGTGCCAGGGCAAAAGGTCTAGTCCCCGCTCCACTTCGTGCATGCCTGACCTTGCACGCACGCATGCATGCATGCACACACAGTCCTGTCTGATGCTTTGCGACCCCGTGGACTAGTTCTGCAGGCCAGATGGTAGCTCTCTCCCTTCTGCAGCGGATCTTCCCAATGCAGGCATTGAACTGGGGTCTCCTGCATTGCAGGTGCATCCTTTACCAACTGAGCTATCAGGGAAGCCCCGAGCACCACCAGGCCAAGTTCAAGGCCATGCCCCCAGGAGATGCCAGGCTAGCTGACCTCGGCCTCATCGGTCCGCCACCCCCCCAGCACCCCCATATCCTAATCAAGGGCCCGGCCCGACCTGAATGAGGAGGCGTACGTCAGAGGAACGAGCCCCAGTGGAGGCACAGTCCTCCAGGGACTGACTTCTTTCCCCTGGCCTCAGTGTCCTCCAGGTTCAGCCGTGTGGCTTGCACCACTCAGAAAAGCGTCTTCTTTTCGAGAGGTGGGATGGGAGGAGAAAACGCATTTGGGTGGACACAGCAGCTCATCGGTGTCCATGCTCCTTTCCTTTTCCCTGGACAGTTTGGGTGCTTGACAAAAGTCTTCATGCTTGGGAAGCCTGGTGCCGATGACCAGGGCACTGCTCTCATCTCTGCCAGGGGCCTTACCCCATTTCAATTCTTCTTGGTTAGGGTGGGAGGGACAGTGCAGTGAGCCTGGCCCAAGCTGGTTGATCCCCCAGCAGGGACTTCCACTTCACTGCTGCAGATGCAGGTCCAGGGCGGCATGGGCAACTGCGCCTGGCAGGACCACCACTCACAGCCAGGCTCCTCTTCCCTCCAGTAGCCCTCATCAACCCAGCCCCCCTGACCCAAGGACGCTCAGCCTCCTGGGTGCATTGTGGGGTGAGGTGGGGAGGGGCGGGAAGTTTTTCTTTTTTGCAAACGATGCCATTGGCCATAGGGTGCTTTTACCAAGCTTAGTAAGCAGAACAGGAGGGGTGGGGTGGGGCATGGTGCAGTTGAAGTTTGAAAAAAGTGCTTGCTATATGTCCCCAGGCAAACTAGAGTAGCCTTTCTCTAGGAAGACTGCTCCCGCCCACATCCACTGGGGGAAAAGGTCATTGCATACATCCTAGACTATTAAACATCCTGTTTAATTTCCCTGATTCTGGTAGTGGACAATTTGCCTTCTCTGCTGGTCCGTGGCCTGAAGAGTGCATTTCTTCAGGTGTGGGTGGAGGCATGGGTGGAGGCTTGGGTGGAGGCGGAGGCCTAGGTTCCACCACTTTTGCCTCTCAATCCCTGCCCACCAACCCCCCTCCCCCGACCAAGGTTACTTGAGGCCTCGCCCTGGGGTCCCTGGGTCTCTGTTTGGCCACAGACACTCAGAGGAGGGACACTTCCATCTGACCTCCCTGTGCTCACAGCACCCTGCGACCTGAAAGCCATTGCCAAGACAGAAGGAGGGAGAGCCCTAGTCTAGGTCTGTCTTTTTGTTCTTATATCTGAGCTGCTGGGTGGTGTGGGGAGTGTTGCTTTTGCTTTTGTTTTTGTTGGTGGTGGTGGTAGGGGCTGGTGGTCAAGGGGGTGGTGGTTGTGGGGAGTGGGGATGCCTTCCATCTTTGACCCTGCAGGTGCTCACCTATGTGTTCACGGAACTGCTACCCTGGCACACCCTGCAGGCACACACGTGCACACACACGTACACGTACACATACCTCATCCACCATTTCTGTTGAGGGCGGTGGAGGAGGAGAAGAAGGCGGAAAAGGGGTTTGGGGTCAGGGTGTCCTAAAAGCCAAAGGTTTTCTCCCGTTGGCACGTGAGGGGACAGACACAATGGACGTCTTTCGCCCCCAAGGGTCCTCTGGCTCTCACTGCCCACAGGGTGGACCGGGCTTCCCTGGGCTCTCAGGCTGCAGAGGCGACACCTCAGCAGGGGTACCACAGGGGCAGTTTCCCTCCACCCCCAGGCCGAGCACCTTGGCGGTTCCACCTCCAGCACCCTCCATGGATTTCCCGCTTCCCTGGGGAGAGAGCACAGGGCAGTCCCCACCAGATTCAGGGGGCTCAACATCAGCTTCATCCCACGTGGTGTCCTCGCTGTCCCCTGGCTTCACCACGAGGTACCATATGTTCGTCCTGTCATCACCTAGTCCTTCAAGCCCTCTCCTCATGGGGTCCTCCTTGGGCCCCAGCTGCTCGTCGCCCAGCAGGCCTCCCAGACCCCAGTGGGAGTCAGAACCCAGTCCTTGGGACACCAGCAGTCCCTGACAGAGTTTGCGCATGTCTTGCCCAGGGTCACCTCTGGTGTCAGCGGCAGCCCCCAGGGACTCTCCCAGGGACCCCTGCTATTCTCCAGCCATGCCCAGGCTTGTGGGTCCCTGAGCCCATCCTACGCAGGAAACATCAGCCGGAGCACTGAGCCTGCCAGGTGTTGGCCCAGGATATTCCCTGGGTTCACCTGTGGCCATCAGTTCCTCACCACCCTGCACACCACCGTGCCTCCTGTGGGATGCAGAGGCCAGCCCCACGGGCACCAAGGGGCCCTGGCAGACCTCCCTCGTGTCCTCAGCAAAGTCCCCCATGAGCTGGGGTGCAGAACCCTGGGAGCCCCGTGGGGACCCCTGCAGCTGCCAGAGGCACCAGCGAGAGGCGGAGTCCAGCCTGCCAGGTCCCTGGCAGACCTCCCTCGTGTCCTCAGCAGAGTTCCCCATGAGCTGGGGTGCAGAACCCTGGGAGCCCCGTGGGGACCCCCGCAGCTGCCAGAGGCACCAGGGAGAGGCGGAGTCCAGCCTGCCAGGTCTCTGGAAGACCTCTCTGGTCTCTTTGATGAGGGCTCCCCTGAACTGGGGCCCCAAACCAGACGAGCCCCCCGAGGCCACCAGCTCCTGCCAGCCCTGCACCAATGGGATGGACAGGCATGATGCAGAGGGCAGCCCAGCGGGCGCCCCGGGGCCCTGGCAGACCTCCAGTGTTTCTTCCTCTGGGTCTTCCCTGAGCTGGGTCGCAGACCCCTGGGAACCCCGCGGGGACCCCTGCAGCTGCCAAAGGCACCAGCAGGAGGCAGAGTCCAGACAGGCTCCTGGCAGACCCCTCACCCCCTGTCTCTTCCAAGGAGTCTCCCAGGGGATGGGAACCAGACCCTGTGGAGCCCCCGATGCCCCCAGCTCCTGGCCGCCCTGCATTGCACCAAAACCCCAGTGGGTCACAGATGGCAGTTCCCTGGATCCCTGGCAGACCTCCCCCATCTTGTCAGCAGAATCTCCTTTGGGCTGGGGCCCTGATCCTGTGGAGCCCCCCAAGGCCACCAGCTCCTGGCCACCCTGCAGCCCTAAGAGAGAATGGCAGGACCCAGAGAGCAGCCCCCCAGCTGCCTGGCAGCCCTGGGAGACCTCCCCTGTCTCTTTGGCAGAATATTCCCTGGACTGGGGCCCTGAACCTAGCGAGGCCCCCGACACCCCCAGCTCCTGGCCGCCCTGCACCCCTCCGATGGGCTGGTGGGAGGAAGGGCCCAGCCTGCCACTGCCACCACAGGGGCTCTGGAAGACCTTCTCTGTCTCTTTGGCAGAGTCTCACCAGAGTTGGGGCACAGGCATCTTGGAGACCCATGGGCTGTTTCCCTCTCTTGACTATTGTGAATGATGCTGCAATGGACACGGGAGTGCAGATATCTCTCTGAGATTCTGTTTTTATTTTGTTTAGATGTATACCCAGAAGTGAGATTGTTGGAAGGATCAATCATTTCTCAACCACTACTATTTTCTAAGTCCTTCTGAGGTTATACAATGAATTATTCATTATTTTCAAATATACGCCATTTGAATCAAAGCTACTGCATATGTATTAGGGAATACAGCTAAAACGACAACAAAAACACTCCCATGAACACTATGGTACCAGAGGGTGTGTCCTCAGGATGACTCCCCAGTGCCAGCTTTCCATAGCACATAAACTTCCACAAGACCCCTGCAGTCGGCAAGTCATTTGATAAAGACTGAACAACAGTTTTCATGGACTGGGGTTGCCTAGGTGCCAGTCAATCCCCAGATAAATGGAGTGATTACAGACTACTTAGGGAACAAAGTAGAGAAACATAGAATTATTTCAACGAGACGAGTGCTATGAGAAGAGAACGATGTTAAGTTGTGCCTGGGGAGCCAGAAATAATCTAACAGAAGAGAAAACATGTCAGACAAGAGGTGAGAATGATTCAAAGTTAATGGAGCAAAATGGGGGAGACAGGCCTAGAAGATGCTAGCAGATGCTGGGGGCACAGCACACCTGGACCAGTGAGCATGCAGTGAGCTGAGAGGGATGGCCATACATTGTCTGCAGGTCCACATGGGCTGATCTCCAGAGCCCAAACTGTGAAGGACTTAATGATAACAGGCATGCTCATGGTCCCCACTGGTTATGTCTCAGCTGTGCTCTCAGCACTGTACAGAGAGCTTCCCACACTTCCAATGGCACAGTGAACTATGATTTCTTTATTTTGTCTGCAGAAGATTCAGTAAGCTTCCCAAGTGATAGTACTAGATATAGGCCGATTGCGTCCAATCTTAGACTGTATTGCTTTAAAATCATTTTCTTTATTTATTTATGTTGGGGCATGCTGTGTCTTCATTGCTGTGTAAATTGTTTTCTCTCTGTGGAGAGAGGGGGCTGCTCTATGGTTGTGTGTCTGGGTTTCTCATTGCTGTGGTTCCTCTTGGGGAGCATGGGCACTGGGGCACATGGACTTCAGTGGTTGCTGGGTGTGGGCTCAACACTTGCAGTGGTCAGGATCTAGAGCACAGACTCAATAACCAAGGCATATGGGCTTCATTGCTCTGTAGCATGTGGGATCTTCCTGGACCGGGAATGAAACTCATGTCTCCTGCATGGGCATGGGATTGTTTACCATGGAGCCACCAGGGAAGCCCCAGTCCCAAACTCAAGACTGATATCTTTATGTCACCGCTTTTTATTGGAGAGTTTCTAAATGATCAGGCCTGGAAAAAGGACACAACCTGTACGTCCTTTCAATGGGATCCCTGAGGCCAGGAGGAGCCGTGCAGACGCCGATGAGGGAGGAAGGGGATGATGTTGCCTTTTGGTACGGTGAGGATCGGACTCGCAGTCCACACTCCTGTTCCCACCGCTCCCCTCCGTGAACTGGAGTTCGAATCTCGATGGGCCTCTGAGCCCACACCTGGCTGGCCTCCATCATGCCGGGTTGACCTTCGGTTCTCACAAACCGGCACGCTTGCTGCCTCTCGACGTGTCCTAGAGAAGAAGACATCGGATTCCATAGTAGATCAGCGTCTTGGACGAGCGACGGCACGACAGCCACAACAAGTGGGATGGATACACACAAACGTTGGTTTCTTTTGGACTATGAGCCCACCTCTGTTCGTGTGTGTGTGTGTGTGTGTGTGTGTGTGTGTGTGTGTGTCTGAGAGAGAGAGAGAGAGAGAGAGAGAGAGAGAGAGAGAGAGAGAGAGAGGCCTTTGTGGTTCTAAAGCAAGAAGCACTGAGGAGTGAAGACATTCTTGAACGAACATATTTTCCTTCATTTCAGTCGTGATGGTGCCATGATTTGGAGGACGACGTGGACTGTTTCGGGGTAGATGATTTTAGAAGGCTGTGAAGGGACTTCCCTGCCTGGTGGTCCAGTGGTGAAGAATCCACCTGCCGAGGAGGCAGGGGACAGGGTGTTTTCGATCGATCCCTGATCCGGGAAGATGCCGCCGGGCTCCGGGCAGGTTCGATACGAACCTACAGAACGGACAGTGCCAGGCGTGAAGGCGAGGGCAGACGGACGGGGGACTCTGGACGAGGATGACTGACACGGACGGACACGGACGTCTCCGTGTAGGTGGGTTGTGGCCGGCACGCTCCTCTGGGGCAGGATGTTCCTAGGACCGTTGGGGAGCGTGCGCGCGCGCGTGCGCGTGGGAGGAGCAGGGGACCGAAGGGCATTCTCTGTCCTCTCTGCTCCACGGGGCCCGCGGGACCCTAATCGGCTCCAAGAGAGGATGCCTCCGATGGAAAGACAAACCCACACGTGAGGGACCCTCCCTTCTGGTTCACTTGGATTCTGAGAGCGTGACGGTCAGGTGCACTCAACGCTCTGGATGTCTGTGCTTCCTGAGATCCCGGCCTACTCACGGGAAGGACCCGTGGAGCCGGATGAGATCTCCCTCTGCACGGCGGCGGCGGCTCCAGGGTGCACACGTTTCAGTGGCTACGGCTTGTGGACATCGCACCGAGAGCCTAACCCCCGGTGTGCCCGACGCCTGTGTCCACGATGGGTGAACAGTTCTAAGTGCGGGAAGCCCCAAACTTGCCACTGCCTGTTCGATCCGCAGGGACTCTGCGAAGAACAAACGTGCCCGGTCTCCTGACCGATTCCCCTTTTCGGAGCCAGCCTGGTGCGTGATCTCTTTTCCAGGCCTCAGGCACACACTGGCGCTGGGGAGCTGTGTCCCTGTTCCTCCTCCTCCTCCTCCTCTTCCTCCTCCTCCTCCTCCTCCTCCTCCTCTCTGTCCCCACCCTTCCCCCCACACGCAGGCTCCCCCACCCCGCCTGGCCCCGGCCCGTCCGGGTCTCCCCCACCCGCAGACAAGGCCAGGAAAAACACGGTCCCCGAACGACGCAGCCGAGAAACAGTGGAAGTCCACTTGGATGCTGTTAGGAGACACCTGAGCAGACCTAGGCCAACACTGCCACCGTGTGGGGTGAGAGGCCAGCGCGAGAGGAGCTCGACAGTTCAGAGGAGGGGGAAGAGGAGCAGGAGGGGGAGAGGGCGGCGGGGGGTGGCGGTGGGGTGGGTTGGGGAGGGGAGGGACAGGCTGAAGCTGTCTCAGGGCGATGACGTGGATGAAAACGTTCCCCTTCAGAAGGGCGCTCCAAAGAGATCGTGGCGGCGGGACCTGGAGAGCACAAAGGGCTTCGTTTTGGAGGCTGATCTTCAAGCTGGGAGTGGGGTGGGGGGTGGGGGGTGGGGGGAGGGGGATCATCCAGACAGAGGAAAGACACCAGGCCCGAGAAGGCAAGAGAGATGCTTTACACAAGTGAATCGGGTGCTTTTCTGTCCATGTGTTCCCTAATCACACTCTCACGGAAAGCCAGCCAGCCAGCCAGCCAGCCAGCCACCATCGTTTCGCTCCTTTTCTGTTCTCTACATTTTGAACGGCGAGTGAGCGAGAGAGTCTTCCAATGGTTTGAGAGGAGTTTGGAATGTCGTGGGACCATGGTACTTTTCAGCCATGGATGAACGTGACGGCTTCTTTTGTCCGCTTCGGCGTTCAGGGTTATCCCGAACTCCCCCTGCCGAGTGAGGCCTGTGTATCGCTGTGTGCTGGAGGACACCGTGCTGTCCACATCTTGATCTTGGACTGAACAAAGCCACCTTGGGGAGTGTGTTCGGTTGCTTGGCTTCGTTTCCTTTCCCTATGGCACTCACCTGACCGTCCTGTCCACTCTTGGGATCGTTCATCTCCCCCTCCCCCTCAAGGCAATCGGGTCCTTTTCTTTCTCCTCCTCCTCACCCTAGTTTCTCCCCCCCTCCCCCCCCCCCCCCCACACACACACAAGTCCCACTCTTCTCAAATAGACGTCTAACTGACTGCCAACCTTTTCTTTTGCCTTCTTTCCTTCCTTCCTTCTTTCCTTCCTTCCCTCCTTCTTCCTTTCCTTTTATTTTGGGGGGGGGGGCGGGGGGCGGGGGGCGTTCCCCCTTTAATTTTCAGCTTGTACAGACGATGTTTTCGTGTAGCACATGACACAGCGATCACCAGGATACATCTAGTTAGTGACTGTCCGTCACCACTTGGTGTCACGGCAAATGACATTTGCCATTTGGTGTCAAGACGTGCCCGCGACTCATGCATTTCATAAGTGGAAGGTTGCACCGCTTCGTCTGTCTCCCTCACCAGTGGCACTCACTCATTCTCTCCCACCCCCAACCCCCGCCCCTCCCTCCTCTGGCCAACCCCCACCCCCCCGACCCCCGTGTGTTCCTTTGTAGTATCTCTGAGCCTGTTTCTGTTTGGTTCTGTTCTGTTCACGGTGTATGGTTTGGTAGGTTCTGCATGGAAACGACTGATCTGAGGTATTTCATGTAGCATAATACCCTCTAAAGGTCTCTCCAGGTTCCTGCAGACTGTGAGATTTCATTCCCTTCTGGTGGTTGAGTCCCATTCCTGTGTGTGTGTGTGTGTGTGTGTGTGTGTGTGTGTGTGTGTGTGTGTGTGTCTGCATGCCCGTGTGCACGCGCGCACGTGAATAGATCCAGGCGTAGGCACACAGACAGAGTTCTAGCATGATGTGTGAACGGATGTCTACCTAGGGATAGGGGTCGATCCCTCACATACACACGTCCGTATCTTCTTTGTCCCCTCCCTCCGTGGGCACCCTGTGGAGTTGCTGGGTTGGGTCGAATGGGGGAATCTTTGGGGGAGGGTACATCGCAGGACTCTTTTCCCTAGTGATGTGGTTTCTCTCTGTGAGGCACCAGGTTATGAGATCTGATGTCTCTGAGTCCACCACCATTTTTCTCAGCTGCAGAAAAGATGCGTTCTATTGATCAGGAGCCACTGTCTTCTGATGTTTCAAACTTGCTGTTGCGATTGCGATTCCAGCTCCTGGGCCTTTCCCCTCCAAATTAGAAGTATCATTGTCCAGATAAATGCCCTGGGGTGCTTCTGTGAGCCTGCCCCCACCCCCAACCCCTCGCAGCCCCAGCCCAGCCCAGCCCAGTCCTGCTGTTGATTTGTTTTCTACCTTGTGCTTCTATGTGTCTGTCTCTTCTACCTTTATTTGAATGAAGGTGTTTGTTTGGGCCTCCTGCCCACTTCGCTCATCAGGGGTTGTTTCCCTTTTGGAGGTTGAGTTGTCTGACTCCTCGATCAGTTTTGGACAGAAAAGCCCCTTTTGCAATATGCTTGTGCTTTCCCAGTATATATGGGCGTGTGTGCCTGCACAACACACACACACACACACACGCATGGGTGTGTGTTTCCTCCTGTGTATGTACGTGTATGTCTGTGAGTATATATATGTACATATATACACCTATATATACACACACGTGTGCACTTAGACATCTACACAGACACATGCATATACATGCACATGTTCACATGTACACTGATTTGTATGTATGGTGTGTATACACACATGTGTACATGTGTGTATATGTGTATATGCACGTTTGCATATGCATATGTGTGTGCACATCTATGCACACTAATCTGTGTATATGCACTATATACACACACGTGCATCTGTACATACGTACATGCAGGCATGTCTACTTATATATACACATGTGTATATATACACATATAGACTCATACATCTATGTGGTTGTATATACTCTATATGTAGATGTCTATGTATGTGTACATATGTATGTATACATGTGTACATATACACATACATAGACACATGCAAATATATGTGTATATATGTAAGCATGCACGTACATGTGTGTATATATGTGCACACACACCTGTGCGTATACATCATACATATTCACACGTGTGCACGTTTATCTGTCCTCGTTTATTTATATGTATGTGCATGTGTATATTGACGTATCTGCACATATGAGTGTGTGTATTCATGCCTGTGTATATCCATGTACGTATGTGTATATATGCCTGTATATATGTATATACACACAAGCATACATGTACACTATAAAGAACTAGGCATACACGTGTGCACACAGACACATGCATGTACGTGAGCATGCCCTTTGTACGTGTTTGTTTATAAGCATGTGTGCACTTATATATAGACACGAAAATGCATGCGTATACATATGTACACGCATATATGTACATGTGTATGCATTCTCTCTCTCTCTCTCTGACTTTTAAGCTGCCAGGACAGTTCTAGGACTTGACTTTCCTGCCTGGTAGTTTTGTTTCATTTCATTTTGGTTCTACTTCAAAAGGTTATTTATTCATTTAATTGGCTGTTGTCATGGAACCCGGGGTTTATTTAGTGGATCCCTATTGACTTGGTCCTCCTCACCACCATGCCCTTCAACCTCCTATGCCTCCCCCCCATCCCCCATACCCGCAGCACTGCCACCCCAGACCCCTGGCCACCTGCCTTTCCAGTGTTTGTGGCCAGTTATTTTGAAATCCATGTTCTCCTGACATCAAGTGCCTCTGGTGTCCCTCTTTCCATGGGTGCTGCTCTTGCTGTGAGTGTCACGGGTGCAGCTGGTACTTTGGGTGCCTCTCTTGTCCTGGGTGCCCCTGGTGTTTCGGGTGCTGCTCTTGCCATGGGTGCTGCTGTTGCCGTAGATGTCATGAGTTCTGCTGGTGTCTCGGTTGCTGCTCTTGTCCTGGGTGCCACTGGTGTCCCAGGTGTCACTCTTGTCATGGCTGTCCCTGGTGTCTTTGGTGCCACTGGTGTCCTGGGTGCCGCTGGTGTCCCAGGTGCCACTCTTGCCATGGGTGCCAGTCTTGCCATGAGTGTCTCAGGTGCCACTCCTGTCCCGGGTGCTGCTGGTGTCTCGGGTGACACAGGTGCCACTGGTGTCTCGGGTGTCACTCTTGTCGCGGGTATCACTCGTGTCTCACGTACTGCTGGTGTCACTCTTGTCACAGATATCTTGGATGCTGCTGGTGTCTTGTGTGCCACAGATATCGCTCTTGCCCCAGGTGTCAGGCATGTGGTGGGTGTGGTGGGTGTCAGGGATACCATGGGTGGAGGGAGTGGCCCCATGGTCACACCAGGAAGATGGATAGGTGGGGCAGTGGTAGAGCCAGTGATCCCATCTGAATCGTGGGTTGTCTCCAGTATCCAAGTGGTCTCCCTCAGGAATAGCCAGGCTGGTGTGATGGTGGAAATCTCGGGGCTTGGAGGCTGAGGTTTTTGGATGGTGAAGTCCTTCATGGCAAGGGAGGGCTTCACAAGGATGGACTGGGGCCCCACTGTGGGTCTATTCAAGCTCAGATTTTCTGAGCTCTGGCTTTCAGCCCACCTAGAGCCCAGAAGCTTCTGCACTGTCACTTCCAAGTCTTTGTCACAGAGTGGCTGGAGTGGCTCCTTCTCATCCATCTTGACCCATGGATGCTGCCAAAGAGGGGGTAAAGTAGGTCTGGTTGACGAGTTGAGGGTCAGCATGCTTGCTATTAGTGTTATTTCATATTATAGGTAGTCGGTCACATGATAATGCCCTGTGAGCACACTCTGCTTCATCTCCTGGTAATCTTGTCCTTCAAAGGGTTTGAACTCACTCACCATGATGTACAGGACGATGCCAAGGCTCCACACATCCACCAGCAGGCCTAAGGACATCCACCCCCAGAAGATCTCAAGGGCTGTGAAGGCAGGGGCGCCATGGAATGTACATAGCTTCTCTTCAGGGTGGTAGTTGTTGCTCAGACCGAAGTCTGCAATCTTCACTTTCTGGTCAACATCAAGGAGCAAGTTGCTTGGTTTCAGGTTCCGGTGCACGATACCCCACTCATGGCAGTGGTTCAGGGCCGAAAGGAGCTGTCGGAAGGGGCATTGGGCTTCCTTCTCAGTCATGTGGCACTGCTGATCCAGGTAGGTTTGCATGTCTCCCCCGCTCATGTATTCCATAACCATGATAGTAAAATCTTTCATGTCAATGACATTGAGGAGTTGGACAATGTTTTCATTGTCTAGCAGCATCATACTTCTCCTCTCACTCAAGAACTCTTGGAGGTTGTATAACCTCCATTTCCATTTCTTTATTACCTTAAGGGCCACCTCAGTCCTGGCAACAACATGCCAGGCCAACTTAACTGTAGCAAGGTGTACTTCTCTAATAGTGTGGACAATTTCACAATTCTCTATTTGAGTTCCTTTATTTGAACAAATGGCCATTAGGTCCTGCATGGTGGTAAACCCTAACTACTCTACCAGCTAACTACTCTACCAGCTAACTACTCTATGCCAACTATACTAACAAACACTATGCCAACTAAAGGAACAAATGCTATCTGTGGGAATTTTCTTCCCCGGGACTTGGAAGTGGCAAACCTGAAAGAACAACACTCAGACAGTCTCTGCAAGGACTGACAACTTTATTTCTGCAGTCAAGCCTTTTTATAGGAGCAAGGAACAAAAAGCTTAGAGCATACGGCCAGCAGAGCACGTACAAGGCTAAGATATAATCAGTAAAAGATACTTCAAGGACCAGCCCGTTCTTAATGACCCATGTGTTTATCCATGACCCATTTCCTCAAGCAACGTCTTTAATGTTTAATCGCTAAATTCTGGTGCAGAGCATAGCCAAAGGCAGGAAATGTTTTTCAGCTATCAGTACACAATGCCTGGGTACTTCTGGCCCTTCGCCATTTCCCCGAGGACCTTCTCCTTCAAGGCTATTTTGCACTGTGCCTCCCAACACTATCTATGCCAACTAAACGAACAAACGCTAACTATGACAACTATATTAGCAATGAAACTATGCCAACTATACTAACACTAACTATGCCAACTATACTAACAGGACTAACTATGCCAAATACACTAACAATGCTAACTATTCTAATACTACCTATACTAACTAAGCTAATAAACTATTAACTATACCAAATATGCTAACTGCACCAATGATACTAACTATACTAATACTAGTTGCTGCTGCTGCTGCTAAGTGGCTTCATTTGTGTCCGACTCTGTGTGACCCCATAGAAGGCAGCCCACCAGGCAATACTAGCAGCACTAACTAAAAAAATAAAAATAAAAGATAAAATGTGAACAAGAATTAAGGGGGGGAATGGGAAAAAGGAAAAAATAAGAAAATGATACAAAGAAAAACTCTACAAACAAGAAAAAATATATATATATATATATATATATATATATATATATATATATATGAAAAGAGAAGCAGAACTAAGGGGGGGAAATTGGAAAAAACAAAATGAAGTAAAAAATTTAAAAAAAATTTAAAAGAGAAACACTAAAATGAAAAAAAAGAGGAAAAGAACTAAGGGGGAAAAACAGAAAACAATGGCAAAAACAAAATGAAAGAAAAATGAGAAAAAGGGAAAATTTTTTTAATTAAGAAAAGAAAAAAATGAGAAAAATAAAAAAGAGGAGGGGGGGGAGGAAAAATAAAATCAGAATGGCAAAAACACAGGAAAAAAACATGGTAACTGTGGGTCCAGCTGTCAGGTCATCAGTATCAGCTTCCTGGGATCTAAGGAGCAAAAACCTGGGGCCAGCTGGGCTCCTATATAAGGTTTTTAGTGAGTTTCATCACAATTTTGCCCTGTGAGGACAGAGCAGGAAACAGACCAATCGTGGCTGAGGATAAATCCTAATGGTTTTCTCTCTTTTCAGGTTCAAAGCCCCTTTACATTTATGAAAAAGGGTCCTAAAGAGATTTTTCTTTATATATGCTATTAGAGACTGGTATTCACTTTCTTCAAAATTATAAGCTGTATAATTCTTCAGCAGCCTTTCCATGTCTAGTTTGAAAATCAGTAATGATGTTAAGGACCTCATAACATCTACACTTGAAATATTCAATTCCTTTTCCTTAAACTCTGGTCTCAAAATAAAGTGACCATTTAAATGAACTTAACTATACTATCGAAACTCTCCTGTTGCATAAGACACATAATTAATGTCTGCAAAGCTGAGAGATTTTCTGGGAGGATCATGAACAGATTTCTCATTGGGAGCCTCACAGGCCACATGACATTCAGTGTATTTGAAGTGTTGAAGGGAAAGAAGCTGTCAACCAAGAATCCTATGTGTAGCAAAACTGTCCTTTGAAAATGAAGGAGAAATTAAGACATGCCCAGTTTATAAGAGTTGAGAGAGTTCTGCCTCAGCACGGAGTCCTTCAGGTTGGAGTGCAGGATTTGTGACAGTAAATCAAAGCCTTATGAAGAGATAAAGATCTCTGGTAAAAATAGATAGAGGGGTAATTAGAAAAGCTAGTGCAACACTTCTATAATTAAAACAGATAACCAGCAAGGTCCTACTATGTAGCACAGGGAATTCTTCCCAATGTTCTATGTCAGCCTGGATGGGAGGGGAGTTTGGGGAAGAATGGATACATGTATATGTATGGTTGAGTCCCTTTGCTGTACACCTGAAATTATCACAAAATTGTTAATCAGCTATATTCCACTATATATATGAGGGGGGTTTGGGATGGGGAACACATGTATACCTGTGGCGGATTCATGTTGATGTATGGCAAAACCAATACAATATTGTAAAGTAATTAGCTTCCAATTAAAATTAATTTTTTTAAAAAATGAAAAGCTAGTACTATTGTAACTTTGGTTTGTAGCTCCACTTTTTGTTTTCAATTTGATTTGACACTACTTTGTAATAAGCATTCACACACAAAAATCATCATCTGTTTTTAATATTTTGTTTTTACTTTGGGATAAAAATTCTGATTGGTCTCTAAAAATGAATGTATGTGCCTGACTTCAAGGATAGCCTTTGAAAATTGCAGTGTCTTTGTCCTCCAATATGAAGGTAAACCAGGGTCAGGTCCCTTTGAATACAGCAGCTCAGTAACAGAAGCTACAAGATAGACTGATATGAGGCAATAGCAATGAGAACAGGCTTCAAGAAAAGGAACTGAGGACCATTATTAATAGGTCCACAAAAGTTTCAGAACCCCTTTTCCAAATACAGCCTTGAATAGCATTATAGTAAAAAAAAAAAAAGTAAAAAAACTGTAAGAAATGTGTAGAACCGTGTATTATTAGTAATGTGCAATGCTAGTTACTCAGTCATGCCTGACTCTCTGCAATCCCATGGACTGTAGCCTGCCAGGCTCCTCTGTCCATGGGATTCTCCAGGCAGGAATACTGGAGTGGGTTGCCATGCCCTCTGCCAGGGGATCCTCCCAACCCAGGGATGCCCACTTCTCTTGCATCTCTTAGGTCTCCTGCATTGACAAGCTGGTTCTTTACCACTGGTGCCACCTGCAAAGCCCCAATAGTCTGCAAGGTACCATGAAAGAAAAACCCACACTGAGTGCCTTGAACAGCAGAAATTTATTTTTTCACAGTTCTAGAAGGCTAGAAGTCCAAAATCAAGGTGTTCTTAGGGTTGGTTTCAGTTACTGGCTTGTAGACAACCACCTTCTGACACTATTGTCCTTGTTGAGTCACTAAGTCATATCAGACTCTTTTGCAACCCCATGGACAGGACTGTGGCCTGGCAGGCTCCTCTGTCTCTGTCCTCACATAACTTCTTCTCTCAGTACACACAGAAAAGAGAGAGAGTTCTGAGTGTCTCTTCTACTTCTCACAAGGCTGCTTCCTATCAGACTAGGGCCCCACCCTTTGGCCTCATTTAACCTCTAGCCTCCTTAGGACCCTATCTCTAAATATAGTCACATTGGTGGTTAGGACTTCACTGTATAAATTTTGAGGAATACAGTTTTGTTCATAACATTCTGCATTTTCCCCCAAATTTATGTCCTTCTCATGTCCACAATACACTCACCCCATCTCAACATCCCCAGAATTATTTTTTAAATTCATGTTGAGGTATGGCAAAACCAATAAAATATTATAAAGTAATTAGCTTGCAATTAAAATAAATAAATTTATGTTAAAATAAACATAAAATCTAACATTTCAAGGGTCAATAAAATAAAAATGCTTAAAAAGAAATAAAAAATAATTTATTTTTTAATTGAAGGATAATTGCTTTCCAGAATTTTGTTATTTTCTGTCAAACCTCAACATGAATCAGCCATAGGTATACATATGTCCCCTCCATCTTAAACCTCTGTCCCATCTCCTTCTCCATCCCACCCCTCTAGGTTGATACAGAGCCCCTGTTTGAGTTCCCTGAGCCATACAGTAAATTCCTATTGACTATCTATTTTATGTATGGTAATGTAAGTTTCCATGTTACTCTCTCCATACATTTCCTCATGTCCATAAGTCTGTTCTCTATGTTTGTTTCTCCATTGCTTCACTGCAAATAAATTCTTTGGTACCATTTTTCTAGATTCCCATATATATGCTTAAGAAAATGATATATATCTTTCTCTTTCTGACTTACTTCACTCTGTATAATAGGCTCCAGGTTCATCCACCTCATTAGGATGGATGCGAATGTGTTCCTTTTATGGCTGAGTAATAGTCCATTGTGTATATATATCACAACTTCTTTATCCAATCTACTGTTGATGGACATCTAGGTTGCTTCAGTGTTCTAGCTATTGTAAATAGTGCTGCAGTGAACATTGGAGTACATGTATCTTTTTCAATTTTGGTTTCCTGAGGGTGTATCAGAGAAGGCAATGGCAACCCACTCCAGTACTCTTGCCTGGAAAATCCCATGGACAGAGGAGCCTGGTGGGTTGCAGTACATGGGGTCCCTAAGAGTCGGATATGACTAAGTGTCTTCATTTTTACTTTTCACTTTCATGCATTGGAGAAGGAAATGGCAACCCATTCCAGTGTTTTTGCCTGGAGAATCCCAGGGATGGGGGAGCCTGGTGGGTTGCCGACTGTGGGGTCACACAGAGTCAGACACGACTGAAGCAACTTAGCAGTAGTAGCAGCAGGGTGTATGCCTAGAAGTGGGGTTGCTGGGTCATATGGTGGTTTTATTCCTAATTTTTAAAGGAATTTCCATACTGTCTTCCATACTGGCTATATCAATTTACATTCGCACCAACAGTGCAAGAGGGTTCCCTTTTCTCCATACCCTCTTCAGCATTTGTTGTTTGCATATTTTTTGATAATGGCCATTCTGGCCGGTGTGAGGTGATAATCTTCATTGTAGTTTTGATTTGCATTTCTCTGATAATAATCAAGATTGAGCATCTTTTCATGTGTTTGTTAGCCATCTGTATGTCTTCTTTAGAGAAATGTCTTGTGTAGGTCTTTTGCCCCACTTTTTGATTTGGTTGTTTGTTTTTCTGGTATTGAGTTGTATGAGCTCCTTGTATATTTTGGAAATTAATCCTTTGTCAGTTGTTTCATTTGCTATTATTTTCTCCCATTCTGAGGGTTGTCTTTTCACCTTGCTTATACTTTGCTGTGCAAAAGCTTTTAAGTTTAATCAGATCTCACTTGTTTATTTTTGTTTTTATTTCCATTACTCTTGGAGGTGGGTCACAGAGATTGTTGCTTTGATTTATGTTATCGAGTGTTCTGCCTATGCTTTCCTCTAAGAGTTTTATAGTCTCTGACCTTACATTTAGGTCTTTAATCCATTTTGAGTTTATCTTTGTATATGGTGTTAGGAAATGTTCTAATTTTGTTCTTTTACATGAACATTCTCAGAATTCTTAAACCATTCAAACATCAATTCCAAGTCCAAAACCTCATTAAAATGTCACTTCATCAGGTCCAGATGAGAAGTGACACATAAAATTAATCCTCACCTGCCGGGAGCCGGCGAGAGACATTCCACTCGTGACAAAGGTCATGAGGAAGGAGGCTCGGCATATGCAAAGGCGGGATCGAGCCTCGGGAGTGCCCCCGGATATTCTCGAGCATCTACCCCCAAAAAACCAGAGTCTGCCTACTTTATTGCTTTGTGCTCTCACCTCTGACTTTACTGGGGGCTGTCCCCCACCACCATCTCACTCTCTCTGTCAAAGAGTTAACTTACAGCTCCAATTAATAAAGTTCCTGGGCAATTAGGAGTGTTTAAATCCAAACCCCTCAGATGGCTCTCTAACTCGCCTGACAAGATTACCCGGACACCTACAGCTATGCATAATAAAGTTCCTGGGCAATTAGGAGTGTTTAAATCCAAACCCCTCAGATGGCTCTCTAACTCACCTGACAAGTTTACCCAGACACCTACAGCTATGCATACGATTGTTTACAGTCTCCCAGCCTCGAGAGGCACGGGAAGCTTAAGATATTCAAATAGCTTAGAGCCTCTCAGAGAGTTAGAAACTGTCAGAACAAAACTAGTAAAAGATTTCATTGATGAGCCAATGTTTGTTGCCAAGTTTTCACATCCCCTGAATTGTATCCTTGAATGTGTATTAATTAATATAGTTGGTATGTAGAAAAAATAAGTAGTGGCCTTGGTGTTAGTAACTTTAGACTCTTAAGGTAATAAATTCTTTCCTTTGTAAACCCATTACACATCCGCCCTATAAGAATGTAATTTTATCTTCGAAAGATGGCGCCAAACCTTAAAATAATTACTCTTAGAGAAAATAAGTCTTTGTTGATAAGTGCTTGTCAAGAGTCATAAAATGTTAATAGGCCTCTGGCCAGAAGATGATGTAAATCACCTAAACCATTTGTATACGATAAATTTGCAGGAAAGAAACCCTGGTTTTTGATAAGCATCAAAGACTGCTGACTTTGCATCCCCTATTATCCTCTATGTGTAACTTAGGGTATAAAAGCCCCTGTTGAAAATAAAGCTATGGGCCTTGCTCACCAACGCTTGGTCTCCCCATGTCATTCTTCCCTTTAACTTCCAGCTGAGTGTCCATCTGGAGCGCGGATATCCTCTGCGACCATTTATTTGCCTGGGCTTCTAAGACCCACTCGAGAAGGTGTCTAAGGTGGGGCACCTTCCGCTATTCGAGAGGGCGCCTGCGGCCTCCGTGGTCAGAGCTAACCTGGTGTCACGGGTTATATTGATTTTCCGCGTAAACCAAGCCACTCAGCTTCTTTTCTCCACTGAATTTTCCTACTGAGCTATCCTCATTCTATTACTCTTTATTATCTCTAATTAACATTTGAATAGGTCGCCTAGCCGTCTCTCCTTCGAATACCCTGGATCAGCCGGGGCTGGACCTCGGCACTCACCAAAACCATAAAGAAAAATATGACATATTGTTGAAGCACACAGCAGAAAATTTGGATAAGTAAATGTACTCTGAGTGCTGTAAAGGATCCCATTCCCTTAAATGAACAAGAACCCATACTTCCAATTCAAACTGCCATAGAATTCTTTTCTCAGAACCTCATATGATTTTGACATTCATATGGGACAGTGAGTGAGGACAAGAGATTTTTAGGAAAACAAATCGATAGGAGGATAGAAAGACTTTCCTAATCTGATGTCAGAGTGTCCTGCAAGACAGTTGTAAGTAAAAGAGTGAAGCGTCAGTGCAGAACACACTGAAGTCATGCAGTATAATAAAAGTACAGAAGCAGACCCATTTAAAATGAGTTTAAAGTCTAAAAGCAGTTAGTCATAGAGAGAAGAAGATTTTTTTTTAATGAACACTATAAAACTACAGAAAGTTTTATTTTAAGGACATTAAAGAATGTGTTCATTGCTCCGTTGTGTCGGACTCTTTGTGACCCCATAGACTGTAGCCCACTACGCTCCTGTACCCATGGCATCCTCCAGCCATGAATACTAGAGTGGGTAGCCATTCTCTTCTCCAGCGAATCTTCCCAACCTGAGGATCGAACCCAGGTCTTCTGCATTGCAGGTAGATTCTTTACCATCTGAGCCACCAGGGAAGCCCAAGGACTGGTAAAGAAGACCTAAATAAATGAAAAGCTATTGTATATTTATGGATCAAAAAAAAACTGAATATTATTCACGTAACAGTAAATTGATCTACAGATTCAACACAATATCCATCAAAACCCCAGCTTCTTTGCAGAAATTGGCAAGCTAGTCCTAAAATTCATATGGAAATATAAAGGACCCAGGATAGCCAAAGCAATCTTTAACTTTGAAAGAACAAAGTTAAAGGGCTCAGACATGTCAATTTCAAAACTTACTACAAGACACTAATAATCAAGACAGTGCAGTACTAACATGGGCTTCTTTGGTGACTCAGCAGTAAAGAACCCACCTGCTAATGCAGGACACACAGATTTGATCCCTGGATCTACTCACTCCAGTATTCTTGCCTGGGAAATCTCACGGACAGAGGAGTCTGGCAGGCTGCAGTCCACACTGTCCATGGGATCACAAAGAGTCAGATGTGACTTAGTGACTGAACAACAACATGGTGCTAACATAGCATAGACACATAGATTGATGAAATCGAATTGAAAGTCCAAAGACAAATCCATATATCTATGTCAATTGATTTTCTACAATAGTCACAATACCAATTTGATGAGGGAAGAACAATTTCTTCCTCACTGGTGAAGGACAACTGAATATGCAAATGCAAAAGAATGAACTTGGACTCCTATCATATACTGTATGCAAAGCATTAAATGAAAATTTATCAGAGACCTAAATTTAAGAGCTAGAGCAACAAAGCCCTTGGAAGAAACTCTGTAGCCAATCTTCATGCTTTGGATTAGGAGATGGTTTCTCAGATATGATACAAAAAAGAAGCTACAACAACAAAAATAGATAAATGGGACTACATGAAAATTTAAAGCTTTGTTGCTACAAGGGATGTGATCAAGAAAGTGGATAGCCCACAGAATGGGAAAAAATATTTAAAAATCATACACATGAAAGGGAATTTGTTTCTATGCCTGTTTGTAAGTCCAACAAAGTTCGCCTAGGTATCCAATAAACACAGTTGGCTATAAAGTACTGCAGTGTAATAGGTTTATGATACTTTTCACACAAATAACACAGAAAAAGCAAACCCAAAATAAAACATTCTTCATCTTACATTACAGGACCTTGAAAAAGTACCGTAGTACAGTTACAATAGCTGTATGTTTGCATCTTTGAAAGTTCTCAACTTGAAGGTTCATATGTAGGGGACTTACTGTAAACTGTATACATTGAACAGTGACTTTTGGGCTATGTGAATTGTACCTCAATAATGTTGTTGGAGAATTTTTAAAAAACTGTATAAGAGAGAAAGTGGTCAACTAATTTAAGAGGAATAAATAAAATGAGAGCCCAAACTCACCACATACAACAGAATAAATTCTGCCTTGATTAAAGTGTTTTAGTGTAGTCATTAAACTGGAATAGAACTACCAGGATAGGAAAGACCTTTTCAAGCATAAAACAAATGACAAGAAAAAATTGATATGGGTTATTAGTACAGAAAAATTTAAGAGCTGAATGTTAATTTTTTTTTCCTGTAATTCAGCTCACCCCTATACACAAGCCTCCATTTTTGCTCTAAGCAGGAAAACCCAAACTTGGCTGTAGCTTATGCTCTTAAGCACAGTGATTTCTGAACCTTAACCTGGTCAATTAGGGATTGGTCCTGTGCTTTTCACTCCTTCTTCCTAGATGTGGTCTCATTTTCTAAGGAGGAAAAGAAGATGAAAGGAAACTTAGGTAGCTGTTTGGCTCTGAAGGAGGGCAATCTGGCCCTTAGAGCTGGGCTTCCCTCCTCCCTGCCTTCTCTGAATAGTCGCTGGAAGGACTGATGCTGAAGCTGAAGCTCCAATATATTGGCCACTAATGGAAAGAGCCAATTCATTGGAAAAGACACGGATACTGGAAAAGATTGAGGGCAGGAGAAGGGGGCAACAGAGGATGAGATGGTTGGATGGTATCACCAACTCAATGGACAAGAGTGTGAGCAAACTCTGGGATATGGTGAGGTACAGGGAAGTCTGGCCTGATGCAGTTCATGGGGTCACAAACAATCGGAAACTATTGAGCAACTGAACAACAACTTCCTTCAGCCAGCTAACCCCCTGTAGCTGGTCTCTGGCCACCACAGCACATGGTTTTGGTACCCCAGCACACATGAGCTCACAAGGTTGTTTTCTTTTAATTTTTTTAAGATCAGTCTTTATTTATTTTTGCCATGCTTCACCGCATGTGGGATCTTAGTTCCCCAGCCAGGGATGGAACCCATGCCCCCTGCGTTGGGAGCACAGAGGAACAGTAGACTGACAGGGAAGTTTCTCACAAGGTTGTTTATACTGCAGTGTCCTTTCGTTTCAGTGTCCTGGACATTGCCTGGGTCGTATTGTGAGGATACAGCAGCATCACATAATTTGTCAGCACCCCAACAGTTTTGAGTCTGGCTGTGATGACACAAAGAGGTACTGGCCCCACCCTAGGGCAGCACACAACCTCTCCCACCTCAGATAAGGACTATGATGTCTGGAAGTGGCATCATCCCTCCCGTACACCACCTATCATAATGCACAATTCCTACTCAATTATGATTTCTTATGGTGCCATTCTCAGTGGTGTGTGTTATGCTGTTGCCGTTCCATCACTAAGGAATGTTCGACACTTTGCAACCCCATGGACTGCAGCATGCGGTCTGTAGGGAAGCCTTGTCCTTCAAATCTCCCGAAGTTTGCTCAAATTCATGTCCATTGAGTCGGTGATTTTTCTAACCATCTCATCACCTTGATTTCCTTTAGGATTGATTGATTTGATCTCCTTGTTATCCAAGGGATTCAAAAGAGTCTTCTCTTGAAAGCATCGCATTTGAAAGCATCAGTTATTCGGTGCTCAGCCTTCTTTATGGTCCAGTTCTCACATCTGTACATGACTACTGGAAAACCCATAGTTTTGACTGTACAGACTTTTGTTGGCAAGGTGATGCTTCCACTTAATATGCTGTCTAGGTTTGTCATAGCTTTCTTTCAAAGGAGAAATCATCTTTTAATTTCATGGCTGCAGTCATCATCCACAGTGATTTGGGAGCCTGAGAAAAGAAAATCTGTCACTGCTTCCACTTTTTCCCCTTCTATTTGGCATGAAGCGGAGAAGGCAATGGCACCCCACTCCAGTACTCTTGCCTGGAAAATCCCATGGGCAGAGGAGCCTGGTAGGCTGCAGTCCATGGGGTTGCTAAGAGTCGGACACGAGTGAGCGATTTCACTTTCATGCATTGGAGAAGGAAATGGCAACCCACTCCAGTGTTCTTGCCTGGAGAATCCCAGGGACAGGGGAGCCTGGTGGGCTGCCATCTATAGGGTCACACAGAGTCAGACACGACTGAAGTGACTTATCAGCATTTGGCATGAAGAGACTGGGACGCCAGGCTTTTGAATGTCGAGTTTCAAGCCAGTTTTTTTCACTCTGTTCTCTCACCCTTATCAGGAGGCTCTTCAGTTCCTCTTCACTTTCTGCCATTAGAGTGGAGTGGTATTATCTGCATATCTGAGGTTATTGATATGTCTCCCAGAAATTCCAGCTTGTATTTCATCCAGCCTGGCATTTTGGATGATGGACTCTATGTATAAGTTAAAGAAGCAGGGTGACAATATACATCCTTGACATCCTCCTTTCCCAATTTGGAACCAGTCCATTGTTTCATGTCCTGTTCTGTTACTTCTCAACTCACATACAGGCTTCTCAGGAGACAGGTAAGGTGATCTGGTATTCCCTTCTCTTTTTGGAATTTTCCACAGGTTGTTGTGATCCTCGTGATCCACATAATCAAAGGCTTAACCTAGTCAATGAAGCAAAGTAGTAGAAGTGTTAGTCACTCAGTCATGTGCGACTCTTTGCGACCCCATGGCCTGTAGCTTGCCAGGCTCCTCTGCCTGTGGGGTTTTCTGGGCAAGAATACGGGAATGGGTTGCTACTCCCTTCTCTAGAGAGTCTTCCTGACCCAGGGATTGAACCTGGGTCTCTTGCATTGCAGGCAGAGTCTTTACCGTCTGAGCTACCAGGGAAGCAAAAGTAGTTTTTCTGGAATCCCCTTGGTTTCTCTATGATCCAGCGAATGTTGGCAATTTGATCTCTGGTTCCTCTGCCTCTTTGAAACCCAGCCTGTACATCTGGAAGTTCTCAATTCATAGACTGCTAAAGACTAGCTTGAAGGATTTTGAGCATAACCTTCCTAGCATGTGAATTGAGCACAATTGTACAATAGTTTAAACATTCTTTGGCATTGCCCTTCTTTGGGATTGGAATGGAAACTGACCTTTTCCAGTCCTGTGGCCACTCTCTTTAATTTACAGATTAAATCTGGATCCTAGAGTTTTCAATTATTCTAAATTTAATCCTCTGTGAAGAAACTGTTTGATTAGGACCTTGGAACAGTGGGTTGGCAGAGAATAAAGTAAACTTTTATCTTGTTGAGGGACTTACACAAGAAGAATGCTTCTGTCTGGTATAAAAGTCTGAACTGGTAGATGGTAGAGGGTAGAAGAGCTCTGCTCCCTGAGGTCACTCAGAGACCCAGATGCCTTCCATCTGGCGGGTCCTCCACCCTAGAGGAATGTGCTCCAGCCAGAGAAAGTGAGGAGAGAGCCGAGAGGGCCACCTCTGTCACTCTCTTCTTGGTGTAACTTTGAACTTTCTGAGCTCCTAATCTTCATAATGGGGTATTACTGTCCATGTCAAATTATGGTTGGGAAGTTGTTTTTTAATTGAAGTGTAGTTGATTGACACAAGTGTGTGTTAATTTCTGCTCTACAGCCAAGTGATTTAGTTATACATATATACACATTCTTTTTAAATATTCTTCTCCATTATAGTTTATTGAACATAGGATATTGAATGTAGTTCTCTGTGCTACACATTAGGAACTTGTTTATCCATCCTATATATAAAAGCTTACGTCTGCTAACACCAGCCTCCCACTCAGTCCCTTCCGCAGCCCCCTCTCCCTTGACAACCACCAGTCTGTTCTGTCAGTGATTCCGTTTCTGTTTCATATGTAGGTTCATTTGTGTCATTGTTTAGATCCCACTCATAAGTGATATCACATGGTATTTGTCTTTCTTTTTCTGACATTTCACTTAGTATGATAATGTCTAGTTGCATCCATGTTGCTGCAGATGACATTATTCCATCCTTTTTTGTGGCTGAGTAGTATTATATTGTATATATGTACTACATCTTCATCCATTCCTCTGTTGATGGACACTTAGGTGGTTTCCATGTATTGGATGTGTGAATAGTGGTGCTATTAACATCAGGGTGCATATATCCTTATGAATTTTAGTTTGTCCAGTATATATCCTGGAGTGGGATTGCTGGATCACATGGTACTGCTTGTTAGTTTACTGAGGAACCTCTGTACTGTTTTCCACAGTGGCTGCACCAACATACAATCCCACTAGCATGGTAGAAGGGTTCCCTTTTCTCCACAACCTCTCTAGCATTTATTTGTAGACTCTTTAATGATGATCATTCTGACTGGTGTGGTAGTTCCTCACTGTAATTTTGATTTGCATTTCTCTAGTAATTAGGGATATTGAGTACCTTTTCCTGTGTTTATTGGCCATCTGTATTTCTTTTTTTGGAGAAATGTCTATTTAGGTCTTCTGCCTATTTTTGGATAGGTTTCTTATTGTTGTTGTTGAGTTGTATAAGCTCTTTTTACATCTTGAAAATTAAAACCTTATTGGTTGCATCACTTGCAAATATTTTCTCCCATTCTATATATGGTCTTGTGTCTGGGAGGTTTTGATTAATTGGTTTATTGTGAAGCACCTAGCAGCCTGAGTCATAGCAGGTGCTCATTCTATGTCTCTTCCTTTCTCCTCCACATTGTGTCTTGCTGGGGAAAATGAGATGACCCTGACCATTGGCTCAGTTTCCATTTTGAGCCTTCAGTAAGTTTTGTTGATGTAGTGTCAGCTGCATTTCCTATTCCCAACACAATTCCAGCCAGAACAATTCTCCTTGAATGGAAAATGTTCAGAACAGCCACCCTAATTCTCAACAGAAAACCTAGTTTCCAATTTTGTTCAGAAGATAGAGACCACACACTGACTGATATGTATCATCCCAGATGTTTTACTTTGCGTGCTCAAAGATGTATTTATATTATAAACACACGTGGTTTGTACTTTCTTTATAATAAACCAAACATATTTTTTTATGAAACTTGTTTTTTTTCCTACTGATCAATATGTTATTAACTTTCCCCCAATATGAGTACATAAGGGTCACTTCATTCTTTTGAATTGTATTTACTATTGCCTCATTTTTGTCCATTGCTGATGGACATTTAATTGTTTCTGCTTTTTTTGCTATCACAAACAAATGCTGCCATAAACATCCTGGAACGTACATCTTTATGCCTAAAGGGTAATACTCTTATAGGATAGATTTTAGATGGACTTAAATTGACAGACATGCTTATCTGGATACTGCTAAATTATCATCAAAATGTCTCTACCAAAGTATATGAGAGTTCCCCTTTTTACCAACTTTATATAGGTTTCCAGTGTTTTAAAAATTTTGCCAATCTGATGGATGAAAATTTATATCTTAATGTAATTTATACTTTTCTGTTTGGTATGTCTTTTGGCTCTTTGTGTTTTTTCTTTAACCCATCTTTCCTTCTTTACTGCCAACCTACTTGACCTTCCTCTTTCCCCTCCTCCCTCCATTACTTCCTCCCTCCTTCTTTCCTTCCATATATATATATATATATATATATATATATGTGTATGTATAAAGGGGTTGAAATCCAACACTAGCATTATTTTGTTGCCCAAATCATTCTATCTTTGGCCATTGGGAGAGTTAAAAGGTTGGCTGCATGTAAACTAGTACATGAATGCATGCACACACACACATGCACATGCATGCATGCGCACACACATACACACAAGTGCATATATGCACACACAACTATTTTCCTTCCATATGTATGAATTTACACTGAAATCTTGATGCCAATCCAGGACCATAAAGGTCAAGATTATAGTAAAGCTCTAATATGATTATACCTTTTTCTTCTTTTTTGGCAACTTTTTTCTCTGAGAGGGACAAGCCTGGTGTGCATTATCAGCAATGTATTTTTCTGGTTTGACTTTCATATACACATCAAGTAGTCTCAGAATTGATGATGCATATTCCCTTTGAAAAGAAAAAATATGACCAATGAGAATGTAGAGTGGTTACATCATTCTTCCTGTCTGTTGCCTTAGAGCTTCCAAGCAGAACCCTCTTCCAGGGTAACTCAGGTCACCCCTTTTTTTCCTGCCCTCTTCAGTGTGTTTATAGTGTTCATCTGTTGTACAGTTATACTCCTTTGTCACAGACTGTGTGCCTTCTTGGGTTCTCCCCACCTCCTGGGTGATGGAGAACCAGGAGGTTCTTTTTATCATTTGACATACAGTCAAGTCAACTCTGTGATTTACAGTTCTTGTGTGTGTGTGTGTGTGTGTGTGCACTCTGTTGTGTCTGACTCTTCACAGACTCCATGCACAGTAGCCTTCAGGCCCCTCTGTCCATGGAATTCTCCATGCAAGAATACTGGAGCGGGTAGCCATTTCCTTCTCCAGGATCTTCCCAACCCAGGGATTGAAACATTTTCTCATATCTCCTGCATTGTCAGGAGGATTCTTTACCACTGGCACCACCGGGGAAGCCCCTACAGTTCTCATAGTTTTAACAAATACAGACAGTTGTTTGTCAACCACCACATTTTCTCACATAACTGCTCCTTTATGCCCCAAATTCCTTTATGTTGCTTCTTGGTAATCACTAATTTCTCCATCCTTCACCCCCCTGGAAATGACTGATTTATTTCCTGTCCCTACAGTTTTACATTTTCCAGAATTTTATGCAAGTGTGAGCATTCATTATGTGGCCTTTGACACCCAGCTTCTTTCACTGACCAAAACACCTTCAAGATTCATGCATAATATTGGGCAAATCAACAGTTTATTCCTTGAATTGAGTCTGTTTGAGTATACTACAGATATGTGTCATTTTTCCACTTAAAAGACATCAGAATTGCTTCCAGTGTGGAATGAGGATGGGTAAAACTGTATAAAAATTCATGTACAGGCTTTTGTGTAAAACTTAAGTTTTCATTCTTCTTCGATAAATACCTAGAAGTGGATTTCTGGCTCATATGATAGGTGTATGTTTAGAAGAAACTGTTAAACTGTTTTCCAAAAAGTATGTTCCCACTAACAACATACAGGTGTCAGCTGCTCAAATCCTCCTCAGTACTGAAGATTATCATGTTTGTATCTGAATGTGTATATGTGTGGGCTTTCCAGATGGCACCAGTGGTAAAGAACCCACCTGCCAATGTAGAAGACATAAGAGATGCAGGTTCATTCCCTGGGTCAGGAAAATTCCCAGAGGAGTGCATGAAAACCCACTCCAGTATTCTTTCCTGGAGAATCCCATGGGCAGAGGAGCCTGGAAGGCCACAGTCCATGGGGTCGCAAAGAGACAGACATGACTGAGAAACTGAGCATGTATGCATGCATGTATGTGTATTTTGTAGCCATTCTAATAGATGCATAGTGGTATCTGATTGGGCTTCCCTGGTGGCTCAGACAGTAAAGAATCCACCTGCAGTGTGGGACACCTGAGTAATAGGTGTCTCATAGTTTTAATCTGAATCTCCCTATTGACTAATGATGTCCATTTGTCAGGTTTGTGTGTCTGTGTGTATTGTAGCTATTCTAATAGGAATATAGTGGTATGTCATTGTAGTTTTAATTTGCATTTTCCTGTTGGCTAATGATGTTGATTATGTTTTCATAGACTTCTCTGTCATCTCTTATGGGTTGAACTTTGTCCATGCCCCCTCCCCCCCAAAAATTTCTAACTCCTAGAATGTGACCTTATTTGGAATTAGGATCTTTGCAAATGATCAGGTAACAATGAGATCATTAGGATGTGTAACATTAGGGTGGGTAAAATACCTGAGTCTGTGAACATCAGTATGACTGGTATTTTTTTTTTTTTGGATGTGGACCATTATTTAAAATATTTATTGAATCTGTAACAATATTGCTCGTTTTATGTTCTAGTTTTTCGGCCATGAGGCATGTGAGATATTAGATCCCTGACTAGGCATGGAACCTACATCCCTGCATTGGAAGACAAAATCTTAACCACTGGACCACCAGGGAAGTCCCATGACTGGTAGTCTTGTTAAAACGGGGAATTTGGACCCAGGTGCCTGCACAGAGGGAGAAGATGAAGGCAGAGGTTGCTAAGCCAAGAAACACTGAAGGTTGCCAGCAAAGCTCCAGAAGCAGGGAGAAGAACAGAACAGATTCTCCCTTGCAGCCCTCAGGAGGAGCCAGCTCTACCAACACCTTGACCTTGGGCTTTGTAGCCTCCAGAACAGTGAGAAAGTAAAATGGTTACACCACCTGCTTTGTGAAATGTTGTAACAGCAACTTTAGAAAACTAATACACCATCTGTGCATAATCTTTAGTGAAGTAGCTGTTTAGATCTTTTATCCATGTTTCCTCTTATTGTTGAGTTTTAAAAGCTCTTTATATATTCTGGATACACAGCCTTTGAAGTCTGTATTGTAGATGAAGAAACAGGGCTCAGACAGGGAAGGCAACATATACCAGGTCACATACGTTAGTCTGTCTGTGGAAGAAACTAGCATCTTCACCCCTCTTCTGGCTCCCATCTTCCAAGGCTTGCTGACTGTCAGCATCTCCTGACAGTGTTTCCTTGCTAAGCACTGTAACTCTCTAATGGATTCAAGTAAAGAAGTCTTGTTGGGGATACTGGAGGTGATGGGGACACAGACCTGGCTGCCCTAGAGAGCAGTTGGCAACCTGTGTGTGCTGTTGAAAGGGAAGGGGATGGTGACATTGGTGAAAATCCTGTCTGTGACACAAGATGAAAACCTGCATGTCCGTGTAAAACAGCACTGAGTGGAGAGAGACTAGGTGAAAGTTTCTTGTTGTATTGGACACTGTGACCTTCGAAAAGTATATTATCAGCACTCTTTTTAAACAGCTTTTTTTGAAGTTTGCTAATTTAGTATTACCAGGTTCATCTTCTCTTTCTTTGATGAATGTTCAGAGGTCTGCTCTTCCCCTCACATTACCAGGCTACTCTCACACAGAGACTCTCAGGGAGGGCCTGTGTGTGTCAGTCACTCAGTCATGTCTGACTCTTTTTTTTTTTTTTTTTTTATTTTATTTTTAAACTTTACATAATTGTATTAGTTTTGCTCTTTACAACCCCATGGACTGTAGCCCACCTGGCTCCTCTGTCCATGGGATTTCCCAGGCAAGAATATTGGAGAAGGTTGCCGTTTCCACCTCCAGGGGATCTTCCCAACCCAGGAATCGAACCTGCATCTCTTGTGTCTCCTGCATCAGCAGGTGGATTCTTTACCACCTGAACCACCAGGGAAGCCCCAGAGAGGGCCTTGGGTAGTTTGTACAAAAGTCTATAAATCAGATGTTTTAAGGGGCTGGGGAATGGGGATTCCCAGCCTCTGACTGCTGAACACCCCCCCCCCCCAAATTCTTCCTGCCACCTAGTTTTAGGTTTTTTTTCTTTAATCATTTTATTGTTTTAGAACAGTTTTAGGTTCACAACAAAATTGAATGGAAAGGACAGAGAGTTACCCTGTACTTCCTGCCCCCACACTTGCACAGCCTCCCAACCTTTAACAGCCTGTGTCCAGAGGGTGTGGGTGTCACAATGGGCGGCTTGACCTTGACACAGCATAATTACCCAAAGTCCATGGTGCACATTAGTGTTCACTCTTGGCATTGTTGTCCCTCTAGTTAGTATGAACAACAGAGCCTTTCTTTCTAATTCTGTGGTCTTGTTTTCCACAACAAGGATATGCAGAGAGACAGGGTAGAGACGGGATGGGGTGGGGGTGAAATTTCCCACTGCTTTTTGTCTCCAAATGTCTCCCATTCTTCATCAGATTCATCCAAGTTTGGCTTAGTGGAAACTCATTCTAAATCTGGCAGATGGTTCAATAATATTACTAGTTTCCAGTGCTTTTAAAATGTTATGTGACTATGTGTGTGTGTGTGTGAATTATGTATACCTTAACCTAGAAAATACTTTAACAAGGTCTCTTCCAGAGAAAATTGGTTGCAGAAATGATTTCATGAAAATTCACTTAGTGATACCTTATTAATATTACTAGATACATATAATTCAACATCATTTCCCCTAATAAATACAAAAGTAAATAAAAACAAATTACTGCCACATAAGGAAAAATACTTTAACCAAATGTTGATGGGCTTATTTTCAGTTATGGATATATATTTTGAAACAATTCTAAAACTACAAGGCTAAACTTTTAAGATAAAATAAATCATATTACCCCAAAAAACACCCAATAAGAATTTAATTCATGGGACTCCCCTGCCGATCCAGTGGTTGGAACACCACGTTTCCAATGCAGGGGGCACGGGTTCTATCCCTGGTCTGGAAACTAAGATCCCACATGTGGCATGGCGTGCCTGGGGTTGGGGGGGAGAGTTTCATTCATTAGGGAATGTTCAGCATTTATATATGCAGTCTGTTCTGTCTACTTCACTTGGTGACACCATTCCTTCCCTCCCTCCCTTCTTGGCATTGCTTTTCACACTGGAGGGGGAGGAGGACATAACTGTGCTCATCCTGAGCCTGGTTCTTCTGCACTGTAATTCTAGGAGCGGTAATTAGGTGCATAATTGCCTGCAGTTACCCTGAATGTTTTCCTCAGAGCTGCTGGTCATACTCTAAACTTCTACAAATGCTTTTTCCTTTTTGGAAATAGTGTCATTCAAACCACATTATTCCTCTACCCACACTCTCCATTCTCTGTAACAACTTCTAGGGTGCCTGTGAAGCTTTAGAGGGCAAGACTCCTCTCAGAAATCATACTCCTTATCACCTCAAAAACAGGCTAGGTTATTCTACAATCCTTGCTACAGGCCAGAAAGGGAGTATTGAGTAGGGAATTCTCCTAATATGAAAATGGGGGAACAGGTACAAAAGAGATTAGGTGACTTATGAACACCCCCTAATTCTTGGTTAGCACTCTCACTTTGTGGAGTTCAAGGCATCACAGGACCTGATGCTCAGAGCAAAGTTTCTGTGAGGTAGGCAGAGCAGACATTCTTTTACAAATGAAGACACTGAGACTCAAAGACAAGAGTCTTTGAGTCTAACACCCTAACAGCCATCCTTCTCTTTAAGTTAGAATCTGGAAACCTACCTGAGACAAACAGGTCTTAGGTAGCTGAACAATAGGTAGAGGGCCTTTTATTTTACTAGGAACAATAAGACTTAAATCACTGAAGCTATTGCCCTTAGGTGCTGGTGTTATTTAGAGAAGGAAATAGCAACCCACTCTAGTATTCTTGCCTAAAAAATCCTGTGTACAGAGGAGCCTGGTGGGCTGCTGTCCATAGGGTTCCATAGAGTCAGACACGAATGAAGTGACTTAACATGCATGCATGCATAGGAGAAAGAACTGGCAACCCACTCCAGTATTCTTGCCTGGAGAATCCCAGGGACAGAGGAACCTGGTGGGCTGCCATCTATGGGGTCGCACAGAGTTGGACATGACTGAAGTGACTTAGCAATAGCAGCAGCAGCAGCTGGTGTTATTAAAACACTCCATTAATTACTTTCCTACTTCCATATATTACCCTGTGAATTCACAACTTGCCAAATGCTGAGCTTTTATACTCCACTCTTGTCACCAAATTGATCTGTGTTAGAAAGTGCACTGCAGGTTGTTTATATGGTGTGCTTCACAATTACCCTGAAACTATCTCCTCCTTCTCTAGTCAAAGAGGAAACTTAAGGACACTCAAAAAGATCACCCCCTTCATCATTTTCAGTTCCTCTGTGTTTTTGAAACATTCTCCCTCTATACCTCATTTAGGAATATTACTACACTTCGGTTGTATTTTCTTTCATATTGAAATGTAATGCCTGAATCATAAAATTCATCATTTTAATAAGTAGAGTTCTTTGGTTTTTAATATATTTTCCAGGTTGTTCAGTCATCACCACTATCTACTTCCAGGACTTTTTCATCAGTTCAACAAAAAGCTTATACTTATTAGCTATCACTCCCACTTCCTCCTTCCCTGAGCCCTGGAAACCATTAATCTATTTTTGATTCCATGTGCTTTCCTCTTCTTTGTCTTGCCCATAAACAGAATCATGCAGTATGTTTGAGTACCTACATTTATTATTTTAAGTTGGATAACATAAAATATCACCCAGTGAGATTTATGTTTCATTAAAAATAAGCTAAGTCACTTCAGTCGTGTCCTACTCTGTGCGACCCCATAGACAGCAGCCCACCAGGCTTCCCCGTCCCTGGGATTCTCCAGGCAAGAACACTGGAATGGGTTGCCATTTCCTTCTCCAATGCATAAAAGTGAAACGTGAAGTGAAGTCGCTCAGTCGTGTCCGACCTCAGCAACCCCATGGACTGCAGCCCACCAGGCTCCACCGTCCCTGGGATTCTCCAGGCAAGAACACTGCAGTGGGTTGCCATTTCCTTCTCCATCATTAAAAATAGATATCTTAAAATAATTGAAAGCATGTGGTGCATAAGTTCTTGGAGTATCTCAATGTATAATGAATTTTTGCATTACCCGAAGCGATGCCCTGCTTGTAGAACAACCCTGTCTTTATGCCCCTACTACCTGCTGTAGTCACTCTCCATGCGGCAGGGAGACATAATGAACTTTGGTACCCTATAGTGCAGTGAACTCTGTATCACAATACTCCATGTTTGAGGAATAGACAATTATGTTCTGTAAAAGTAATGTCTGGGTAGACATTTGCCTACAGAATTTTACTGTCACCAGGGGCACCAGAAAACCCCCAAACATAGATTTTTTTTTCTCTTAATTGTATCTAAGGAAGACATTTTCTTCTTAAGGCATGCTTTCAAATATTTTTAATTATATCTTAAAATAATTGAAAGCATGCCTTAAGAAGAAAATGTCTTCCTTAGATACAATTAAGAGAGAAAAAAATCTTTGTTTGGGGGTTTTCTGGTGCCCCTGGTGACAGTAAAATTCTGTAGGCAAATGTCTACCCAGACATTACTTTTACAGAACATAATTGTCTATTCCTCAAACATGGAGTATTGTGATACAGAGTTCACTGCACTATAGGGTACCAAAGTTCATTATGTCTCCCTGCCGCATGGAGAGTGACTACAGCAGGTAGTAGGGGCATAAAGACAGGGTTGTTCTACAAGCAGGGCATCGCTTCGGGTAATGCAAAAATTCATTATACATTGAGATACTCCAAGAACTTATGAACCACATCAGTATCAAAAATATATAATGCATACTTCTTTTGCACAAGAGACTGTTAGATTTTAAAAAGTAAAAAGCAACAATCTGACAGCAAACATACTTTCTGGAAACTCATTTTCCACAATGAGTTTCTTGCTCTATCAAGAAAACTTTCATCTACAAAAGTATGCTGAAAATAAATTGTCAGGAATGAAAAGATCCCTTTTCCCAGAAAAAGACAAAAGACAAAAACATTATTAAGATCTCAGAAATCATCTCCATATCCATCACAAATTGATGTCCAGTATGGACTGCAGGGAGATCTAACAAGTCCATCCTAAAGGAGATCAGTCCTGGGTGTTCATTGGAAGGACTGATGTTGAAACTCAAACTCCAATCCTTTGGCCACCTGATGCGAAGAGCTGACTCATTGGAAAAGACCCTGATGCTAGGAAAGATTGAGGGCAGGAGGAGAAGGGGACTGCAGAGGATGAGATGGCTGGATGGCATCACCGACTCAATGGACATGGGTTTGGGTGGACTCTGGGGTTTGTGATGGACAGGGCGGCCTGGCGTGCTGTGGTTCATGGGTTTGCAAAGAGTTGGACATGACTGAGCGACTGAACTGAACTGAACTGACTGAACTAATGATGCTTTAATTTGTATATTTTGAATTCTATAGTAGTAAAATCATATAGCTTTTACATTTTTATGTGCAACTTCTTTCATGCAATTTTTTTATATATATGAAATTTCCCTATACTTATGTATGTCAAGATAGTTTATTCATCCTAATAGTTGTTTAGTTTTCCTAGGTACAAACTTACATACAGTTATCTATCTAATCTAGAAGAGCAGTCAGTATACTTGATCTATGAAGTTTCACTGGAGCTGGACACACCATTAATTTATATATTTTCATGATTGCCTTTATGATACAGGGGAAGCTTGAGAGCAGTGACAAACATATTTGCCATGCAGTAATGGGACCAGATACCATGGTCTTAGTTTTTTTAATGTTGAGTTTTAAGCCAGCTTTTTCACTCTCTTCTTTCACCCATTAAGAAACTCTTTAGTTCCTCTTCACTTTCTGCCATTAGAGTCACATCCTCTGCATATGTGAGGTTATTGATGCTTTCAAATTGTGGTGCTGGAGAAGACTCCTGAGAGTCCCCTGGATGGCAAGGAGATCCAACAAGTCCATCCTAAAGGAAATCAACCCTGAATATTCATTGGAAGGACTGATACTGAAGCTGAAGCTCCAATACTTTGGCCACCTGATGAGAATAGTCAATTCATTGAAAAAGACCTTGGTGCTGGGAAAGATTGAAGCCAAAAGGAGAAGAGGGTGGCAGAGGATGAGATGGTTGGATAGCATCACTGGTTCAGTGGGCATGAACTTGGGCTAATTCTTGGAGAGTGAGGGATGGGGAGCCCTGGTGTCCCTTCATGGGGACAGAGATTAAGAAAAGTTCCTGCTGCAGTCCCTGGGGTGGCAGAGTCAGCATGACTTAGCAACAGAACAAACTCAATAAATTTTATATCTGTTTTGCTTACTGGAGGGCTAATAAATGTAAATATCCACTCCTATGAGTAGTCTATTAGATTCCTGAATTGGAATAACAGGCCACACAAAAGTTATGTTTGAAAGCGTTTGGTCTTCTGAATCTCATACTATCTAGATGGCTTCATGCCATCACTATTTAAGGTTAAAACAGCCTACACATAGAGTTCAATTACTAGTTTGAACATGAAGTAACTCCCTGTATTTTTTTAAATGGTTTTCAAATCTTTTCCAATACTGGAATGGATTTACCCAGCAGGAGGGTCATATTTTATAGAGACATATTGTATCATCTGGAAAGGAACTTGGAGGTATTCTAGTTGAAGTCTCTGTCTTACATTAGAGAATCTGAGGGTCAGAAAGGAATAGTGATGTGCTAAGTTCAGAGTGGCATTGCTACCTGGTTCATAGCACATGTCTAAAGCCAGAGATTTCCAGGAAGGTTGAAAGTTGCTGCTTCTGTGTTTATCATAGAATTTTGTACATATTGGAGTATTGAATATTATTTTTTTATGAATGTAGCTATACAACCTATGACCCATATGTTCTCTGCCTTAGACATACAGTGATATCTATGATTAGAGAAAGAGAGAGAAAGTCACTCAGTCATGTCCGACTCTTGGCAATCTCATGGACTGCAACCCATGAGGATTCTCTGCCCATGGGATTCTCCAGGCAAAAGTACTGGAATGGGTTACCATTTCCTTCTCCAGGGTATCTTCCTGACCCAGGGACCAAACGGGTCTTCTGAATTGCAGGCAGATTCTTTACCATCTGAGCTACAGGGAAATCCATTATCTACTATTGTTATGCCATATTTCTACTTAAGTATTCAAGTGGCAAGGATGAAGGGGTCAGGATATGGGAACTTGCCTGTAGTATTAGCCTACTGCACTGTCATTGATAATGTTCCTTTTATACAATATTTGCTACCCATCATTGTTATGTGTATGATAAAAAACGTGAGGTAGAGGTACTAAGACCCACTCCAGTACTTTTGCCTGGAAAATCCCATGGACGGAGGAGCCTGGTAGGCTGCAGTCCATGAGGTCGCTAAGAGTCGGACACGACTGAGTGACTTCAATTTCACTTTTCACTTTCATGCAATGGAGAAGGAAATGGTAACCCACTCCAGTATTCTTGCCTGGAGAATCCCAGGGACGGGGCAGCCTGGTGGGCTGCTGTCTATGGGGTCGCATAGAGTCAGACATGACTGAAGTGACTTACCAGCAGCAGCAACAGCAGAGGTACTAAGAAGGGAAATATAGAGGTGAGAGCTGATGTAGACAAACTAGAATACACCAGAATATTTAGTGCAGTTTCCTTATTTTGCATAATCCTGATAGAAGAGCGTTATACATTCTTGCTCAACCATTTGAGTTATAAATTACTTAAAATATATTTCCATAATTTGTTACTTAACCATACAATTTCTGGGAGAAGTAGAATCAGTCAATTCTATTTTTGGTCTTCCATTTAATGGGATGAATTTTTTTCTTTTTTATATGACACAAGTAGATATAATAAAATGGGTTAATACTTAAATAAAATACTTCTTTAGATGCAGTAATAAATTTCTGTCATATAGATGGAAATGTGTTATCCATGGCAACATGATGACATCCTATTTTGATTGGACTTTACTATATTTCAGAGGTTTTCTGCCATACTGTTTCCTATAAGCAACAATTCCAAAAGAATTTAGGTGAATTAATGAAATATGCTAGAGTTAGACTTGCTTTTTAATTTAAATTTATTTATTTTAATTAGAGGCTAATTATTTTACAATATTGTATTGGTTTTGCCATACATCAACATGAATCCGCCACGGGTGTACATGTGTTCCCAATCCTGAACCCCCCTCCCTCCTCCCTCCCCATACCATCCCTCTAGACTTTTAAAACATTTATCTAAAATAAGAATTCTCTGTGGCTTTTTATCCAACATGAGACCTTTTCCTAACATGTCATAATGTCTCACAAATACCACCCTGTGTAGCAGAGGCATTTTTTAGGCTTTACTGCCATTCTAAGATAGTTTCTCATAAGGGTATTTTACAATGGCAGTGAGAAAGCCTAAGAACTTCAGTGACTTTTATCTTTTACAATTTTAGTGAATAATTAAGAATGCTTTTCTGTCTTAAGAGATTTTTCAAATATATGGTCAAATTCACACTTTCATAAGGGACAAAGTTAATGCTCTAGCCTTCAGTAAAGAAGGAAAAAAAAAAAACAAATAAAATAGTCAAATATCAAGAACCTATAGCTATTTACTCCTAGTGTAATTAACATGAATGTCTTTATCAATCCATTATATTAGCATCCATGCCACTTTATGTATCTTCCAAAAAATCTGTTGAGTGTAAGCATATAATTTATATGTTATAATGTAAATATATATATATATATATATATATATATATATATATATATAGTAGATGTTATCCTTCTGTTGATTTTGCCACTGAGATAAAATTAATATTCAAAAATGTAATCTAGTGTTTTCAGTTTATTATGTATTTATTTATTCCTCCATTGTGATCTGGACAACATGGAGTTTTTTTGGATAATGGAGTCGATTTCTCACAAACAAGGTGAAATAAAATAATGCTTTAAGTAGACAGTTGTTTGTGTATGACAAAGAGATAAAGAGGACATTCAACAAGGGTCAAGAAGAGGAAAGAAGAGGATGAATTGTCATGGAGATAGTGATAAAAATATTGATAATTGATAATAATAGCCCATTGATGTACTTTATCAAGGTCCTTTCCACTGTCCCCTAAATTTTCTTTTTCTTTTTTTAAGCTTTGTTCAGACAAAATTGACAATTAGTATGTATAAGGTGTACAAGGTGAAGATTAGACACATGTGTGCATTATGACTGGGCTTCCCAGGTGGCGCAAGTGGCAAAGATCTCGCCTGCCAATACGGGAGACATAAGAGAATTGGTTTCAATTCCTGGGTCCGAAAGGTCCCCTGGAGGAGGGCATTGCAACCCACTCCAGTATTTTGCCTGGAGAATCCCCATGGACAGAGGAGCCTGACAGACCACAGTCCATGGTCTCAAAGAGTTGGGCATGACTGAAGTGACTGAGAACTCATTGTGACATGATCACCACATAAGATTAGTCAACACATTCATTAATTCACATAGTTACCATTTGGAGTGTGTGTATAATGAGGACAGTTAAGATCTACTTTTCTAGAAAATTTAAAGTTTAAAATACAGAATTGTTCATTGAAGTCATAGTATACATTAGAGTCCCAGAATTTATTCATCATACAACAGAAAAGTTGTACACTTTGACAAATATTTCAAACTTCTTTCACCTACCAGACCTTGGAAACAATCAATCTACTCTGTATTTCTATAAATTAATCCTTTTTGTATTCAACATGCATGTGAGATAATACAGTAGTTATCTTTCACTCTCTGACTTACTTCACTTAGAGTAATGACTTCATGGTTCTTCCATGTTGTGGCTAACAAGGCTTCTTTACTTCTAAAATACATGAGCTTGTCCACCTCATGGCTCACTTAATTATCAGATTCCCTGTCTGATATTGTTCCATTTACCACTTGAATAATTTTTAGATTTGTGCCTGAATATATCTATCCAAAGACATACTAGTTTTAGATTTTGCTTTGGATTCATAACACTCAATATTTTATTTCATGATTGTTGGGCTTCTATTGAGTTACTTACCTGCTTAGTTAATTAATGCTTGTTGGTGACACTAGCTTATATTCATTAGTACAGAAACTACAGTATATGCCATTAAATATGAAGAATGCTCAAAAATCCCTCAGGAAGTACATAACAAATCTTCAGGAAAATTGAAATGTTGTTTGAATGAAAGAATAAACCAATGATATTTGATCAAGTTAGAAAATTCAGGAAAGTTTTCAACAAATGGAGGTGCCATATATAAATTCTTGATACATATGAGCATGCTGTATTTGGAGACTGTAGCATTTCTTAAAATTTGGGCTATACAACAAATGTTCATTCATAACATTATAAGCATTGGGGAATTTTTGGTTCTCTTGTATGATGAAATATAATTCTAGAAATACAAAATCCAAAATGTGTTTATGTGTGTGAAATATAAACATTTAGCCCCATCTTTTAAGTTTCACTTTTTCCAGAGCCTGTTTTACATCTTTGTTCCTTGGACTGTAAATCATAGGGTTTAACATTGGAGTCACAAGAGTGTCAAACAATGAGGTCATCTTGTCTTGATCTAGAGAATTAGGATGAACTCAGCCTGAAATACATAAAGAGCATAGTTCCCTGGAAAATTTCCACTGCAGTTAGCAGGGGAGGTGCAGGTGGAAAAAGCTCTGAACCTCCCCTCAACAGAGTGGATCTTCAAGACTGAAAGGGTAGTATAACAATAAGAGACGAGGACTCCTGAAATGGTACTGAGTTCAGTGAAGGTAAAAATAATGAATAACACCAACTCATTGACCTGTATATCAGAGCAGGAAAGGAGGAAAAGTGGAGGTAAATCACAGAAGAAATGGCGAATCTCATTTGACCCACAGAAACATATGCAGAATACCAATGTCATGTGCATCAGAGCATTGGCCATTCCCACTAGGTAAACCCCAGCCACGAGCAGGGAGCACACCCCACTGGACATGCTGACCGCATAGAGCAAGCGGCTGCTGATGGCCTTGTACCGGTCATAGGCCATCACTGCCAGCAGAAGAGATTCAGCTTCAGTAGAGATACAGAAGACAAAGAACTGCAGAGCATAGCCACTGAAGGAGATTACTTGTTCTTGGCAAATTGATCCACCAGCATCTTGAGCACAATTGCTGTGGAAATGCAGAGGTCACAGAAGGAGAGGTGGCTCAGGCAAAATACATGGGTGTGTGTAGCTGGAGATCCATTCTAATCAGGGTTATCATTCCAAGGTTTGCCAGAAGGTTAATAAGATAAACAAGTAGAACCATGGTAAAAAGAGCCATCTTGTTCTCAATGTTATCAGTAATTCCCAAGAAAATGAGCTCAGTCATAGAGGAGCAATTCCTTTTATCCATCCTTCTTTGTTCTGATGTAAACTTTTAGAAAATGATCAAGAAAATGACACACAGATGTGGAACACTTCTGCACAACTGCAAAATATCATAAGGAGGAAGGTGATTTTTGTTTGTATTTGTGTTTTTATAATTACAAAATAATCTAGATCGTGGATATCCACTGTTTAAAGGTAGATAGCTATCTGTTCAGTCCAGTTCAGTCGCTCAGTCATGTCTGACTCTTTGTAAACCCATTGAATGCAGCACACCAGGCCTCCCTGTCCGTCACCAACTCCCAGAGTTTACCCAACTCATGTCCATTGAATCAGTGATTCCATCCAACCATCTCATCCTCTGTTGTCCCCTTCTCCTCCTGCCTTCAATCTTTCCCAGCACCAGGGTCTTTTCAAATGAGTCAGCTGTTAGCATCAGGTGGCCAAAGGATTGGAGTTTCAGCTTCAACATCAGTCCTTCCAGTGAACACCCAGGACTGATTTCCTTTAGGATGGACTGGTTAGATCTCTCTGTAGTCCAAAAGACTCTCAAGAGTCTTCTCCAACACCACAGTTCAAAAACATCAGTTCTTCGGCACTCAGCTTTCTTTATAGTCCAACTGTCACATCTGTACATGACTACTGGAAAAACCATAGCCTTGACTAGATGGACCTTTGTTGGCAAAGTAATGCCTCTGCTTTTTAATATGCTATCCAGGTTGGTCATAACTTTCCTTCCAAGGAGTAAGCATCTTTTAATTTCATGGCTGCAGTCACCATCTTCAGTGATTTTGGAGCCCCCAAAAATAAAGTCAGCCACTGTTTTCACTGTTTCCTCTTAAATGTAGATGTCATTCATGAGTAGGTTATTTTATACAAGCTCATCTCTGAGCATTGCTTTTCTTGTCTCAGGGAGGAGCTTTTGATAAATTTAACTCACATTACCTCTTCAAAATAATATGGAAGAAACACCAGTGTTAGACCAGGCTGCAAGATCTAAGGACTAAGCATTTCCCATGCTGGAAAATATTTATCTGGATACAAAATATGATTTAAAAAATGATTACAATTTTTCTACTTCTTAAGAAAGCATGATTGGTTTAAGAGTCTTTGCCTTAGTTCCAGAAATAGTGAGTATATCAAGGACTAGCAATAATAAAAAAATAATTGCTACTGCTTTTAGTCTGGCACCCCACTCCAGTACTCTTGCCTGGAAAATCCCATGGATGGAAGGGTGGGCTGCAGTCCATGGGGTCACTAGGAGTCGGACATGACTGAGCGACTTTGCTTTATTTTTTCACTTTGATGCATTGGAGAAGGAAATGGCAACCCACTCCAGTGTTCTTGCCTCGAGAATCCCAGGGACGGGGGAGCCTGGTGGGCTGCCGTCTATGGGATCGCACAGAGTCAGACATGACTGAAGTGACTTAGCAGCAGCAGCAGCTTTTAGTCTATGTTGTATTTAGTATTTTCTGAGATGTGCAATAAGTATTGTTGATCTAGTTTTCTAGAGATTTTTTATTGCTTTCCCACAATGCTCATTACCTATTTGTGGAATGGTTGTTGTTAAAGGGTGAATATCTTGACGAACAGAAAAAAAAGAGACAAAAATAAGTGAAAATAACAGAATTTGTCACATATACTTGCATCCATTTATCTTTTTAATGACTTTTCTAGATTATAAAATGGAAATGAGTAGAGGAACAATAAATACTTCTTAAAAACATATACCTTGCTATTATATGTGTATATTTATGTGTGATCATGTGTATATATTTTAATATATATGAGAATAGAATGTAAGTAATGAGCTTTTTCCTTAGACATACCTAAGTATACATGCTCATGGTTCACATGGAGATGAATTTGTCCGTTTTTATTGTGGTACCTACATGAACTTTTCAATAAAACAAAACATACCTTAAATTTCTGTATACACTTGCCCAATGATGAAAAGATTAAAGGCTTTCCTATGAACCAAGAGTAAATAAAGTAAATAATAAATTGTTATGTCATGGATATCAGCAAGTTTAGATAGATCCTCCTGATTCTGAAAAGAAAATATTATTTCTAGTCACTAAATTCAGGTTTTAATAGGTAAGCTAGCATAAAATGCTTTATATATATATATATATTTTTTTTTTCTCTCTCTAAAAGTTAAGTATTTTCTCCTACATTCTTTAAGTTAGGATCTGGAAACCTACACCTACCTGAGATGAGGTCTTGGGTAGCTGAACAATAGGCAGATAGCCTTTTATTTTACCAGGTACACTGGACTTAAATCCTTGAAGTTAATGCTCATATGCTTTTATTAATTATTTTCCTGTTTCTGTATATTCTGTTGTGAACTCAGAAACAGCTTGGCAAAAGCTGAGTTTTTGTGCTTCAGTATTGTCACCAAATTGCTCTATGGAGAGAAAGATACTGTGTATTGTTTGTAGGATTGTTTTACAGTTACCCCGAATCTCCTCCTTCTCTAATTTGAGAGGAAACCTAATGAAACTCAAAAAGATCTCCCTCAATCATTTCCAGTGCCTTTGGATTGTTCATTGTGTTTTTAAAACTTTATCCTTCATACCTCATTTAGGAATTAAACTGTATTTCAACTGTATTTTCTTTAATATTGAAATGTAATACATATACCATAAAATTCACCCTTCTAATGTATACAATTTTCTTTGTTTGTTTTGTTTCTATTATATTTTCAAGATTGTTCAGTTATCACCAGCATCTGGATTCAGAAAATGTTCATCAGTCTCATAAGAAAACTATATCTATTAGCGCTTGCTCCCTCTCTGAAACCTCCCCCACCCCTGAAACCTCTAATCTACATTCTGAGTCTGTGTGGTTTCCTATTCTTGGTCTTGAATACAAACAGAAGCATGCAATATATTATTTATTTTCCTGTCAGGCTCATTTTCTTTAGTAAAATACTATATTTGCTTCAGTAAAATATTTAGGTAAATATAATATCAGCCACGTTGTGCTGTGTCAGAAATTGTTTCATTAGTTAACATAATAATATTTCATTTTATGGATATAAAACAGTTTATTGATCCAGTCTTCAGTTGGATGAGCATTTGATTATTTCTACTCTTTAGCTATTAAAAATAATGATGCCATTTCATTCTGTCAGTGCTACCTTTCTAGCAGACTTCATCACCAGAGAACCTTTTATTCCCATCCTCCAACCACATGTCCAAGAATATTTCATTAACTTTGCAACTTCCTCATATTCTCTAAGTAGTGCACCCTTCTCTGAATTATGCTTATTTTAACTATGTAAGAATCTCTTTACTATATTTAAGGCCTCAAGAATAAGAGCAATGTTTATTTTCTATTTTGTAAACCCCTTGATAAAAGGATTTGGGTAGGTAGTGCTTTTAAAGTATTGATCATTCAGTACTTCTGTCTATTAAAGTGGAGAATAATATACAAAGAATAGAAATATACCTGCTTTGTGGATTTTCCTTTGGATATACATGGGCTTCCCTTGCAGCTCAGTTGGTAAAGAATCTGCCTGCAGTGCAGGAGACCTGGATTAGATTCCTGGGTCAGGAAGATCTTCTGGAGAAGGAAATGGCAACTCACTCCAGTATTCTTGCCTAGAGAATCCCATGGACAGAGGAGCCTGGCAGGCTACAGTCCATGGGGTCACAAGAATTGGACATGACTTAGCAACTAAACCACAATAGCTCATATGTGCAAAAATGATTACTTTAAAATAATTATGCATGGAGATGAGTTTTGTACATCAGCAGAGTTCCATTTTTTTTCTTAAAATAATTTGCTTATGAAAGGTTGTTGCTGAATAAAAAGACGCCAGGATCCTTGGCCTCCAGAGGAGAAGAATTCAATCCAGGGCCAGAGACGAGGCTTGATTGCTCAGAGCTTTTGTGTAATAAAGTTTTATTAAAGTATAAAGGAGATAGAGAAAGCTTCTGACATAGGCATCAGAACGGGGCAGAAAGAGTACCCCCCTGCTAGTCTTCAGCTGGATGTTATATAGTCACTAGTAGTCTGTTAACGTAGTAGTCTGGAGAAGGAAATGCCAACCCATTCGAGTACACTTGCCTGGAAAATCCCATGGACAGAAGAGCCTGATATGCTACAGTCCATGAGGTCTCAAAGAGTCGGACACAACTGAGCGACTTCACTCACTCACTCACTCAGTCTGTTAATGAAAGAAAGGAATGTCTTAAAACTCAGAATGGCACCAGGCCCCTCATCCATAAGAGGTATTTTGGGGTAATCTTGGCACCAGACAATTCATCCTGGGCCATAAAACGATTGACTTGAATCTTGCAGAAGGGCAGATTACCATACAAATAGTTTCATTTACATAGATTAGGGGAACAATATCTGAGTATAACATACTGGTTTGTCAAGTAGGTTCTGAGCCATTAGGTGGAACCAACTTGCAGACAGAGTCTGGGGTAAATGCATAGTACGTTAACATAGCTTAAGACAAATATTTCCATAAGAAAAATGCATTGGTTAACTCAAGGTTTGAGAATAGTTAACTTCAGGTGAAACCAGGTGTCATTATGGCAACACAGTATTTTAAGAGAAACCTTTTGAATTTGTACAGAGAAGGAAAAATGTATTGTTAGTTTGTTTCCTCCTGCTGCTTAAGAGAGATAAAAATGTCTGACACTTGAAGCCTATTTCCGCCATTTGGAGACCCCTGGCCTTCCTGCCTGTCACCCTCTTACTTGTAATTATCTGTATTAGTTCTTGGGAAAATATATATCAAAATTTTCATTTTAGGGTCTTCCCCAAATCCTTCTCAACAGAGAGCAATGAAATTCTCTGAACTCCTAAAACTCAGTCTAACATCTCAGTATCTGGTATGATAAGGGTACTTCCTGAGGTCTCTGAAGGAATGTTCCTTTCACAATGACCTGAATTATTTAAATGCCAATCACTCTCAATTGCTTTGTGTGCTGTTGTACTGCTTCAGTCAGGGACTTTGTGTAAGTATATGCACAACAAAATTGAAAAGAGATTGTACACTAGCTGACAGATTTAATTAAAGCATTAAAGCCATTAATAAATCTATCTGGAATTAGAAATTACAGAGTTCTACAATGGGAAAATGCCAGTTTGTGTAGATTAAAGATAATTGTCATTTTTTCACACATATTTTTTAGAGATACATTACTTATTTATCTTCCCTTTGAATATTTGCTATACTTTAGCTGCTTTGCCCAACAGAGATTGGCAGAAATAATGTAAGTCTGTTTTACATTTCTTCCCCCCCACCCCCCACCACCACCACTCTGCACCACACAATACTGGGATCTTATTTCCCAACCAGGGACAGAAATGTGCCTGTGGTAGAAACATGGAGTCACCCATTGGGCCTCCAGGGGAACACCTGTGAGTCAATCCTGCATTAAGCCTTTAGGAAGACAGTATCTGAAAGCCACGTGATACCAGATAGGAAGTCCATCTAACCATCTGAGAATACCTTGTGACAGACAGATTCTGGTATTGCTTAAAGGGGGAAGAGGAAAATATGAGTTAATCTGTCCAGCCATTCTCATCCAGCGACAGATGTGAGTTACCTTATAACCTAGCCTATCCTCCCACTGAATATTTCATGTGACCTCAGTCAACATGAGGATGAACAAAATAATGAATCAGAGATCATTGTTTTAAAAGATAGATACTGCTAAGTCATGTCCAACTCTTGTGAGCCCATGAACTGTAGCCTGCCAAGCTCCTCTGTCCATGGAATTCTCCAGGCAAGAATACTGGAGTGGGGTGAAGTTCTCCAGGGGAACTTCCCAACCCAGGAATTGAATCCAGGTCTCCCACATTGCAGGGAGATGTTTACCAACTAAGCTACACAGGAAGCTATTTAAGTCATGTGGTTTTGGAATATTGTTTAGGTAGCAAGAGATAACTGCAGCAGTGTGGATATATAAATAGGAGAATAGTTTAGGGGTAATTATTTTCCATATATATATTTATATTATATATATTTATTTTATATATTTGCATTATATATATTATATATTAATATACATCTGAAAAGTGAAGAAAATATTTGAAAAGTATATCTACACATCTGAAAAAGAACTTGTATCCAAACTTTATGAAATGCTCTCAATAATAAGAAAACAAATTATAATAATAAAATTTAGGCAAAGGATTGAATAGATATGCTCACCAAGAAGATGTGCAAATAGAAACATTATATATGTGTTTGCTCAGTATCATTAGTTTTTAGGAAAATGACAATAAAGTGACAATATCTGCTAAATGGGTTAAAATTAGAAATACTGATCATACCTAATTTTTCCTGTTTCATCTGAATTCTCATTTGGGATTTAACAAGGACACAGATTATCTTTTTATTTCTGGAGTTACTTCTCTGATTATTCCTTTTAATTGTTTCTTGCTTTTTACCTACCTTATTTTCTCTAAAGCTAGAAAACTCATAAAACTAAATTTCATGTAATTACTATGTTTTTAGTTTGGGGAAAATAATAAGGATACATTTTTTAATGTCATTTTATGTCACTGCCATTCTTGGTGTGACCACCTCAATCCTCAAATACCAACTGTCCTCCTGTGAAAATACAGTTGAGGCAAAGGTAAAGCCACATAACTCATTGCCAATAATTTTCCACCAGTTAAAATCAAGAAATTGATGTCTCTGTGTTACAAAAGAGTTTGTGACCATTATTTGTTTACTCTCTGGCACACTGTGGATGTGTGTGGAATAGTCCTTGATCACCTAATTCTATCCCTGTCCAGATTAATTTTTCCCTGAGATATGTCCCTATCTTCTGGGATGCAAAAATCCCTTGGGTTACATTTTAATCAACCAGACCTGGCATTAGCTTTTTATCATTGCTGCTCCTCAAGACCACACAGGATAAACTCCTTTCAGTCTACTCCCTCCCAACAATTTCAACCTGACTTTGGGTAGCTACATTATTAATACAAGCTGGGTAACCAAAAGATCTCCCAATGGGATTTGTGTTTCATTAAAAATGGAGATCTGAGATAATTGAAAAGCATGTGTCAAGGAGAAAATGTATGTGTCGGATAAGAGCAGGTGAGAAAAAATTAGATTTCAGGATTTCCTTGTGCCCATGGTGACAGTAAAATCCTGTGTAGGCAACTATCTACTCAGAAGATGACTTTCTCAGAACATAGTTCTGAGGAACATAGTCCCTAAAACCTTCAGTACTGTGATACAGAGTTCACTGCATGATCAAGTTACCAAATTTCATTATGTCTCATGGCTGCCGGGAGAATGACTAGGAGAGCCAGTAGGTGTCTATAGACAGTGTTGTTCAACTAGAAAGACATACTTCTAGTAATATAAAGATTAATTGTGTACTGAGATATGAATGTGTGTACTACATCAGTTTCACAAATTTATAGTCAATACTTATTTTGTATAAGAAACTATCATATTAAAAGAAAAAAATAGTACTCTGATAGTGAACATGTTTTGTTTAAGGAAAACACTTTTTTAGAGTACAATACACATTTAGAAAATTTCTTCTATAAATGTAAGCTTAAGTAATGAAGAAATTCTGCTCCCAGAATGAAAACAAAGAGAAAACATCACTAACATCTCAGAAAGTGTCCCCACACATCCATCACAAATTGATATCAAATATGATACTTCAGGATCTTCCCAGATGACTCAGCTGGATAAGAATGCAGCTACCAATGCAGGAGATAAAAGAGATATGGGTTTGATCCTTGAGTCAGAAAGATCCCCTGGGGGAGGTCATGGCAACCCACTCCAGTATTATTGACTGAAGAATCCGATGGAGAGAAGAGCCTGGCAGGCTACAGTCTATAGGGTTGCACAGAGTCAGACAGGACTGAGGCGATTTAGCAGGCACACATGATACTCAGCTTGGATACTTTTGAAGTATACAGTAACAAAATCATACAGCTTTCACAGCTTTATTTTTTACCTCTTTCACACAATTCACCCTCATTGTTGTGTAGTATTCCCAGACATAAACTTACCATACAGTGATTTATCTAATTTAGATCTGGGGTCAGATGAACATACCATTTATCTGTATATTTTCATGGTTGCTTTTGTGATACAGGAAAAATCTGAGGATTGTGACAAAGTTTATGGACTATAAACACTATTTAACATTTTAAGGATATTTGTCAAGTCTGGATCTAAAGTGTGGAAAATTTGAGGTTTTTTTTCAGTTTTATATTATTACAAATAATTCAATGAAGAACGTTTTTGTATAAGTCTTTGGGTGGTCATATTCATCCATTTCTCTTAGGTATAATTCAAAGAATGCCATTTTTGAGCCATAGGAAATGTATGTTATTTGTTCTATGGTATTAGACACAGTTCAGAGTTTTATAAAGTATACAGGCAATTCTCATCCAATTGTAAATTATAAAGGCCATACTTGTTCCACATCCTCATTAACAGTTGCTAATTCAATCATTAACACCTTACTATTCTTTAGGTGACTCATAATGCTTTTATTTGCTATTAACCTTTTATTTAAGTTTTACTTACTAAAGGGCTACTACATTTGGATATTCACTTTGATAAGGAGTCTATGTATTCTGAATTTGAATTATGAGTTACATAAAAGGACTATGTTTGAAAGTATTTGCTCTTCTGAATTTCATAATATCTAGATGGCTTAATGTAACCACTATTAAAGGTTGAAACAGTCTACAAGTACAGTACAATTTCTGATTTCAACCTAAAGTAACTTTTTTAATGTTTTCCAAATCTTTTCCAGTACTGGGATTATTTTACACAGCAGCAATCAATGCAAAGAAATAGAGGAAAACAACCGAATGGGAAAGATCAGAGATCTTTTCATTAAAATTAGAGATACCAAGGGAACATTTCATGCAAAGATGGGCTCGATAAAAGACAGAAATGGTATGGACCTAACAGAAGCAGAAGATATTCAGAAGAGGTGGCAAGAATACACAGAAGAACTGTACAAAAAAAATATCTTCATGACCCAGATAATCACGATGGTGTGATCAGTGACCTAGAGCCAGACATCCTGAAATGTGAAGTCAAGTGGGCCTTAGGAACCATCACTACGAACAAAGCTAGTGGAGGTGATGGAATTCCAGTTGAACTATTCCAAATCCTGAAAGATGATGCTGTGAAAGTGCTGCACTCAATATGCCAGCAAATTTGGGAAATTCAGCAGTGGCCACAGGACTGGAAAAGGTCAGTTTTCATTCCAATCCCAAAGAAAGGCAATGCCAAAGAATGCTCAAACTACCGCACAATTGCACTCATCTCACAACGCTAGTACAGTAATGCTCAAAATTCTCCAAGCCAGGCTTCAGCAATACGTGAACTGTGAACTTCCAGATGTTCAAGCTGGTTTTAGAAAAGACAGAGGAACCAGAGATCAAATTGCCAACATCCGCTGGATCATGGAAAAAGCAAGAGAGTTCCAGAAAAACATCTATTTGTGCTTTATTGACTATGCCAAAGCCTTTGACTGTGTGGATCACAATAAACTGTGGAAAATTCTGAAAAAGATGGGAATGCCAGACCACCTGACATGCCTCTTGAGAAATCTATATGCAGGTCAGGAAGCAAGAGTTAGAACTGGACATGGAACAACAGACTGGTTCCAAATAGGAAAAGGAGTACGTCAAGGCTGTATATTGTCACCCTGCTTATTTAACTTACATGCAGAGTACGTCATGAGGAACGCTGGGCTGGATGAAGCAGATTGCCGGGAGAAATATCAATAACCTCAGATATGCAGATGACACCACCCTTACGGCAGAAGTGAAGAGGAACTATAAAGCCTCTTGATGAAAGTGAAAGAGGAGAGTGAAAAAGTTGGCTTAAAGCTCAACATTCAGAAAACGAAGATCATGGCATCTGATCCCATCACTTCATGGGAAATAGATGGGGAAACAGTGGAAACAGTGTCAAACTTTATTTTTGGGGGCTCCAAATCACTGAAGATGGTAATTACAGACATGAAATTAAAAAATGCTTGCTCCTTGGAAGGAAAGTTATAACCAACCTAGATAGCATATTAAAAAGCAGAGACATTACTTTGCCAACAAAGGTCCGTCTAGTCATGGCTATGGTTTTTCCAGTGGTCATGTATGGATGTGAGAGCTGGACTGTGAAGAAAGCTGAGCAGCTAAGAATTGATGTTTTTGAACTGTGGTGTTAGAGAAGACTCTTGAGAGTCCTTTGGACTGCAAAGAGATCCAACTGGTCCATCCTAAAAGAAAGCAGTCCTGAATATTCACTGGAAGGACTGATGCTGAAGCTGAAACTCCAATATTTTGGCCACCTCATGTAAAGAGTTGACTCATTGAAAAAGACCCTGATGCTGGGAGGGATTGGGGGCAGGAGGAAAAGGGGACGACAGAGGATGAGATGGTTGGATGGCATCACCAACTCGATGGACATGAGTTTTAGTCAACTCCGGGTGTTGGTGATAGACAGGGAGGCCTGGCATGCTGCGTTTCATGGGGTCGCAAAGAGTTGAACATGACTAAGTGACTGAACTGAACTGAACTGAGCTGAGAGTCATGTTTTATGTAGACAGGTTGTATCATCTGGAAAAGACATAGTAAATCGAGTTGAAGTCTCTGTCTTACATAGGGGAATCTGGGGGCTAGAAAAGGAGAGAGATGTGCTAAGTTTAGAGTGACAGTACTGCCTGGTACATGGCACATTTCTAGAGACAGAGATGTCCAGGGAGGTTGAAAGGTCACTGCCTCTGCCTTTGTACTTATTGGATTATTGAACATTACTTTTTACAAATGTGGTTATATGTCCCATATCTATCTCTCTTTTCTCTGCCTTAGATATACACTCAAATCTACCATTGTTATGCCATATTTCTCCTTAAGTATTTCAGTTGCAAGGATGAAATGGTCAAGATATAAGAACTTTACTGTAGTATTAGCCTACTACATGTGTCATTAATAATATTGCATTTTTACAATGATATTTGCTATATTTGTGGATGCATGAGAAGGATGTGATATAAAAAGGGAAGTATAGGGATGGGGATTGAAGTAGAGAGAAATACATCAAAATTTTTAGTGCCAGCCAGTTTCTAATTTTTTAGAATCCCAAAATGGAAAAGTTATTATATGTTCTTGCTCAAACTTTTATTTGAGTTGTCAATTCCCATCCAAAAAATTTTTTGAGAATTTGTTATTTAACCAAGCAATTTATGGGAGAAATAGAATCAGTGAATTCCATTTTTGGTCTTACTTTAATGGGCTCAATTTTTTTTTTTTCTTTTCCATGTCACACAAGTAGATCAAATAAAATATGCCTATTTTAGATCAAATAAGTCTTTAAATATGTTAATGAATTTCTGCCATATGGAGTGAAATGGCTTATTCATGGCAGTCTGCTGCTACTGCTAAGTCGCTTCAGTCATGTCCAACTCTGTGCAACCCCATAGATGGCAGCCCACCAGGCTCCTCCATCCCTGGGATTCTCCAGGCAAGAATACTGGAGTGGGTTGCCATTTCCTTCTCCCCATGGCAGTCTAGTGACACCCTATTTTGATTGGACTTTATTATATTTCAAGCTATGTTCTTTCTGCAATATTGTTGCTCATAAGATACAACTCCAGAAGAGTTTGGGTGAACTGATAAATATACTAGAGATAGACTTTTAACACTTTTATCTAAAATAAGAATTCTCTGTAGCTTTTTATCCACCATGACATCTTTTCCTAACCTATCATGATGTCTTACAAACACTACCCTGAAAAAAGAGAGGCATTTTTAGACTTTAGTGCTATTCTAAAATATTTTCACATAAGGAAGTTTTGCAATAGCAGTGAGAAAACCTAAGAACATTAATGACTTTTAACTTTGCAGTTTCAATGGATTATTATGAATGTCTTTCAGTCTTATAAGGTTTTTCAGATATATGGTCAAAAACCACACTTTCTGAAGGAACAGATTATTTATTCTGAAGGAAATAGTCAAATATCAGGAACCCATAGTTCTTTACTCCAGGTATAATCAATATGTGTGTCTTCATGGAAACATTAGTTTAATATCCACACCATGCTATATACCTTCTCAAAAATCTGTTGTATGTATGCATGCAACATATATACTATAGTATATGTACAGCAGATTATATCTCTGTGCTAATTTTGCTACTGAGATATAATTAACCCTCAAAAATGCTATCTAGCATTTTTAGTTTGTTATATTTTTGTTTGTTTCCCCACAAAACAGGGAACATTGTGCTTGTAGTGGATAAAATGCTCAATCCATTAGCAGAAAACGCTCACAAACAGAGTGAAAGAAATAAGGCTTTAAGTAGGTGGCTGTCTGTGATTCACAAAGAGACAGAGAGAGACATTCAACCAGGACCAAGAATAGGAAAGAGGGGAAAGAAATTAACATGGAGAGAGTGACAGAAAAATGAATAGTGATAAGGAATGCACAATGATGTACTTTACCCAGGTCTTTTCCATTGACCCTTAAAAAACTTTTCTTCTTTTTTTCAAGCTTTATTTCAAGTCCAAAAAATGCCTCTCTTTTTCAGGGTAGTGTTTGTAAGACATCATGATAGGTTAGGAAAAGATGTCATGATGGATAAAAATCTACAGAGATAAAATTGACAAATAGCATGTGTAAGGTATTCAAAATGAAGATGTGATATATGTATGCATTATGACATGATTACCACAATAAAATTAATTAGCACATTCACTAATTCACATAATTACAGTTTAGAGTATGTGTTTGATGAGGACAGTTCAGATCTACTCTTCTAGCAAATTTCAAGTTTACTGTACAGAAGTGTTAACTAGAATCATCATGTACGTTAGATCCTCAGAACTTACTCATTGACTAACAGTTATTCACTTTGAATAATATCTCCAATCTCTTCCACCTTTTAGACTCTGGAAACAACTGATCCATTCTCTATTTCTATGAGTTCATCCTTTTTAAATTCAACATATATGTGAGATCATACAGTATTTGTCTTTTACTGTTTGACTGATCTCACTCAGCATGCTGCCTTCAAGTTTTTTCCATATTGTGGCAAACAAGGATACCGTACTTCTAAAGGACATGGGCTTGTCCACCTTAAAGTCCATCTAATTGTTCCATCCTCCCACGAATATCCTTTCATTTCCTAACTTGAATGATTTTTAGATCTGAGGCTGAGTGTATCTATCCAAAGATATACTAGCTTTGTTTTTAGATTTAGGTCTATAACCCTTATTTTTTAAATTACATGAGGATTTGGGGAATCTTATGAATTTTTAGCTAGTTACCAAATGCTTATGGTTAACATTAGCTTATATTCACTAGTACAGAAAGCACAGTACATACCATAGAATATTTTATAAAAAGTTCAAATATCTGTCAATAAACACATGAGAATTATCTAGCAATTGAAATAGTAAATGAAAGAATTTCATATATGAAAGAATGAATGAATGCAATGTGACAAAATTAGAACACTCAGGAAAGTTTTCAACAAAGAGAACATGCCATATATAAATTCTTGATACGTATGAGTATGCTGTATTTGGAAGTTGTAACATTTCTAAAATTTGGGCTTTATAACCAATGCTTATTATTAATTTATGTATTTAGTAAGAGAACTTCTTTTCTCTTGTATAATGCAACATAATTTTTAAAAACACAAAAACCACAACGTGTGTGTTTTTCTGTGTGTGAAATATAAACATGTAGCATCATCTTTTAAGTTTTATTTTTTCTAGGGCTTGTTTCACATCCTTGTTTCTTAGACTGTAAATCAGAGGGTTTAACATTGGAATCACTAGAGTATAAAACAACAAAGTCATTTTGTCTTGATTTAGAGAGTAGGATGAACTCGGTCTGAAATACATAAAGCGAATAGTTCCCTGGAAAATTGCCACTGCAGTTAGGTGGGAGGTGCAGGTAGAGAAAGCTTTGAACCTCCCCTCTACAGAGTGGATCTTCAAGACTGAAAGGATGATATAAAAATAAAAGACAAGAACTCCCTAAATGGTACTCAGTTCAATGAAGCCAAAAACAAGGAATAATGCCAACTCATTGACCTGTATATCAGAGCAAGAAAGGAGGAAAAGTGGAGGTAAATCATAGAAGAAATGGTTAATCTCATTTGACCCACAGAAACATAAGCGGAATGCTAATGTTGTGTGTATCAGAGCATCTGCCATTCCCACCAGGTAAACCCCAGCCATGAGCAGGGAGCACACCCTGTTGGACATGCTGACTGCAAAGAGCAAGGGGCTGTTGATGGCCTTGTACTGGTCACAGGGCATCACTGCCAGCAGGAGATACTCAGAATTGGCAAAGATACAGAAGACCAAGAATTGCAGAGCACAACCATGGAAAGAGATTGACTTGTTCTTGGCAAATAGGTCCACCAGCATCTTAGGGCTGGTGGCTGTGGAATAGCAGAGGTCACAGAAGGAGAGGTGGCTGAGGAAAAAGTACATGGGTGTGTGCAGCTGGAGATCCATCCTAATCAGGGTTATCATTCCAAGGTTTGCCATAAGATTGATGAGATAAACAAGGAGAACCATGGTAAACAGGGTCACTTTGTTCTCAATGTTCTCACTAATTCTCAAGAAAATGAATTCAGTCAAGGAGGAGCAATTGTCTCTGTCCATCCTTCTTTGTTCTTGTCTATACTCTTAGAAAAATATTTTTAAAATAAATAACAGATACATGGGTAGGTAACACTTCTGCACATCTTTAAAATATCATAAAGCAGAACACATTTCTTTCTATAACTGTGTTTTTGTATTCAGAAAAGCATCCAGTCATGTGCCCACTCTTTAAAGAGGCAAAGCTATCTATTGGGGTAAACTTTGAGTATGAAGTCCCTTGGACTGCAATAAGAGCAAAGCAGTCCATCCTAAAGAAAATCAGTCCTGAGTATTCATTGAAAGGACTGATGCTGAAGTGGAAACGCCAATAATTTGGCCACCTGATGCAAAGAACTGACTCTTTAGAAAACACCCTGATTCTGGGAAAGGTTGAATGCAGGATAAGAAGGGGATGACAGAGAATGAGATGGTTGGATGGCATCCCAATGAACATGAGTTTGAGCAAGCTCTGGGAGATGATAAAGAAAGGGGAGGCCAGGTATGCTGCAGTCCATGGGGTTGCAAGGGTTGGACATGACTAAGTGACTGAACAGCAACAAATCCTCCATTATAAATATGTACTGAATCTTCTTTATCCATTCATCTGTTAACAGACATTTAGGTTACCTCTATGTCTTGGCTATTGTAAACAGCACTGCAGTGAACACTGGGGTACACATATCCTTTCAAACTACAGTTTTCTCAGAATATATGCCCTGGATTTGGATGGTTGGATCATGTGCTAGCTCAATTTTTAAGTTTTTAAGGGACCTTCATACTGTTCTCCATAGTGGCTGTACAAATTTACATTCCCACAACAGCGTAGGAGGTTTTTCTATTCTCCACACACTCTCATGACCTGCCTCTTGAGAAATCTGTATGCAGGACAAAAAGCAACAGTTAGAACTGGACATGGAACAACACACTGGTTCCAAATAGGAAAAGGAGCATGTCAAGGCTGTATATTGTCACCCTGCTTATTTAACTTATATGCAGAGTACATCATGAGAAACGCTGGGCTGGAGGAAGCACAAGCTGGAATCAAGATTGCCGGGAAAAATAACAATAACCTCAGAAATGCAGATGACACCACCCTTATGGCAGAAAGTGAAAAAGAACTAAAGAGCCTCTTGAAAGTGAAAGAGGAGAGTGAAAAAGTTGGCTTAAAGTGCAACATTCAGGAAACAAAGATCATGGCATCCAGTCCCATCACTTCATGGCAAATAGATGGGGAAATAGTGGAAACAGTGTCAGACTTTATTTTTGGGGGCTCCAAAATCTCTGCAGGTGGTGACTGCAGCCATGAAATTAAAAGACACTTACTCCTTGGAAGAAAAATTATGACCAACCTAGATAGCATATTGAAAAGCAGAGACATTACTTTGCCAAATTAAGTCCGTCTAGTCAAGGCTATGGTTTTTCCAGTGGTCATGTATGGATGAGAGTGTTGGACTAGAAAGAAAATTCTTCACTGGGCACTGAAGAATTGATGCTTTTGAACTGTGGTGTTGGAAAAGACTCTTGAGAGTCCCTTGGACTACAAGGAGATCCAACCAGTCCATCCTAAAGGAAATCAGTCCTGAATATTTATTGGAAGGACTGATGTTGAAGCTGAAATTCCAATCCTTTGGCCACATGATGCTAAGAGCTGACTCATTTGAAATGATCCTGATGCTGGGAAAGATTGAAGGCAGAAGGAGAAGGGGACAACAGAGGATGAGATGGTTGGATGGCATCACTGACTCAATGGACATGGATTTGGGTGGACTCCAGAAGTTGGTGATGGACAGGGAGGCCTGGTGTGCTGCAGTTCATGGGGTCACAAAGAGTTGGACATGATTGAGCAACTGAACTGAAATGAGCTGGCACCCTCTCCAGCATTTATTGTTTGTAGGCTTTTTGATGATGGTCATTTTAACCAGTGTGAGATAATATCTCTTTGTGGTTTTAACTTGCTTTTCTTTAATGATTCATGTGTTGAGAATCTTTTCATGTGCCTCTTGGCTGCCTGTATGTTTTGTTTGGAGAAATGTCTATTCAGATCTTCTGTGCATGTTTTTGTTTGGGTTGTTTGCTTTGTATACTGAGCTGCATTAGCTGTTTGTAAATTTTGGAATTAATCCCTAGTTGCTAACGTCATTTACAAATATTGTCTCCCATTCTATGGGTTGTCCTTTCATTGTGTTTATGGTATCCTTTGCTGTGCAGAACTTTTTGTTGTTGTTGTTTTAGTTTAATTAGGTCCATTGGTTTATTTTTGTTTTTATTTCTGTTGCCTTAGGAGGTGGATACTATATATATATATATATATATATATATATATATACACACACACACATATATATTGCTGCAGTGAATGTCTAAGACTGTTATGTCTATGTTTTCCTCTAAGAGTTTTGTAATACCTCATCTTATATTTATGTATTTAATCCATTTTGCATTTATTTTTGTGTACAGTGTTAGAGGAAGGTTATGACCAACCTAGATAGCATATTCAAAAGCAGAGACATTACTTTGCCAACAAAGGTTCATCTAGTCAAGGCTATGGTTTTTCCTGTGGTCATGTATGGATGTGAGAGTTGGACTGTGAAGAAAGCTGATTGCCGAAGAATTGGTGCTTTTGAACTGTGGTGTTGGAGAAGACTCTTGAGAGTCCCTTGGACTGCAAGGAGATCCAACCAGTCCGTTCAGAAGGAGATCAGCCCTGGGATTTCTTTGGAAGGAATGATGCTAAAGCTGAAACTCCAGTACTTTGGCCAGCTAATGAGAAAAGTTGACTCATTGGAAAAGACTCTGATGCTGGGAGGGATTGGAGGCAGGACGAGAAGGGGACAACAGAGGATGAGATGGCTGGATGGCATCACTGACTCAATGGACGTGAGTCTGAGTGAACTCCGGGAGTTGGTGATGGACAGGGAGGCTTGGCATGCTGCGATTCATGGGGTCACAAAGAGTGGGACATGACTGAGCGACTGATCTGATCTGATCTATAGTCATTAATGTAGAAAATACAGTGTGCATCATAGAATATAAAGGACCTAAATGTTCAAAGGTCTCTCAGTAAATATACAATAAATTTTAGTGTAATTGAAATAATATTTGAATGAAAGAATTAACCATAATATTTGACAAAATTGCAAAATTCTGGAAGTACTCAGCAAAGAGGAAGTGCTATACATTAATTGTATATACACAATGAAGCATGCTGTGTTTTAAAGATTATATTTTATTACAAATATTTATTTGCTCCTTTATAGTATTTGAAACAATTTCATTTCCCTTGAATCATGAATATAATTTTACAAAAACAACAAACATATATATGTGTGTCTATATATTTATAGTACACCCTTTAAAACCACCTTTCATTTTCCAGTTTTTCAGGGCCTGTTTCACATCTTTGTTCTATAGTCTATATAACAGAGGATTTAACATGGGATTCACAAGGGTATAGAACAATTAGGTCATTTTGTCTTGATCTGGAGAGTAGAAATTATTTGGCCTGAAATACAAGAAAAGTACAGTTCCCTAGAAAATTGTCACAACATTTAAATGAGAGGTGCAGGTGGAGAAAGCTTTGAACTTCCCATCAGTAGAGTGGGTCTTCAAGACTGAAAGGATGATAAAATAAGAGAAAAGGATTCCTGAAATAGTACTCAGTTCAATAAAACCCAAAATAGTGAATAACACCAATTCATTGTCCTGTATATCAGAGCAGGAAAGGAGTAAAAGTGGAGGTAAGTCACAGAAGAAATCATTAATCTCATTTGACCCACAGAAGCATAAATGGAATGCTAATGTCTTGTGTATCAGAGCATCTGCCATTCCCACTAGGAAAACCCCAGCCACAAGCAGGGAGCACACCCTGCTGGACATGCTGACTGCATAGAGCAAGGGGCTGCTGACGGCCTTGAACCAGTCATAGGCCATCACGGCCAGCAGGAAACACTCCTAATCTGCAAAGATACAGAAGACCAAGAATTGCAGAGCATAGCCATAGGAGGGGATTGATTTGTTCTTGGCAAATAGGTCCAAGAGCATCTTGGGGTGAATTGCAGTGCATAGCAGAGGACACAGAAGGAGAGGTGACCAAGGAAAAAGTACACGGGTGTGTGAAGCTGCAGATCCATGTTAATCAGGAACATCATCCCAAGATTTGCCAAGTGGCCAGTGAGATAAACAATTAGAACCATGTTAAATATGGTCACTTTGTCCTCGGTGTTATCAATAATTCCCAAGTAAATGAATCCAGTAATGGAGGAGCAATTCCCTCCATCCATTTTCCTTTGTTCTTGTCTAAGATTTTAGAAAATGATCAAGAAAAGAACACATGGATGTGTAACACTTCTGCACATCTGCAATATATCATAAGATAGAATACAATTCTATATGCAATTGTCTTTATATTCAGAAAATTATACATTCATGCATGCACTCTTTAAAAAGGCATAACTGTTATTACTCAATAAAAACAAATACCTGGTATACAGCGTTGGGAAACTGAACCAAACCTAAATGTAACTTGTGAGGCATGTTACTTTCTACAAGCTTGTTTCTGAGCCTTCCTTTCTTTACTTCAAAGAATACATTTGATGAACTTACCTGTCTTCTCCTCTTCAAAATAATGTGGGTGAGACTCTAATGTTAGAGATACATGGCTGTAAGAGTCCGGACTAAGCATTTTCTGTGAATATTCATGTGGATGCAAAACAAGGTAACAATTTTAATATTTCTCAAAACCATGACTGTTTTAAGAGTATCTGTATCAGTTCCAGAAATAATGAGCATATCATGGATTGATTATAATAAAATAATTATGCTTGTGGTTTTGGTTTATGTTATGTTCACTATCTGGTGAGACATTAAGCAAGTATTAATGAGCTGTTCTCTAGTTGTGTATTTTTGTTTTGTCATAATATTAATTACCTTTCTGTGGGAATTGTCTGGTGCCAAAGAAAGAATCTCTTTACTCATTGAAGGAAAACATTTCTACAAACTTAACCCATATATTTTTTATCTATTGAGCTACCCTGTAGCTCAGCTGGTAAAAATCAGCCTGCAATACAGGAGACCCTGGTTCAATTCCTGTGGCAGGAAGATCCCTGGAGAATGGGTAGGCTACCCATTCCAATATTCTTGTGCTTCCCTGGTGGCTCAGATGGTAAAGAATCTACCTGCAATGTGGGAGATCTGGGTTCAATCCCTGGGTTGGGAAGATCCCCTAGAGAAAAGAACAGCTACACACTCCAGTGAAATATAAAAAAGGCTTTTTCTTTGTAAAATGGAAATGAGATGAGTGATAGTAAATGCTGTGGGCTTCCTTTATAGCTTAGCTGGTAAAGAATCTGCCTGCAATGAGGGAGACCTGGGCTTGATTCCTGGGTTGGGAATGAGCTCTTGGAGAAGGAAATAGCTACCCACTCCAGTATTCTAGCCTGGAGAATTCCATGAACTGTATAGTTCATGGGGTCACAGTCAGACATGACTGAGTGACTTTCACTTTCAATTGTTTCTGAAATATATAGACTTATCTCCATTGTGTTTTCATGCATTTATATGTCTGTCACGTGTTTGCATGTGTGTGTGTCTTGGATAATATGTGAAAATTGGAATGTGAGTGATATGTATATTTTTTAGACCTAAAGAATATGACATATTGTTCACATGAAGTTCAGTTTTTCACAGGTTGTTATTTGTAAGATGGAACCTCAAATACTTTTGAAATAAAGCAACAAGAATCTTCAAACTGATGTTTATACTTGGCTGTTGTTGTTATTTAGTCATTAAGTCATGTTTGGAACTTTAGTGACCCCCTGGACTGTAGCCCACCAGGCTCCTCTGTCCATGGGATGCTGTATAGTTCGATACCATCTGACCATGGTCAACATGAAGAATAACAGAATACAGCCCAGTTATTTAAACTGTGCCATTCTGAGATAGTGTTTATATAGCAAATGAAAGCTGAAGCAGTATGAATAGAATATAAGCAGAGGGGAAAAAATGTTTTGTTGATTATTCCTGTTACATAATTTTATGAAATCTTTTTAATGTTTTGTGTTATTATATAATGCTATGTATTATTATGTAATATAGATAGATGTTAGATTTATAGATGAAGTGAAGAAAATATTTGCAAAACATTTTTGCAACAAAGAATTTGTAGCTAGACTATACAAAACTATTTATAAATAATAAAAACACAACCCAATTAAAAATAGAGACATGATTGAACATATACCTCACCAACAGATATATAAATGGCAATTAATGATATAATAATAATAATGATGAAAATAATAGTAAACAGCAAAAACATAAGTTATAGAAATAATTTGCAGTTATACATGTCCTTTTATGTTCAGGCTTCAAGTGAGTGTTCTCTGTGGTGCTTCCCAATGTCACGCCAGTTGACCAGCCATTGAAGACACAAGTTATATGCTCAGTAGCTCATTGTGTTTCTGAGATACCAGAAAAGGATGTTCCATACTTTCAGTAATACTTTCACACATAAAAATAAAAGATAGGGAGGAAAACAAATACTTTGCTTGCAATTAACCTTTAGTCTACAAGATGCCACTTACTTAGAAAAAGTTTTCAAATTAATTTGGATTAGATTGGGTATAGAAGGTTCTTGACTTGTTATTGGACATCACTTAAGAAAGGTATTTGATTTTGTATTATCGCTTTCCTAGCACCCCTGCCTCACAACATCTTGTTGCACTTTATGTATTTTAATTGATTAAAGAAATATATGTATTTAAGATCTATCAAGTGTTTAAAATGATTCAGGCATGATTCTCAGCATTTAGTCAAACATGCAACAGTCATTTATGTAGGTACTATACTTTCCTAATTTTACAGGTCAGACAATTGAGACAGAAAAAATAAATAACTTAATCAAAGTGCAATTGACTAGTTGGGTACAAGAGATAGCAAAGAAACCAAAGGAATCTGGCTTCCTCTCTAATCCAGTAATTTCATAAATGCAATCTTGTTAATGAGATATTCTACACATGAAAACACATACAGACACAATCTCTGAGGTTCTTGCTATATCTTTTAAGACAATCTATTACAATCTGTTCTAGCATTAACTCCCAGCTCCTAATGGTTGGAAGTGACAGAGTTTATTTTCTTGGGCTCCAAAATCACTGCAGATGGTGACTACAGCCATGAAATTAAAAGATGCTTGCCCCATGGAAGAAAAGGTATGACAAACATAGAAGACAGCATATTAAAAAGCAGAGACATTACTTTAGCAACAAAGGTCCATGGAGTCAAAGCTATAGTTTTTCCAGTAGTCATGTATGGATGTGAAATATGGACCATAAAGAAAGCTGAGTGCCAAAGAATTGATGCTTTTGAACTGTCATGTTGGAGAAGACTCTTGAGAATCCCTTGGCCTGTAAGAAGATCAAACCAGTCAATAATAAAGGAATATTCATTGGCAGGACTGATTCTGAAGCTGAAGCTCCAATACTTTGGTCACCTTATATGAAGAAATGACTCATTGGAAAAGACCCCATAGCTGGGAAATATTGAAGGCAGGAGAAGGAGATGACAGAGGATGAGATGGTTGGATGGCATCATCAACTCGATGGACATGAGTTTGAACAAGCTCTGGGAGCTGGTGATGGACAGGAAGGCCTAGCATGCTGCAGTCCATGAGGTTGCAAAGAGTCAGACACAACTGAGTGACTGAACTGAACTGAATAGTTGGAAAGTTATCCAACTATTAGTTTGCAGCAATTTTGAAACTTTTAAATGTTTCCTTTATCTGGGGGCTATGAAATGTGTTTGGCTCTGTGAAAACAAGTGTATGATAAAATGTTTGTGTGAGAAGTTGTGTATGTGCTGGCAAGGTTGTGGCAGGTTCTTAGCTACAGTTTGTCCCAGGCACTGCAGGGATAAAGCATCCACCTGTAAATGCAGGATAAGCAAGAGATACAGGTTCCATCCCTGGGTGGGGAAGATTCCCTGGAGGAGGAAATGGCAATCCACTCCAGTATTCTTGTCTGGATAATTTCAAGGACAAAAGAGCCTGGCAGGTTATAGTCCATGGGGTCGCAAAGAGTTGGACATGACCGAGCATACACACAGCTGGAGTTTGTAACCAGGGATTTAGATGAATCCTGGAACCTTATATCTCAGGAGGGATTTATCTTTGGTTTTAAGACATTTTTAGCAGCGTCTTTTAAGTCTTTGTTTCTCAAGCTATAAATCAAGGGGTTCAGCATTGGGTTGATGATGGTGTAGAACACTGAGATGATTTTATCAGTGTTTGGAGAATACAGGTAGCTGAGTCGTGAGTAAATGAAGAGCAGAGTTCCCTTGTAGATGGCCACGGATGTCAGGTGAGAAGCACAGGTAGAGAAGGTCTTCTTCCTCCTGCTGAAAAATGGATCTTTAAGACTTACAGGAGAATGTAAAAGTAGGAGATGATGAAAACGATGAAGTAGATAATTTCCACTGAGCTGCCCTATGGGGAGAGAAGCCACTCATTAAGTGACGTGTCTGTGCACAATAACTTAAGCAAGGGACAGAGGTCACAGAAAAAATGATTAATGACATTTTTCTCAGAGTATTTCAGAGTAAACGCAAAGGATGTGTGCACCAGGGAACTCATATTGCCTCCAAAGTATGACAAGACGATCAACCATATGCAGATGCCCCGAGACATCACAGCCGTGTACAGTAAAGGGATATGGCGACATAGCAGTCACACACCATGGCAGCAAAGATAAAGGATTTGGTATCTGCGAAAGTACAGAAGAAATAGAACTACAGGGCACAGCTGTGATAGGAAATTGACTTGTTCTGAAAGAGGAAGTTGACAAGTATTTTGGGAATGATGACTGAAGAATAGCAAAGGTCTACAAAGGATAAGTTACTAAGGAAAAAATACATGGGCGTTTGAAGGTGCAGATCAACCCTGATTAACATCATCAATCCAATGTTCCCCATTAAAATCATAGAGTACTAAGTCGGAAATAGGAGAAACTGGACAATCTGCAGTTCAGGGCAAGTTGGAAACCCTAACAGAATAAACTCAGTCACCAAGGTATAGTTTCCATCTAAAAAGTCATATTCTGTGCTGTTTTCTTCTTATGAGAATTCTAACATCCTAAGATGCTATGTTGATAGAGAAAAAAATTAGATATAATTATAAGGTTATTTTGTTGTTTCAACAAACAAACAAGCAATCAAGAGTCCCAGACCAAATATCCTTCCAAATATAAATTCTGAGAAACATATTTCAGAATTTAGTAGCTTTATCTCATGGTTGATAGTTTTATTTTGTTTGATTAATAGCTAGTTCTTCCAATGGACAGACATGTGCACATAACATCTCATATTTCTTACTTTTTAATTCTCAAGTATAGACCTATAGCTACTACAGAGGAGTAAATGAATAATGAAGTAATAAATGAAATGATGATAAGAGGGAAAATATATCTGTTATTAAAAGTATGTTAACTTAAGTATATCTTGCAATGATAACTCTAGAACAATGTACTCCTTCTGTCCAGTATTTAATAGATAGCAGTGTGTTGTACTCTTGACTGTGATTAGAATGATGCAATGAAATATACTTCAGCTATTTAAAAAAAATAATAAAAGCAAAAATGATATTAGTGAAATTAAAGCAAATGTCAGTAAACATCAGCTGAGAGCATGTTTTAGAAAGTGACAAGTTTAAGGCAAATCCTTAAATCCTGTCAAGATACTAAGTTAAGGAGATTAAAGTAATTAACTGCTTTTCTCTTTGGCATTCTTTATCATTCTTGGCTTCTAGTAAGCACAGCATAAATATAAGATGACTGAGTAAAGTGGGAAAAAAATTAGTATTAACTTCTCATTTTTAAAAATTACTCTATATAGCCTCCTCACTAATTATATATGTGAGCAAACACAAATAGCTGCATTTAATTTTTATCCTAGTATAATTCAGGATGTTGAGTCTAAGAATTTTGTCAATTTCTGTTTCTGTAATCTTAGAAATTTTTTGGAAGCAAGGAGAGTTTGAACATGACTTTGAAATATAAGACTTTTTATTGTAACTTTGAAGGATGACTTGGAAATCTATAAAACAAGCAAGTGAAACCTCCAATGAGCTTTGTTACTACTGCCACAGTTGGCTAGAACAAATGGTTGGAGTCATTCTCTCATTTATATAAAATTATTGAGACAGTACAGGGCTAAGAACTTCTTTGTTGTAATATCATCTAATCACTAAAAGTATGCTATAATATAGGCACAGAAAAGTCTAAGAGAATTAGAAGGGTTAGGATGCTGTCTTATGTTATTACCTCAAAGAGTGTGAATGAGATGCAGTACCTTGTTAGGATAGTAGTTAATTTATTCTTATTTTGCCTGTTTTCAAGGTAATCAGAGTGTTCAGAAATGATATGACCTAAATTTAGAGTTAATAAGCATTTGGTTAGAATCTCATATTAGCCACGTGGACTGTATGACCTTGCACAAGTGTGTGTGTGTGTGTGTGTGTGTGTATATATATATATATATATATATATATAGAGAGAGAGAGAGAGAGAGAGAGAGAGAGAGAGAGAGAATCTGTTATACTTAATACATATACTATCTGTATATTATTATATATAACTATATATATTTAAAATTTTACTATAATAATAACAGTATTTCACATGGTTTCTCTGCCAGGCTTAATGAGGAAAACTATCTATCTATACTTTCTTGCTGTTTCACTTTAGATAGACTGGCAAATAATAGGTAAAGAGTGAAGATTAGTTTCAATTACTCCACTGCTCTCTGCTCAGCAGTAAAGAATCCATTTGCCAAAGCAGGAGATGTGGGTTCAGTCCCTGATCTGGGAAGATCTTCTAGAGAAGGAAATGGGAACCCACTCCAGTATCCTTTTCTGGAGAATCTCATAGACACAGAGGCCTGTCTATGAGAGGGCTACAGTTCCATGGGGTCACAAAGAGTTGGACATGGCTTAACGACTAAACAACAACAACAGAAACAACCCCACTGCTCTTGCTTATCCCTAACTAATAATTAGAACTATGTCACTAGATTTTTAAAATAATAGTTATCATTTATATAATGATTGTGATGTGAAATGCAATATTCTAAACACTTTACATATAATTTATTTACTTATCACACAAAAGTACACTCACAAAGTTTCACAACAGCTGCTGTCACCACCTTCTTTCTCTTACAGTTGAGGGAGCTAAAGCACAGAGAGCTGGAGAGCTAAGACGTGATGAAAATGGGATTGGAGCCCAGGCTCCTGCCTCCAAAACTTCAAGACAGATGGGCTGTGTAAGCTAGAGTCTCATTATTGATTCCATATGTTGCATGGGGACATTGAAGCTTAATGTTCCGAGTCAGTCCACAAGTAGTTGACAGGTATAATTCAAATTCAGATATGTGTGAAGCCAAAGCTCACAAGGACAACCATGAAGGTGGTTAGAAAATTAACCGTGTGGCCTCCGTGACACAGGCTGTGGTGGAAACTTGCTGAAGGCAGCGCAGAATGACTCAGTTATTTCCTGAAAACACAGTCCATTACTCTCTGGGACTCACAGCGAGCATCCCATCCAATAGACTAAGAAGGGTTTCCCTGGGGGCTCAACCCTTAAAGAATCTGCCTGCAATGCAGGAGAATGCCCATGATTCAGGAGACCTGGGTTTGATCCTCGGTCAGGAAGATTCCCTGGTGAAAGAAATGGCAATCCATCCTAGTATTCCTACCTGGGAAATCCAATGGACAGAGGAGCTGGGCGGGGCCACAGTTGCAAAGAGTGGAACACGACTTTGTAACTAAATCACCTCTACCACCACCACCACCATCCATGTAGAGAAACGTGAGTGAGAAGAGAAGCATGAGGGGAAAAGTCAGAGATGAGAGTGAATCTTGGATTCTTGCTTTTCAATGGGAATGACCAAAAAGATTCAATCAAACTGAAGTGATTTGCTAAATTTTTCATAAATATATAGCAAAACAATGTTAGAATAGAAAATAAAGTAATTGAAACTGTCAGGTAGCCAATCATGTTTCAGTTTATTTCTGTTAACAAAAAAAAAAAAAAAAAATATTTAAACAAGGTAAGTGTCTCAGATCCCTGTAGAAGCTACAGAAGAATAACACAGGTAGATTTATTTGTAGGTAATATGCTAATACATATGATTTTGTAACTATTTTGACACATGTCAGTGATCTCAGATCCATAAAAGTCTATTTTTGCATCAATAAAGCCAATCTGGTAAACACAGAAGCTACTTACCAAAGGAGGAGACATTTTCCTATTACCCAGATAAATAATTTCACCAATAGAACCAAGGACTTCTATATACATTCGCAGGTAATTAGGGACCTAATAACTGAAGGTTCCAAACATGTTCATTTCCAAGAGATTCCTAGGGAATAATTAGTAGGTTATTGTGAATTATTATTTTGAAACAACTTCATAATTATAATAGCAATTCTGTTAGTGTTAGTTTGAAGAGGCAATTTTTACTCTCAGTAATATTGTGGTTGTTTTTTTCCTGACACTTGAAATCCCACTAGAGTCCTACACTCTGATACTGTAGAGGTTCTTTTAAATAGTTCATATATTTTAAAACATAGGTCTCATTTAAATTATTTCAAAACCACATGGAAGTTCCTAAAAATGTTACTTGATACCCTCAGCACTGAAATGTAAAATTTTTTTGTTGCACTGAAGGGTGAGACCAGCAGGGGCTACTATAGAACCTGTTATCATAGGTGCTTTCTGAGAAGATGAAAGGACTTTATTTTTAAAAATTATCTATCTACCTGTCTGTTTGCTTTTGGCTATGCAGGGTCTTCCTTGCTGTGCATGGGCTTTCTCTAGTTGCAGAGAGTGGGGGTACTTTCTGTTGCAGACCATGGGCTCTAGAATTTGGGCTCTAATATTGGCTCAGAGGATAAAGCATCTGCCTGCAATGCAGGAGACCCAGGTTCGATCCCTGGGTTGGGAAGATCCCCTGGAGAAGGAAATGGCAACCCACTCCAATATTCTTGCCTGGAGAATCCCATGTACAGTGGAGCCTGGCGGGTACAGTCCATGGGGTTGCAAAAAGTCAGACACGACTGAGTGAACAAGTTTAAGTTTTTATCAGAGGCTCAACAGTTGGGGTGCATGGCTTAGATGCCCTTTGGCTTGTGGTTATCTTCCTGGACCAGGGATTGACCCCATGTCCTGTGCAGGGGCAGGTAGACTATTAACCACTGGACCACCAGGAAAGTCCCAGAAGGACTTTAAAATAAGAGTCTTATGCCTGAGAGCATCAAAAGAAGACAAAACCATCCCAGTTAGCAAATACAGTTTTCCATTTTCAACTTGATTGTTCTTATGTGCGTTTTGTATGACAGTTTCACTGCTGCTGCTACTGCTAAGTTGCTTCAGTCATGTCTGACTCTGTGCAACCCCATAGTCGGTAGCCCACCAGGCTCCCCTGTACCTGGGATTCTCCAGGCAAGAACACTGGAGTGGGTTGCCATTTCCTTCTCCAATGCATGAAAGTGAAAAGTGAAAGTGAAGTCACTCAGTCATGTCCCACCCTCAGCGACCCCATGGACTGCAGCCCACCAGGCTCCTCCATCCATGGGAGTTTCCAAGCAAGAGTACTGGAGTGGTTGCCATTTCCTTCTCTGGACAGTTTTACTAAACAATGATATTTCAGCTGCTCTCAGAAAAAATCGCAGAATTTTTGGTAATTACACAGTACTAGAGTACCCAAACTGGAAATTTGCATGGCTACAAACACAGAGCTGTCTTCCCTTCACAGCATTTTCCAAATTTTAAATTGCTTGGAGTAGGGGGTTAAAGATATGTCAAAAACCTCTGAAATACAAGAGTAGACAATTCTATATTACTTTCTTGCTGAAGAGACTCCAAGAAAGCTTAAGTACTTATTTGAAAGTCCTAGGTCATTATGTCCTAGTAAGAGGGGTGAACTGGAGACACAGTGCATGTTGCCAAAACCAAAAGAATCAGTTTTCTATTGAATGGAGCTTGTTACTCTTAATTGCATCAGAAAAATAGTTGAAGTTTCATTGACTTGAGAAATCCTGTAGAACATCTTTGTAGTCTGTATGGCATGTAATAAACAAATTACTAAGCATAACAACAGGAAAGATTTTATGCCCATACAAGAGGGAAAATGCCAAAAGCATATACACATTGAACCAAAATTGGAGTTGGCAAGCAAGAGTTTAAAAATAATTCTAAAAACATCCTAAAGAAAATTGTCAAAAAAAAAAATTGCAAATGACAAAAGTTGGGAGACATTCTGCAAATGATTGGAAACCTTAGAAAATAAAATAGAATTGAAAAATACATCTAAATTAACAACTTACTGAATGGATTTATTGATACATTGAATTTTTAAAAGCAAAGTATTGGATGAAAAGTGACAAGGTCAAAAGGGTTTGTATGAAGGATCTTTGTTTTGAAACTTGCAAATAATGTGGTAAAGGAGGTCATCAAGAAAATATATGCTACTTCCACTCAAATACTTAAATGCTTACCATAAACAAGCCTTAAGAAAACAGACTTTCCTAGCAAGTGCACATTGGCACTGCTTGACAGGAATGAACTTAAAAAGTGTTTTCCATATACCGAAGAACCTAGAATTCTTGCATCTTTCAGACAATAGACGGCACCAGAGACAGCTATCTAATCTAGCTCAGTTCAGTTCAGTTCAGTTCAGTTGCTCAGTCGTTTCCGATTCTTTGCGATCCCATGAATTGCAGCATTCCAGGCCTCCCTGTCCATCACCAACTCCCAGAGTTCACTCAAACTCACGTCCATCGAGTTGGTGATGCCATCCAGCCATTTCATCCTCTGTCGTCCCTTTCTCCTCCTGCCCCCAATCCCTCCCAGCATCAGAGTATTTTCCAATGAGTCAACTCTTCACATGAGGTGGCCAAAGTATTGGAGTTTCAGCTTCAGCATCAGTCCTTCCAAAGAACACCCAAGACTGATCTCCTTTAGGATGGACTGGTTGGATCTCTTTGCAGTCCAAGGGACTCTCAAGAGTCTTCTCCAACACCACAGTTCAAAAGCATCAATTCTTCGGCACTCAGCTTTCTTCACAGTCCAACTCTTACATCCATACATGATCACTGGAAAAACCGTAGCCTTGACTAGACAGACCTTTGTTGGCAAAGTAATGTCTCTGCTTTTGAGCATGCTATCTAGGTTGGTTATAACTTTCCTTCCAAGGACTAAGCATCTTTTAATTTCATGGCTGGAGTCACCATCTGCAGTGATTTTGGAGTCCCAAAAAATAAAGTCTGACACTGTTTCCACTCTTCCCCTATCTATTTCCCATGAAGTGGTGGGATCAGATGCCATGATCTTCATTTTCTGAATGTTGGGCTTTAAGCCAACTTTTTCACTCTCCACTTTCACTTTCATCAAGAGGCTTTTTAGATCCTCTTCACTTTCTGCCATAAGGGTGGTGTCATCTGCATATCTGAGGTTATTGATATTTCTCCTGGCAATTTTGATTCCAGCTTGTGCTTCTTCCAGCCCAGCGTTTCCCATGATGTACTCTGCATATGAGTTAAATAAGCAGGGTGACAATATACGGCCTTGACATACTCCTTTTCCTATTTGGAACCAGTCTGTTGTTCCATGTCCAGTTCTAACTGTTGCTTCCTGACCTGCACATAGGTTTCTCAAGAGGCAGGTCAGGTGGTCTGGCATTCCCATCTCTCGAAGAATTTTCCACAGTTTATTGTGATTCACACAGTCAAAGGCTTTGGCATAGTCAATAAAGCAGAAATAGATGTTTTTCTGGAACTCTCTTGCTTTTTTGATGAACCAGCAGATGTTGGCAATTTGATCTCTGGTTCCTCTGCCTTTTCTAAAACCAGCTTGAACATCTGGAAGTTCACAGTTCACATATTGCTGAAGCCTGTCTTGGAGAATTTTGAGCATTACTTTACTAGAGTGTGAGATGAGTGCAATCTAGTTAGTATGCCTCTAAGTCAGTCTGAAAAAATAAACTTAAAGTGTTCTTAAAGATTTTTGTGCAATTAAGATTTCCAATTATGTTAGTACTCTGTTTCTCACCATGTATATATGTGGGTTTTTTTAGAAATTTAAATTTTCTTTAAAAAATTCTCCCATTACTCAGTAAATTGATAACACTTCTCTCTGTGCAGGAAACTGTGACTCTCAGGTTCCAGTAAACCATCATAAAACAAAAAGTCCTGATTCTTCTCATCCTTGGTATCAATATCCAGATATTCTTGTTGTTGTTTAGTCTCTAAGTCATGTCTGACTTTTTGCAACCCCATGGACTGTAACCCACCAGGCTCCTCTTTCCATAGAATTCCCTAGGCAAGAATACCAGAGTGGGTTGCCATTTCCTCCCCCAGGGGATCTTGCTGACTGAGTGATCAAACCTGGGTCTCCTGCACTGTAGGTGGATTCTTTATCACTGAACCACTGGGGAAGCCCTGATATCCCAATAAGTTGAATTAATTTTATGGTAGGTCAGTAAAATACAATTGAATTAAAGTTGAACTCATGTTCTAGAATAAGCATCAAATTATTGCTTATAGTCTCACATATAGGGCTTTTCATGGGAGGCTGTGAGACAAGTATATCTCAATACCCACCAGTCAGAATTTCAAATATTTATATAGAGGTCTTAACCAGCTTCAAGCATGTATACTGTTCAGATGGTCTGAACAACAAGTTGCTCTCTCAAGACTGCTTGTGTGGTCCTTGAAAATATCTCTCACTGAAGGAATGATGGACAGAATGTACATTCTAAAGACAAAGGAGAGGGTGAGGAGCACACAGGTCCAGTTTGCCAGTCAACCAGATGTCACCTTCTCCAGATGACCTCCTCCCATGGTCCTAAATGAATCTGTCAAATGAACTCCTTTGTGTGCATGAGTCCTAAGTTGCTTCAGTTGTGTACAACTCTTTGTGACCCTCTGGACTGCAGCTCACCAGACTCCTCTGTGGAGTGGATTGCCATACTCTCCCCCAGGGTATCTTCCTGACCCAGGGACTGAACCTGCAGCTCAGCAGGCAGACTCTTTACCACTGAGCCACTGGGGAAGCCTGAATCCGTTTATACACAATGTCATATCCATATATCCAGAAGGAGTTGAATGCAGTTAATATCTTGAAAAAATTGTATGAGGTGGTCAAGCAACTGAGATACCCTATGAGTAGTCAAGTAAAGTATCTTGTGTCCCTTTAGAGGTGAAAGCAAACTTCCTCTGAGAGGCATTCGAAATAGGCACTGAACAGAATATATTAGCTAAATCTATAGCTGCAAAATACTTGATACTTGCTAATGAATGAAGTCAGTAATTTCATTGTTATTGCCTATGGAGCCTTCATAGCTGGGGCTACAGTGTTAAGGTTGTGATCATATGGTGTCATTCATTATTTCCATTTTATAGACCAGCCTAACTGGGTTGTAAAATCGAGACGTGTTTGGGAGCTAATCCCAACGCCCCACCCCCCCACCCCCTGCCACGCACCTCCCCACGCACCCCACCCCCTTCCTGAATCTACTTGATCTGGAGAAAGGGGATGGATGAAGGTGGAAGACAAAGCAAGAACACAAACCAAGGGCCCCAGGGCATTGTGAGGCTCCTCAGTGCCGGGTGGGGGGATGGAGTCCTTTGTCTCTGTTCCCTGAAGCTTGTACCCCAGGACTGGGAACACGCTGCCTCTGGGCCAGCCTGTACTCTCTGAGCCCAGATGGCCTGACCAGAGGCAAAGCAAAAGTCCTCCTGCCTTGGGGAGGCCAGGGCTGCTGGGGCCCCCATCATCTCCGACTACAGGAAGGTCCAGCTTATGGCCATTCTCTCCCAGGTGAACCCCAGCCTGAACCTGGGGCTGTGCAAGGCCAGCCCCCAGGAGGGAGCGTTCAGGGAGTCTGCAGACAGACGGGTCTGCGCAGGCTCGCCAGGCCTTGCTCTTTACACAGCCCTACCAGCCGCAAGCTGCCAGTGTCAGCCTGGAGAGTCTGCTCCCCAAGGACGGGCTGCAGCAGCCTGTGCAGGTACAGAAGGACGGGGAAGACGAGAAGAGGAAGGCGCTTTCTGGCCCTCAGTTCAGTTCAGTCACTCAGTCGTGTCCAACTCTTTGCAACCCCATGAAATGCAACACGCCAGGCCTTCCTGCCCATCACCAACTCCCAGCTGAATTCCAGAAAAATAAATGACCCAATCAAAAAATGGGCCAAAATGCTAAACAGACATTTCTCCAAAGAAGACATACAGATGGCTAACAAACACATGAAAAGATGCTCAACATCACTCATTATCAGAGAAATGCAAATCAAAACCACTATGAGGTACCATTTCATGCCAGTCAGAATGGCTGTGATCCAAAAGTCTACAAGCAATAAATGCTGGGGAGGGTGTGGAGAAAAGGGAACCTTCTTACACTGTTGGTGGGAATGCAAACTAGTACAGCCACTATGGAGAACAGTGTGGAGACTCCTTAAAAATCTGGAAATAGAACTGCCTTATGACCCAGCAATCCCACTGCTGGGCATACACACTGAGGAAACCAGAATTGAAAGAGACACGTGTACCTCAATTTTCATTGCAGCACTGTTTATAATAGCCAGGACATGGAAGTAACGTAGATGTCCATCAGCAGATGAATGGATAAGAAAGCTGTGGTACATATACACAATGGAGTATTACTCAGCCATTAAAAAAGAATTCATTTCAATCAGTTCTAATGAGGTGGATGAAACTGGAGCCTATTATACAGAGTGAAGTAAGCCAGAAAGAAAAACACCAATACAGTATACTAACACCTATATATGGAATTTAGAAAGATGGTAACGATAACCCTGTGTGCGAGACAGCAAAAGAGACACAGACTTTTTGGACTCTGTGGGAGAGGGAGAGGGTGGAATGATTTGGGAGAATGGCATTGAAACATGCATAATATCATATATGAAACAAATCACCAGTCCAAGTTCGATGCATGATACTGGTTGCTTGGGGCTGGTGCACTGGGACGACCCAGAGGGATGGTACAGGGAGGGAGGTGGGAGGGGGTTTCGGGATGGGGAACACAAGTATACCTGTGGTGGATTCATGTTGATATATGGCAAAACCAATACAATAAAAATAAATAAATTTAAAAAAAAAGAAAAGAAAATTGAGACAGCTTCTCTGAAGGTTGGTGGTTCATTATGAAGGTAATTGCACACTTACAAAACACATTTATCCAGAAATCCCAATTTGCAGAGAAATGAAAACTTGTATTTACACAAAAATCCATTACCAAACATTCAGGGCAGCTATAACAGTGAAATTCTGAAAACAGCCACGTGTTCTCCACCCAAGGAATGAGTAAACAAACTCTGGTATATTACATAGTGTGAGACGCTACTAAGAAATATAAATAAGCAAACTATATTGATGCAGGCAGCAATATGCTAAATTCTTTATGCAAAGTGAAAATTCAGACTTAAAAGGCTTTATGATTCCATTTATATGACACTTTGAAAAAGGCATATGGACAGAGGACTGGTCAGCTGGTAGTAAATTGGTAGGGTATTAACTATATAGACAAAAAACTGAGAATTTTGGACAGTTACCAAGTTGTTCTATATTTTGATCATGTTTTTGGTAGCATAACTGTGAATTTGTCAGACTTCTCAAAAAGTTTACAACAAAAAAAGTGCATTTTAATTTGCATGCAAATTTAAAATATTATAGAATATATTTTAAAATGTTATCAATTAATGAAAACATCTCTATGGTATTATACATGGCTATTTCCCTGAACCAGCCTAAAGAGGACCTTTTATCCTCATTTAACAATTAATTACCTTTGACAACTAGACTGCCATGGTCAGCCTGTGGGTTTGAGAAATAATCTCAGTTAGATGCTGGCAGGAGGTCTTTGTCGTTCCTGAGTCACTTGTTTGTCAGACACTCTCATACACCCAATTGATACAGTTTGCAGACAGGGACACACAGATGATGACAGTAAAATTTAATGTTAAAACAAAACATGTTTGTTATGTCACAGTTGTTTGAATAATACATGCATAATACTGTTAAAATTGTGCTATATTTCAAATACGATAAAGTGATCCTTTCCAGACTAGAGAACAACCCATTCTTCCTTAAACGCTATTTAGATATATTTAACCAATTTAATCTTAATGATAAAATTTTAGTCATAGGAACTTATTATCATGATTGCCTGAACATTCAAAGGAAAAATAGACTGAAGCAGAACTATAGGTCACTACCAGTATAGGTATTATTAATCAGAAGCAGAGCATGTCAAGAAAAGGTGGCAAGAATACACTGATAAACTAAACAAAAAAGATCTTCATGACCTAGATAACCACGATGGTGTGATCACTCACCTAGAGCCAGACATCCTGGAATGCGAAGTCAAGTGGGCCTTAGAAAGCATCACTACAAACAAAGCTAATGGAGGTGATGGAATTCCAGTTGAGCTATTTCAAATCCTGAAAGATGATGCTGTGAAAGTGCTGCACTCAATAGGCCAGCAAATTTGGAAAACTCAGCAGTGGCCACAGGACTGGAAAAGGTAAGTTTTCATTCCAATCCCAAAGAAAGGCAATGCCAAAGATTGTTCAAACTACTGCACAATTGCACTCATCTCACATGCTAGCAAAGTAATCTTCAAAAGTCTCCAAGCCAGGCTTAAGCAGTACATGAGCCATAAGCTTCCAGATGTTCAAACTGGATTTAGAAAAGGCAGAGGAACCAGAGATCAAATTGGCAACATCTGTTGGATCATTGAAAAAGCAAGAGAGTTCCAGAAAAAATCAACTTCTGCTTTATTGACTATGCCAAAGCCTTTGACTATGTAGATCAAAACACATTGTGGAACATTCTTAAAGAGATGGGAATACCAGACCACCTGACCTGCCTCCTGAAAAATCTGTATGCAGGACAAAAAGCAACAGTTAGAACTGGGCATGGAACAACAGACTGGTTCCAAATTGTGAAAGGAGTATGTCAAGGCTATACTGTTACTGTGCTTATTTAACTTATATGCAGAGTACATCATGAGAAATGCTGGACTGGATGAAGCACAAGCTGGAATCAAGATTGCTGGGAGAAATATCAATAACCTCAGATAGGCAGATAACACCACTCTTATGGCAGAAAGCAAAGAAGAACTGAAGGGCCTCTTGATGAAAATGAAAGAGGAGAGTGAAAAAGTTGGCTTAAAGCTTAACATTCAGAAAACTAAGATCACGGCATCCCGTCCCATCACTTCATGGCAGATATATGGGGAAACAATGGAAACAGTGACAGACTTTATTTTGGGGGGGCTCCAAAATCACTGCAGATGGTGACTGTAGCCATGAAGTTAAAAGATGCTTGCTCCTTGGAAGAAAAGATATGACCAACCTAGACAGCAAATTAAAAAGCAGAGACATTATTTTGCTGACAAAGGTCCATCTAGTCAAAGCTATGGTTTTTCCAGTGGTCATGTATGGATTTGAGAGTTGGGCTATAAAAAAAGCTGAGCCTCAAAGAATTGATGCTTTTGAACTGTGATGTTGAAGAAGACTCTTGAGAGTTCCTTGGACTGCAAAGAGATCAAAACAGTGAATCCTAAAGGAAATCAATCCTGAATATTCATTGGAGGGACTGATGCTGAAGCTGAAACTCCAATAGTTGGCCACCTGATGCTAAGAGCTGACTCATTTGAAAAGACCCTCATTCTGGGAAAGATTTAAGGCAGGAAGAGAAGGGGACGACAGAGAATGAGAAGGTTGGATGGCATCATTTACTCGATGGGCATGAATTTGAGCAAGCTCTGGGAGTTGGTGATGGACAGAGAAGTCTGGCATGCTGCAGTCCATAAGGTCACTGAGTCGGACATGACTGAGCAACTGAACTGAATTGAACTGAATCATAAGCTGTGGAAATAGTTTTCCCAACTTTGGTTTCACCATTATTTCAAACAATGATGATGGAGTCATTTTCTTTGTAAGCCAAATTGTAAATAAAATCTGCAAAGCCTGCATGTTCAACAATGATTTTTAATGTTAAAATCATATAGGAATAGCAACAAACTGGATGACAAAAAGAAACACTTTTTTTTTAATGGTAGATATTTGTGCAAAACATGCTGTCAAATACCTGGCTATAGGATTTTTAATTATGAAATCCACACCTACAGAAGCATGCAATTCTTTTCTTTAAAATAAGACCTCTTTAACTGCTCTCACATTGACACCATGAGTATATTAAATTCTTGCAAAGTATGAATGAGATGTGTCTGTAGTCACAGCTGATTATATTCACAGAAGTTCATGTGTCAGATGAAGTTATGTTGAATACATACACAGCAGAGGAAAGCACTGTTTAAACATGGAAGTGCTCAGTCATAACACACACATTAAAATATCAAAACCTGCATTTCTGAGAAACATTTCCTACCACAAAAGAGCTTCTGCACCAGCTGAAAAGCCACGAAAAAGGTACTATCTACCACCACCAAACACTGTGAAACATGAATGTGTATTTTCTTCTTTAGAGTCATATTCAAGCCTGTGTAACAAAACACATTTATTTATTTCACACAGCAACACTTCTGGTGGGATGGTATGGCTAGCCATGTGCTTTTAAGTAAGCTTCATACTCATTTTAATTTTGTTCTTTAAAAATGAAAGGAAAAAATAGCAGCTAAATGACTCGCTCTAAATTTGGTAAAGAGAAGATTAAAAAATCAGTGATCAAACTCTTGGGACAGCAGTGTTCCACAATTTTGTAAAATCTTCTTTACTAAGTAATACATATATATAGAATCTAGAAAAATGATACTGATGAACCTATTTGCAGGAAGGGAGTGGAGACACAGATGTAGAAAATGAATTTACACAGTAGGCGAGGGAGAGAGTGAGATGAATGGAGAAAGTAGCATCAACATACATACCGACAATCAGGCATGAGATGGATAGCTAGTGGGAAGTTGTTGTGCAGCACAGGGAGCCCAGCCTCAGGTGATGACCTGGAGGGGCGGGAAGGGGCAGGAAGGGAGGGGATACAGGAATAATTAAGACTGATCTGTGTGGTGCTGGAGAGGACTCCTGAGAGTCCCTTGGACTGCAAGGAGATCCAGCCAATCCATCCTAAAGGAGAGCAGTCCTGAGTATTCATTGGAAGGACTGATGCCAAAGCTGAAACTCCAATACTTTGGCCACCTGATTGGAAGAATGGACTCATTTGAAAAGACCCTGATGCTGGGAAAGATTGAAGATGGAAGGAGAAGGGGATGACAACGGATGAGATGGTTGGAAGGCATCATTGACTTGACGGACATGAGTTTGAGCAAATTTCAGGAGTTGGTGATGGACAGGGAGGCATGGCGTGCTGCAGTCCATGGGATTGCAAAGAGTCAGACATGACTGAGCAACTGAACTGAAGTGAAAAATATAGTATAAAAAGAAGTGGTTAACTTCTAAACTGGGAAATGTAGGGATCTTTAAAAATTTCTCTGATAACCCTGTGGCCAGTATTTAAAGCATTTTAAAATAAACTCATCGCACTACTTTTTTCAGTAATAATTTTCTCAGTGCTGCAATCATATCCTTGTTCCAAAGGCTGTATATCATGGGATTGAACATCGGAGTCACTATGGTGTAGAATAGAGAGAGGAGTCTGTCAGTTCCTGCAGAATATCTGGATTTGGGCCTTAAGTATGCAATGGTAGCAGATCCAAAGAATAAAAGCACAACCAACGAACACGTGGAAAGGCTTTGCCTCGCCCTCTGGCTGTTGGCAATACAGAATAGTGGAAATGATTTTGCTGTAAGAGGCAAGGATCAACATAAAAGGTACAGCAACAAACAACAGAGCTACTACATAGACTGAGAGCTTGTGTGCAAAAGTGTCTCCGCAGGCCAGCTTCAGAAGAGGGGGAATGTCACAGAAGAAGTGGTTAATCTCTTTTGAATGACAGAAACACCGAGAGAAGATCCGGCACACTTGCCCTATCTGCACTGGGATTCTACTGACCCAGGAGCCCACAGTCAGCTGGAGGCACACCTTTGGGGTCATGACCAAGGGATAGAGCAGAGGGTCACAGATGGCCACACAGTAGTCATTGGCCATCACCGCCAGGAGGAGACACTCAGTGGTTCTGAGGATAAGGAAGAAGCACATTTGGGTGGCACAGTCCAGGATAAATATTCTTCTGTCCTGAGTCCAAAGGTTCACCAGACTCCTAGGGAGAGTGACGGACATGTAACAGATTTCCAAGAAGGAAAAATTTGCCAGGAAGAAATACATGGGTTTGTGCAGTGCTGGGTCAAGCCTCGTTATTATTATGAAGAAGCCATTTCCATTTAAAATAATGATGTAAGTGATGGTGGACACCCTAAATGATAACCCTTGGAGGTTTGGAAGGTCAGAAAACCCCAGTAGTGCAAATTGTGTCACTGTGGACATGTTGTCTTCTGCTTCCATCTCATCATATTGCCTCTGTAGGAATGATTCAGAGGCACTGTCATTTCATTTTTATTGTCTCTTGTTTTTTGTGTATAAACTAGATTATATGTCTTCTTACTTTTAATTTCCCTATAAAAACCAAACTTATAATGCCTGGTGATCTAAAAGTACAGAGAAGTATACTTTTATTTATCATTAAACCTATCTGTAAGAAAAAGCTTCAGTCTTTATTTTCTCTACAATATATTATTTTATTGATTTGATTCTAAAGATACATGATTGCAATTTTGCTATTCATCTGAATACTTAAAATTTCAAATTGAAAATTATGTTCGATTGTAACAATGATTTCATATTTTCAACTGATGAGCTATTTTCACCTCTCTAGTCTGTTTTCCATTATTATCAATTCAAAATTAATTTTACTGTTCCAGTAAATATTTTGTAAGCCACTTAAAATTGTTTTGGGGATAAAGATAATTTTTAAAATGATGATCTTCCAGTGGTATTTCAAAATCTTGTTTGTCTTTGGCATTATATATATTTAGCTCTTTTACTATAAAACCAAATCAATGAGCTGACCATTGAGTATTATGGGATACTATTTATTTTTAAAAGGGGTGTGTTTCAATGTAATGTCTATAAAAGCAACATAGTTTTTTTTAATATATAATTTCTGTTTTTATTCATTTATTTATTTTAGTTTGGCCACAAGACATTTGGCATCCTAGTTCCCAGACTAGTGATCAAATCCAGACCCCCTGCAGTGGAATTAGGGAGTCTTAACCACTGAACATGGAGAAGGCAATGGCACCCCCCTCCAGTACTCTTGCCTGGAAAATCCCATGGATGGAGGAACCTGGTAGGCTGTAGTCCATGGGGTCGCTAAGAGTCGGACACGACTGAGCGACTTCCCTTTCACTTTTCACTTTCATGCATTGGAGAAGGCAATGGCAACCCACTCCAGTGTTCTTGCCTGGAGAATCCCAGGGACGGGGGAGCCTGATGGGCTTCTGTCTATGGGGTCGCACAGAGTCGGACACGACTGAAGCGACTTAGCAGCAGCAGCAGCAGCAGCAACCACTGGACCACCAGGGAAGTCCCAGTAGTCATAATTTTTATTCAGATTTTCCAACTTGGACAAAAGAATCATTAAGCTGATCTTTTTGTCCAGGAACACCCAAGAGATAAGAAATAGGTACTTCTGGCACTTATGTTCCAGCTAAGAGTTCTAACTAGAATGCTCATCCCTCACACACTTACTGCATGAAAGAAACATCAGCCACAATTCATCTCTGAGATCTTCCTAAATTACTCACATCCTTGATAATTGCTGTTGTTCTGCTGGCCCCATTTAATTCATTCATTCGTGTGTGTGTGCATGTGTGTGTTGCATTTTTGTGTATGTTTGTTTATGTGAATGTGAATATTTTGAGCTGAGGTTGCCCATCTTCGTTAAGTACTTGTGCTTTGCTATAGCTAGATTTTAAGCTTCTTGTGATATTCTATACATCTTTCTATGGAGTATATAGTATATTTTCTCACAAAAGCAATTTCTTAGTTTATTGAATAAATTAAAATGAGTCAACTTGATTGTTTCCTTACAATAGTCCCCAAGATGTAAGTGAGGATTTCTACCCAAAATTCAGAACAACCTCCTGTACCTTCCTGTTTTATTTACTTATTTAATTCAGTATAGATTGTAGTACTTGGATACTGATTAAAATTGCTTGTTGAAAGAATCACCAATCTTTTTAGACCAGTACAGTTCAAGTGCACCTTCTGTAGAGTGTGTGTGTGTGTGTAGAAATTATACTCTTTTCACCCACTCTTGTAGCAGTTGCAAATTACATTATTGTTTTCAGTATATCATATATAACTTCCATGGTATGTGTTAACTAATTTGAAAGTTCACAGAGATGAAGCCACTGCAAAGAAGAGACACACCTATATCCGTATTCTAACAGTTTTAAGTGAGGACAAGGGTCAACATTTCAGCTACAGAAGTGTAGACTCACATATGGGGCAGAAGGAACAGTTCACCCAAAACTTGAGCATCCCGAGGAATTCCTTTTCCCTAGGAAAAGGAAAGCTGAATAGGAATTTATTTTATCAGCTACAATATTTCAGACTACTTATATATATTTATATTTTACATATAATATATATTAAGCATCAGAAGGTATTTAAACTTAACTTATTATTATAGAATTTTCCCAATGAAAATGTGATTTTAAGAAATATAAAAATGCTTTGACTGAGTCTTTAAAATGATCAGAAATGGGAGTCTGATAGGTGACATTATTAAGATGTGATTTTATGTGTATAAGACTATTAAACAGTGCCTATTTTTTTTCCAATACCTTATCCTGACAGCTTTATCCATGTTTATTCACCTATTTAATTCAAATTAGAGTGTAATACTTGGATACTGATTAAAATTGCTTGTTGAATGAGCCATCAATCTTTTCAGTCCAGTATGCATCATGCCCTACATTTGATGAGTTAACCTCTGCCTTCAGAAACTACCGTCAGTTTTTTTTTCTTTTATTGTATCTTCTTTTTATATAAGGTCTTCTCTCATTTTTTGTACTTCTGTCTAAATTATTCCTTTCTGTTGAAGTAGAATAGTACACTTGAATATCCCTAGGTCAAGATGGTTTCCTGGAGAAGGGAATGGTTACCCACTCCAGTATTCTTGGCTGGAGAATTCTATAAACAGAGGAGCCTGGTGGGTTACAGTCTATGGGATCGCAAAGAGTCGGACATGACTGAGCTACTAACACTTTCATTTTTTCACACACGGTAGTACATTTGAAAATCATACTGAAACTCAGGTTCAAAAATAGCCAGAAGAAGTCAAAAAACAGAACTTGAGATCAAAAATACAGTGTTTTTTTTTAATATAAATTTTTATTTTAATTGTTGATGTATGGCAAAACCAATACAGTGTTCTTAATTTACTGAAATGTTTTTTTTTAATTCTTAACTTTGCTTTTGTCAAATGGAGCAAGATTTTATGTAAGAAATATTAAAGCTATTCAAATCCTACCCAAGTTACACTTATTTTATAAACTCAATCTCATCAAAATTTTTCTTCTCAAACCTTGAAATGTCGCTGCTGGTTTCCAACTTCCAGAAACCTTTAGATAGATAGCACGGCTACTACACTCAGAAAGAAGAGCCACTAAATTGTTTAGGTTATGTAGCCACTTTTGTTTTTATCCAAATAACTCATGTTTACTTTTCTGGTGAGGATTATAATAAGCATGTACATTATCTATCATTAAAATGTACATGGTAAATAAAATAAAATAAAATGTACATGGTGCTATTGAAAGCAAGTTTGTAAAATCAAATTGAAGATAGGAAATAAAAGTCTAAAACTGGTGACTCCAGAAGTCTAATTCCTTGCGTGCTGCAGTCCATGGAGTCAAAAGTGTTGGTCACAACTGACCAACTGAACTGAACTGAACTGAATTCCTTATTTGAAGCTTCTAAAGATTAAAAGGAAAACATACCAAAATCTCTTTCATAATGTCAGATTCAGTTATTTTTTTAAGTTATTTTTTAAAATTAAGCTATTTTTAACAAACAGGATTTAATGTAAATAGGGTGCAAAATCCTTTTAATAAAGTTCATTTACTATCTTATTCCTTGCTGCTGCTGCTAAGTCGCTTCAGCTGTGTCCGACTCTGTGCGACCCCATAGATGGCAGCCCACGAGGCTCCCCTGTCCCTGGGATTCTCCAGGCAAGAACACTGGAGTGGGTTGCATTTCCTTCTCCATCTTATTCCTTAGTTATATACAATTAATTTTAATGAGATATTGCCAGATTTAATACATACAAACTTCTTAAATACAATCACTTAATAAAGGTTAGCATTTAAATTACTATGATAGTGATGCAGAGGTTGGTAAACTTTGGTATACTGGCTCACTATATTATAAAGTTCTTTTGTAATTTTTTATTTGATAATATAATGATGTGGGTCAGAAAAGTAAAAAGGCTATCTGAATCAGGGTTTTGAAGTTAAACAACAATAACAACAAAAGTTTCCTTGCTAAATTTTCTGAAATGAGTGTTTTTTGCCTGATGTTACATATAAATAGGTACATTTAAAACTAAATTCGACATTGGACAAAAATGAGGCATGCTTACCTGTTTAGATTGAAGTTAAATATAATGCTTACCTTTATTAATTGAGTTATTGAGTTAAAAGCTGATATAAACTGTGAAAGGGTTTTTGTTTTTTGGTTTTTTTTTTTTTTTTTTTGGCAGTTAGGTAATTCATGATACCAAGAATTTGATACCAGGCTTAACCACCCTCTAAAATATCTTCTATCTTCATAACAAATAAGGCTCTTTAAATAGGAATTATTCTTTCCCTTGGGATCAGCTTCTTCCCCAGGTAACTTTCTAATTGAGCTAAACCTTTCTGCCTGCCACTCAAGAAGTCTGGTACAACAAGCAAAACCATACCTGTCTATACCACATATTCTCTACATTCTCTATATCTCTTGCTGATTTTTGTAATTACTAAGAAATATAAGCATTGTAAAACAATAATTCATGATGATATATTATTTTTGTAAAATAAAGATGGTCTAAAAAGATGTAAATATACACTACCTTACAGGGAATTTTGTTTCTCTCTCATTAAGTGTTCTGTAGTAAGAAACCCAGGACTGTCGAGGCAGCTGTGTCATCTTCAATACAGATCTTCCATCTCCACGTCCATTGTAAAACAATAATTTATGATGATACATTATTTTTATAAAATAAAGATGGTCTAAAAAGATGTAAATATACACTGTCTTACAGGGAATTTTGTTTCTCTCTCATTAAGTGTTCTGCAGTAAGAAATCCAGGACTATTGGGGCAGCTGTGTCATCTTCAATACAGATCTTCCACCTCTTCGTCCACATGAGCCGAGTAGTCCTCACTGCCTCCCAGACTACAGGGGGACACAAAGGAATGCTCACTCACTCCTTTTCAGATGTACAAACTGGAAACAGAATACTGATTCCAGGCATGACCCCTCATATCAACATTAGTTAAAATATCATGCTAAACTGAAAGAGAGGATGGAAATATTTCTAGCTGTGCTGCTGTGTGTCCAGCCAAGACTTCCATTTTGATCATCTGCCCTCAGTTGTCACAAACTAAAGCTCCAAGAAGTTACTGTATTGTCTCCCCAGACAAGCATGCCCTTAAGTTAATTGTGGCAACTCTTGGTACAGTGATTATAAAGTAATAGAACTGTATTTTCTGTAGTGCACCCTACAAACACACATAGACACAAACTCACAAAATGCAATGGAGAAGAATATTAGATTTAACTATACAGAGTAGGAATAGATTCATACTGTTATGGATATTAATAATTAAAGAGATAATTTAGAAATTTGATGCCCTGCATTGAAAGCTATTCAAAAGTTATATATATATACACAACAATTTTGAATTATATCATTTTGTAATTTGTTTTAACTCTAACAATTGAAATACACATGTAGCATAATCTCATTTTTTGTTTTCATTTGCATTTTGATAATGACTAATGACAGTGACTATCCTTTATGTGATCATTTGACTTCTGCTTATCTCCTTTAGTAAAATATCTATTTAAGAGTTTTGTATATTTAGTGGACATTTAGATTACTTCCATGTCCTGGTTTTTGTAAATAGTGCTGCAGTGAACATTGGGATTCATGTGTCTTTTTGAATTATGGTTTTCTCAAGGTATATGCCCAGTAGTGGAATTCTTGAGTCAATGACAGTTCTACCTTTTTAGTTTCTTAAGTTACCTCCATGCCGGGAGCCGGCATATTGCATATTGAGTGCATATTGCATATTGAGTGCATATTGCATATTGAGTGCAGCACTTTCCACAGCATCATCTTTCAGGATCTGGAATAGCTCAACTGGAATTCTATCACTGCCGGGAGCCAGCGTGAGGCACTCCGCCCATGACAAAGGTCATGAGGAAGGAGGCTCGGCATATGCAAAGGCGGGATCGAGCCTCAGGAGTCCCCCTGGAAATTCTCGAGCATCTACCCCCCAAACCAGAGTCTGCCTACTTTCTGCTTTGTGCTTTCACCTACACCTCTGACTTTACAGGGGGCTCTCCCCCACTACCTCTCTCTGAAAAAAAGAGTTAGCTTACAGCTCCAGTTAATAATTCCTGGGTGTGACAGTGTTTCAACCTACAAACTCCTTTGGAAATCCTCTAGCCTGCCTGAATGGGTTTTTCTGGCCACATGTGATTGTTCAGAGCCTCCCAACTGTGAGAGGCAGGAGATGTTCTAAACTGCCTAAACACAGATTCCTTTGAGTAGTTAAAAGATTGATTAGAAATTGTATTGGTGAAGAGTTTTTCACTTGTTGTGCCAATGTTTGCTGCTAAGTCTCCATACTCCTTACCTACTGTGTCCTTGGCAGTGTATTGATTGATATAATGGGTGTATAGAAATGTAAAATGCAGCTTTGTCCAATACTTTTTGGGAGGCTGGTACCTGACTTTGGAATAATCACCTTTAGAGAAAAATAAGTTTCTTAAAATGTTAACAGGCCTCCGGGCCAGAAGATGATGTCAATCACCTGAACTTTTGCATATGATAAGTTTGAAAGCCTGGCTTCGATTAGAACCAGGAACTGCTGTCCTTGCATGACTCCACCCCTTCCCCCGTTATCCTCTATGCATAACTTAAGGTATAAAAACTACTTTGGAAAATAAAGTGCGGGCCTTGTTCACTGAAACTTGGTCTCCCCATGTCACTCTCTCTCCCAAATTCTGGCTGAGTCTCCATCTGGAGCGCGGAACCCACCATGCTTGCTAATTATGCCTGGGCTTCTAAGATCCGACCGGGGAGGCCTCAGTGTCTCCTCTCCTTTGGGAGAACGGAAGGACGCCTGTGGCCTACGTAAGTGGTGCAAACTTCTTGTCTTGAAGTTTTATTGGTCTCCCGCGTAAACCAAGCTACTCAGCCTCTTTTCTCCACTGAATTTCCTCACTGAGCTATCCTTATTTCAGCCTCTTTTCTCCACTGAATTTCCTCACTGAGCTATCCTTATTCTATTACTCTTTATATCCTTAATTAAAGTTTAATTAAGCAGTTGTTTCCTGACCCTCGCCTACGCCGTCTCTCCTTCGAATACCCTGGATCAGCTGGGGCTGGACCCCGGCACCTCCATACTGGTCTGCACACTGGTTGTATCAATTTAAGTTCCCACCAACAGTGCAAGAGGGTTCCCTTTTCTCCATACCTTCTCTAGCATTTCTTCTTTGTAGATTTTTTGATGATGGCGAGAGAGCTAGTGGGAGCCTGCTGTAAAGCACAGGGAGCTCAACTCAGTGATCTGCGGTGACCTAGATGGTGGGATGTCAGGGGTCGGAGGGAGGGGATGTATGCAAACATATAGCTAATTCAATTCACTATACAGTAGAAACTAGCACAGTACTGAATAGCAATGACACTCCAATGAAGGAAAAAAGAAAAACCTTGTACGTTGATGTTAGATTGCTTCTTTCTGTTGGTTTTGAGAATTCTTTGCATAATCTTTCTATATATTTCTTATTTGAAATATGTGACTTTCAAGTATTTTCCCTTTTAGCTTGTATTTTCTATTTAGGCTCCCTGGTAGCTCATTTGGTAAAGAATCTGCCTGCAATGCAGGAGACCTCGCTTTGGTTCCTGAGTCAGGAAGATTCGCTAGAGAAGGGATAGGCTACTCACTCCAATATTCTGGGGTTTCCCTTGTGACTCAGCTGGTAAAGAATCTCCCTGAAATGAGGGAGACCTAGGTTCAATCCCTGGGTTGGGAAGATCCTCTGGAGAAGGGCAAGGTTACCCACTCCAGTATTCTGGCATGGAGAATTCCATGGACTATATAGTCCCTGGGGTCACAAAGAGTCAGACACAACTGAGCGACTTTCACTTTCATTTTATATTTGTGAAGACAGTTAGGACAACTTACTCCTCCATTAGAGACCTTTCAAAAACATTTTGCTGACTTCATCTTAATGATAAAATTTTAGATGTAGGAGCTTATTAAGACTGTATGAGTATTCAAAACAAAAATAGATTGAAAATAAGTACAGATCAGTGCAGATACAGGTATTATTAACAATGTCTCTTGAAATCATTTTTATCTTTGGGCTACTATTTCAAGTAATGATGAAGGGGTTATACTTGTTATGAACCAAGTTATAAGAAAAGTTCAAGGCTTACAGGTATAACAATGCTTTTACATGTCAGAATTATACAACAACAAAATTGATTATACAATGAAATATTATTTAAAATGTAAGAGATTTGTCTAACAACTGCTTTCAGATCATCAAATTCCTAGATGTGGAATATCATAATTATGAAAGCCACACTTACAGAAACATGCAACTCTTTTCTTTGAAATATCAAGAGGTCATTCCAGGGCCTTTCTTACTATTCTTCCCATAGACATTGTGGATATATTAAATTCTTGCAAAATGCTTATGAAATATGTTTATATTCACAGCTATATACATCCACAGAAGTTCAGAAATCGGATTAAGTTGGGTTGAATGCATGCACAGAAAAGAAAAGCACACTTCCCTTGGAACGTCCAAAATATCAGTCATAACACACACATTAAAAGTATTAAAAACTGATATTATTCAGCTGCTAAAAAGAATGAAGTGATGTAATTTTCAACAACATGGATGGACGTAGAGATTGTCATACTGAGTGAAGTCAAACATAGAGAAATATCACATGATATCATTTACACGCAGAAATTAAAAAAAAAAAGATGTGACAAACACACTGCTATACTTAAAATGGATGTTGAATGAAGACTTACCTACTGCACAGGGAGTGCTGCTCAATATTATGTAACAATGTAAATGGGGAAAGAGTTTGAAACAGAAAAGGTACATGTATATGTATAATTGAATCACTTGCTTTACACATGACATTTTGTGAATTTAGGGAACAGCACTATTCCCATGATGTTGTGATTCCTGCTTTCCTAAATTTCAGAAACAAAACTGCTATCGTCATCTTTATCACCACTGTTATAATCCTCATCTTAGATTACATTAAGGACTATATATAAAAGTATATAAACATACTAAACATTTAATTAGAAGGTATATATGCATATAGACACTACGAATAAAATGCATAAATAACTAAACTTAGTACATCATATTTACTGCCTAGATATTAAAGGAAGCAAATGGACTGAGACGTGAACTATAACTAGCTTCATGACAGGAGCTAACATTGCCTTATACACATGTGGACAATTATAACTAAAATAACAAAAGAGCATACTGTCCAAAGCACTGCCAGTGGATGTACTCTCTAAATGAGCTGCTGAGTGTGTGTGTGTGTGTGTGTGTGTGTGTGCTCAGTCACTCAGTCGTATCTGACTCTTTGGGACCACCTGGACTGTAGCCCACCAGGCTCTTCTGTTCATGGAATTTCACAGGCAAGACGACTAGAGTGAGTTGCCATTTCCTATTCCAGGGGAACGTCCTGACATGGGGATCAAACTCGTGTCTCTTGCATCTTCTGCATTGGCAGGTAGATTCTTTACCACCGTGCCATCTGAATGGAATTGGGAGGATACCTGTTAATGATTCTATTGACAGGTGCTCATTTTCCTTGTGAACATAATTTCAAAGGTTTAAAAATTATATCACTTAGAGAAGGTTAAAAATATGGAGGATTAGGCAAGGTACACTAATGTAAATGCAATTGTGGAAACTGTATAATTCTGAAAAGAACTTCTAACATTTTCTTCACATTAAAAATGCATATATTTTATTTCTAAAATATGAATTAGCATTGGGGTAGTTTGGAAGTCAGTGATGAAATAATTTAAAGCAGATTGTTTTGGGGTCAAAATTGCTACATAGAATATAGAAATATGTACAAAGTAAAAGTGTTGAGACAAACAGATTCTTCTATAACATGTAGTTAGGAAAAGTACTCAGTACATGAAAGATTTTCTTTTGTTATGATGATTGAAGTAATTCTTCATGAGGGTTCAGTGGGCTAAATAAACATACTCCTAGTGTCTAATGATTCTTTGAAGTTTCTAGATTTTTCCAGGAGTCTGACATAGGGCAAGGTAATATGCATTTGTTCATTTACTTGTTCAATTCCTCCTTCAAATAGTCATTACTTAACTGCTACTGGTCAGTTTCCATGCAACTGAACCAAAAAATGCCAACAATAGAAGTGGAAAAATAGAAGCTGTGATTTAGGTAAGAAATCTTGCATGTTTTAAGGTATATTTAAGCCAAAAGTCTTAATAGCTTGAATTCTATTTTGTTTTTTCATAAAGTATGTCATGAATATTGTTCTTTATTCACAATACAGGATTATTTAGGTATGAAATATTGAAGACAATTTGACTAATTATCCCTCCAGACACCTCTGTCTGTGGGGATTCTCCAGGCAAGAATACTGAAGTGGGTAGCCATTCCCTCCTCCAAGGGATCTTCCCTACCCAGGTATCAAACCAGGTCTCCCGCATTGCAGGCCGATTCTCTACCATCTGAGCCACCAGGGAAGCCCAATAAATATTCAAGCACAGTCAACTGCGGGTTATTTTAAAGTATCTAAAAGTATCTTATAAGCTAGAAATAGCAAAGTTTTTAAGGGGAAAATATAGATATTTAAAATCTTTCTCTGATAACTGTGTGACAAACAGCTAAAACATTTATAAATATACTCATCACACTATATGTTTTCAGTCACTCAGTGGAGTCCAGTTCTTTGTGACCCCATGAAGTGCAGCAAGCCTGTCCATCACTAACTTCCAGAGTCTGCTCAAACTCATGTCCATTGAGTCGGTGATGCCATCCAACCATCCTGTCCTCTGTCATCCCATCTCCTCCTGCCTTCAATCTATACTTTAAGTAACAATTTTCTCAATGATGCAATCACATCCTTGTTCCGAAGGCTGTATATCATGGGATTGAACATCGGAGTCACTATGGTGTAGAACAGAGAGAGGAGTCTGTCAGTTCCTGCAGAGTGAATGGATTTGGGCCTGAAGTAGGTAATGGTAGCAGATCCAAAAAATAAAAGCACAACCAACAGGTGAGAAGGATACGTGGAGAAGGCTTTGGCTCCTCTGGCTGTTGGCAACCTCAAAATAGTGCAGACGATTTTACTGTAAGAGGCAAGTATTAATATAAAAGGCACTGCAGCAACCAACAGAACTACTGCAAAGACTGACAGCTCGTGTGCAAAAGTAGACGTCTCCCCAGGCCAGCTTCAGAATGGGGGGAATGTCACAGAAGTGGTTAATCTCATTTGAATGACAGAAATGCAGAGAGAAGATCTGGCACATTTGTGCTATCTACACTGGGATTCCACTGACCCAGGAGCCCACAGCCAGCTGGAGACACGACTTTGGAGTCATGACCAGGGGATAGTGCAGATGGTCACAGACAGCCACACAGCAGTCATAGGCCATCACAGCCAGGAGGATACACTCAGTGGTTCCGAGAATAAGGAAGAAGCACATTTGGGTGGCACAGTCCAGGAGAGATATTCTTCTGTCCTGAGTCCAAAGGTTCACCAGACTCCTAGGGAGAGTGACAGACACATAACAGATTTCCAAGGAGGAAAAATTTGCCAAGAAGAAATGCATGGTTTTCTGCAGAGTTGGGTCAAGCCTAGTTAGTATTATTATGAGACTATTTCCAGTTAAGATAATGACGTAAATGACAGAGAACAACCCAAATAATAGCCCTTGAAGGTTTGGAAGGTCAGAAAACCCCAGGAGTACAAGTTGTATAACTGTGGATACATTGTCTTCTGCTTCCATCTCTTCATATTTCATCTGTGGGAATGATTAAATCAGAAATACCATTATTTCACTTTTTGAATGTTGTTTCCTTATGTATAAACAGGATGCTATGTCCTCTTATTTTCCCAGTTCCCTATAAAAACAAAACCTATTACCGATAAGATCTGTGAAAATGTAGTGAAATATATTTTTCATTAATATTAAATATATGTTTAAGAAAAAAATCTCTTCAGTCTCTTTTATCTATCATGGGTCATCATATATTTTTTTATATCAAAACTCCTGTGTTTACAATGTAAGTATATGTCTTCAATTAAACAATAAAAATGTAAAATATGAATTTGTATTCAGTTCTATCAGTCATTTCGTTATTCTGGCTGATCTGTTTTGCTCCTCACCTCTCAATTCTGTTTTTAATCATTATCAATGTGAAAGTAATTTGGTTGCACAATTAAACTATTTGTAAGCCATCTAAGAAATTTTTAGGGGTAACTACAGTTAATTTTTAAAATTTCCTCATTTTTTAATTGAACAATAATAGCTTTACAGAATTTTGTTGGTTTCTGCCAAACATTGACATGTAGTTAATTTTGAAAGTGATGGTTTACCTGCAGCTTTTTACTTTGGACTTTTGCATATTTAGGCCATTTTATCTGAAAACAAAATTGACATGTTGACCAATCAGTATTATGGGATGATAAATATTATGTAATAATATTTTAAATGATGCATTTCAATGTAGGGTCTATAAAAACAGCAGTCATAATTTATATTCAGAATTTTCAGTCAGAAGAAAAGGAACTAAAATTAGCTAATTCAGCTATATGTAGCAACTATCTTTTACTCAAATTATTCAATTTTTAAAAAATATTTCCACTAAAATAATGATTTCCTTTGCTATGGGAGTTATGATATTAAGTGTAGGTGGTATGTCATAATTCATTTATTACTATTGACAGCAAGTTTATAAAATCAAATTGAAGACAGGAAATAAAATATAAAATTGATGAATGAAGTACAGAAACCTTTTTCTTTTAAGGAGAATTCTCCAAAGACAAAAAGAAAACATGCCAATATATTTTTAATACTTTCAGATTAATTAATCATAGAACTTAATTTTAACAAGCAAATTATTCCCTTGGTTTTAGTAGGATGCAAACTCATTGTAATAAAGTCCATTCTCTTATCTTACTCCGTAGTAATATACAATTAAAAATTTAAGAACTTGAATACATACAAACTGAAAGAGGTATAACACATAGTAATCAATTAATAAATACTCACAGTTAAGATGATAATGATGATGATGACAATGTCAGTAATCTGGTATATTGGACCACTGTGTTACAAAATACTTTGTAATTTCTCATTTGATAATATAATGATGAGAATCAGAAAAGTAAAAAGCTGTGTGAATCAGGGTTTGAAGTCAAGCAACAACAATTACATGCAACAATTTCTTTCTTAAATTTTCCAAAATAAGTGCTGTCTTTCTGATGCTAATTATATACAGATATATATAAAAATAATTTGCAATTGGACAAAAATGGTTCATGCTTACCTGTTTAAATTGATATCAAATATAATGCTTACCTTTATAGATAGAGTGAAAAGACAGAGAAAATGAGAGCTTTCCCCTCATAGTTAGATAATTCAGAGTTATTTAAAACAGAGATTAATTGGCATCTAATATATGTTCTATTGTTTTAACATGTAGAGTTCTTTAAATAGGGAATATTTGCTCTTGGGATCAGCTCCTTCCCCAGGTTACCTCCTAATTGAACTAAACTATTCTCCTTACCACTCAAGGACTTTATTACAACAACCAAAATCATATCTGCTCATACCATTCCTCAAAATTCTCTACCTCTCTTATGGTATTTTGTGATCATTAAGAAATATACACAATGTAAAATCAGAAGTTTATGATTACATATTACTTGTGATATGAAATAAAGATGTTCTTAAAAAGGATGCAATTATACAATGTTTCAAATTGAAGATAACTTAATTTTTCCAAAGTAGGAAAAAATTCAGAAGTAGGAAATCCAGCGATGTTGGGGGCAATTATGCCATCTTCAGCATGAATCTTGTCTACACAATCACACAGTAGCCAGGTCTGTGCCTTAACTTCCCAGACTACAGAAATGAAGCTGATGATCAGGGGAATCAATCACTAATTCCTTTTTTTGATGTACAAGCTAGAAACAGCATGCAGAGTTTCTAGGAATAGGCCCTCATCTCAACTTTAGTTGCAAGATCACTCCAAGCAGGAAGAGAGGATGGAAATATTTCTAGCTGTCCTGCCATGTGACTGGCTAAGACACCTTATTTCTATCATTAACTGCCCTCACTTGGAACAACCTGAAATTCTAAGTAGTTTCTATATATACTTCCCAGTCAAGGGTGTTCTCAGATTAATTGTGAGGATTCTCAGCAGTGGTTACAATGTAACAGAACAATTTTTCTCTATCACCCCTTACACACACACACACATACACACACACACACACAAACACACTCACAAAATACAATGGAAGAGAATATTAGACAACTATAGGAAGTAGGAAGATTAGAGATTAAAGATTATAAAGATTAAAGGAAATTTGAAAAAAAGCATATTTTAGAAAATCATGCCAATGCATCACTCTTCAATGGTTATATATTTATACAGTATAACAATGTTTAGTTATTACTTTGTGATTTATTTTAATTCTAGCCATTAAAATACATAAAACATAAATTATGTTTAGCATAATCATCTTGGTTTTAAAATTTGCATTTCATAATGGCTAATGGTGATGAGCATCTCTTATGTGATTATTTTATTTCTGTTTATTTGCTTTAATAAAATATCTATTTAAGAATTTTGTACATTTGTTAGTTGTTGCTTAGCTTTCCCGGTAGTTCAGACAGTAAAGAATCTGCCTGCAATGCAGAAGACCCAGGCACAATCCCTGGGTGGGGAAGATCCCCTGGAGAAGGGAACTCTAACCACACCTTTGCTGCTGCTGCTGCTGCTGCTAAGTTGCTTCAGTCGTGTCCAACTCTGTGCAACCCCATAGATGGCAACCCACTCCCACTCCATTACTCCTGCCTGAATAATTCTATGGACAGAGGAGCCTCTTGAGCTATAGTTCCTGTGGTCATACAGTTGGACATGACTGAGTGACTAACACTTTTTCATACTTTCATATTTATTAATTGCATTATTTCTATTTTTACTCTTGAAGACACACTAGGTTTCAGAAAAAGTCATTAAATGGGATTCACTAAGATTAGTACAAGGAGATCCAACCAGTCCATTCTAAAGGAGATTGGCCCTGGGATTTCTTTGGAAGGAATGATGCTAAAGCTGAAACTCCAGTACTTTGGCCACCTCATGCGAAGAGTTGACTCATTGGAAAAGACTCTGATGCTGGGAGGCATTAGGGGAAGGAGGAGAAGGGGACGACAGAGGACGAGATGGCTGGATGGCATCACCGACTCGATGGACGTGAGTTTGAGTGAACTCCAGGAGTTGGTGATGGACAGGGAGGCCTGGCGTGCTGCGATTCATGGGGTCGCAAAGAGTCGGACACGACTGAGCGACCTAACTGAACTGAACTAAAGCTTAGTGTATAAAAATTAGGCAATAATTTATGACAGTCAAGGCAACCTTGAGTGTCATATTCAACTCCTTTTTCACACTAGTGAAAAAAGAGAAAGCCATCCAACATGAACAGGAAAATGGTTTCAGCAGACTTACCATTTGAGTGATATCCTCTTAGAATGGGTCTTATAGCTAGATGCAAACTCACCATAATGTCAAAATAGGCAAATTTATATATAATATACATTTTATATAATAACTGTTGTAACAGTCTTATGCATGATGATCTATAGTATTTATAAAATTGTTATATATATATATATACATATGACATAATAAGAATGGTAATTATGCAGTGACTTATTCCCCATTTTACTCTGAAAAGTACTTTTTTTCATTATTTAAGAGTGAGTCTTCCTTGACAATCTTATTTAACATGCTCCTCTTCCAGAGAGAGAAAGGTATCTAAACAGAAATTTGAATACATTTACTACAATTGTAGTTCTTATGACTGAAATTTACTACACCCATTGAAGGGAGTAATATATTGAGACAGTTGGCAGATAGAAAGTTTTGGGAATTGTAGTTCATGGCTCACCAGCTAAAGAATCCATCTGTAATACAGGAGACACAGGTTTGATCCCTAGGTCAGGAAGATCTCCTTGAGGAGCAAAATGGCAACCCATTCTAGTACTCTTGCCTAAAAATTCAGAGGAACCTGGCAGGCTACAGTCCAAAGGGTTGCAAAGAGTTAGACACAACTGAGAGACTAAGCACACACAACAAAGGCCACATTCAATTTTGCAGCTTAAAGATCAGATCAGATCAGATCAGTCTCTCAGCCGTGTCCAACTCTTTGAGACCCCATGAATCACAGCACACCAGGCCTCCCTGTCCATCACCAACTCCTGGAGTTCATTCAGACTCACGTCCATCGAGTCAGTGATGCCATCCAGCCATCTCGTCCTCTGTCGTCCCCTTCTCCTCTTGCCCCCAATCCCTCCCAGCATCAGAGTCTTTTCCAATGAGGCAACTCTTCACATGAGGTGGCCAAAGTACTGGAGTTTCAGCTTTAGCATCATTCCTTTCAAAGAAATCCCAGCGCTGATCTCTTTCAGAATGGACTGGTTGGATCTCCTTGCAGTCCAAGGGATTCTGAAGAGTCTTCACCAACACCACACTTCAAAAGCATCAATTCTTTGGCTCTCAGCCTTCTTCACAGTCCAACTCTCACATCCATACATGACCACAGGAAAACCATAGCCTTGACTACACGAACCTTTGTTGGCAAAGCAGTATCTCTGCTTTTGAATATGCTATCTAGGTTGGTTATAACTTTCCTTCCAAGCAGTAAGCGTCTTTTAATTTCATGGCTGCAGTCACCATCTGCAGTGATTTTGGAACTGAAAAAAATACAGTCTGACACTGTTTCCACTGTTTCCCCATCTATTTCCCATAAAGTGATGGGATCGGATGCCATGATCTTCGTTTTCTGAATGTTGAGCTTTAAGCCAACTTTTTCACTCTTCTCTTTCACTTTCATCAAGAGGCTCTTTAGTTCCTCTTCACTTTCTGCCATAAGGGTGGTGTCATCTGCATATCTGAGGTTATTGATATTTCTCCTGGCAATCTTGATTCCAGCTTGTGTTTCTTCCAGCCCAGCGTTTCTCATGATGTACTCTGCATATAAGTTAAATAAACAGGGTGACAATATACAGCCTTGACGTACTCTTTTTCCTATTTGGAACCAGTCTGTTGTTCCATGTCCACTTCTAACTGTTGCTTCCTGACCTGCATACAAATTTCTCAAAAAGCAGGTCAGGTGGTCTGGTATTCCCATCGCTTTCAGAATTTTCCACAGTTTATTGTGATCCACACAGTCAAAGGCTTTGGCATAGTCAATAAAGCAGAAATAGATGTTTTTCTGGAACTCTCTTGCTTTTTCCATGATCCAGCAGATGTTGGCAATTTGATCTCTGGTTCCTCTGCCTTTTCTAAAACCAGCTTGAACATCAGGAAGTTCACAGTTCACATATTGCTGAAGCCTGGCTTGGAGAATTTTGAACATTACTTTACTAGCGTGTGAGATGAGTGCAATTGTGCAGTAGTTTGAGCATTCTTTGGCATTGCCTTTCTTTGGGATTGGAATGAAAACTGACCTTTTCCAGTCCTGTGGCCACTGCTGAGTTTTCCAAATTTGCTGGCATATTGAGTGCAGCACTTTCACAGCATCATCCTTCAGGATTTGGAATAGCTCAACTGGAATTCTATCACCTCCACTAGCTTTGTTCGTAGTGATGGTTTCTAAGGCCCACTTGACTTCACATTCCAGGATGTCTGGCTCTAGGTCAGTAATCACACCATCATGATTATCTACGATGTTTAAAACTTTTATGTATCTATGGTTTTTCCAATAGTCATGTATGTATGGGTGTGAGAGTTGGACTGTGCAGAAAGCTGAGTGCTGAAGAATTGATGCTTTTGAACTGTGGTGTTAAAGAACACTCTTGAGAGTCCCATGGACTGCAAGGAGATCAAACCAGTCCATTCTAAAGGAGATCAGCCCTGGGTGTTCTTTGGAAGGACTGATGCTGAAGCTGAAACTCCAATACTTTGGCCACCTGATGGGAAGAACTGACTCATTAGAAAAGACTCTGATGCTTGGAGGGATTGGGGTCAGGAGGAGAAGGGGATGACAGAGGATGAGATGGCTGGATGGCATCACCGACTCGATGGACGTGAGTCTGAGTGAACTCCGGGAGTTGGTGATGGACAAGGAGGCCTGGCGTGCTGCAGTTCATGGGGTCACAAAGATCAGACACGACTGAGTGACTGAACTGAACTGAACTGAAGGACACATATTTCTATACGTCATAAATTTTTATTGAAATGGGCTTTAGTAAATTATAATTGTTACTATCTTCTTATGGGTAATTAAGCTTAGTTTTCCCAAGTATTTTCTTTAGAGAGGCAACATCCGCTGGATCATGGAAAAAGCAAGAGAGTTCCAGAAAAACATCTATTTCTGCTTTATTGACTATGCCAAAGCCTTTGACTGTGTGGATCACAATAAACTGTGGAAAATTCTGAAAGCGATGGGAATACCAGACCACCTGACCTGCCTCTAGAGAAATTTGTATGCAGGTCAGAAAGCACTGGACATGGAACAACAGACTGGTTCCAAATAGGAAAAAGAGTACGTCAAGGCTGTATATTGTCACCCTGTTTATTTAACGTATATGCAAAATACATCATGAGAAATGCTGGGCTGGAAGAAACACAAGCTGGAATCAAGATTGCTGGGAGAAATATCCATAACCTCAGATATGTAGATGACACCACCCTTATGACAGAATGTGAAGAGGAACTAAAAAGCCTCTTGATGAAAGTGAAAGAGAAGAGTGAAAAAGTTGGCTTAAAGCTCAACATTCAGAAAACGAAGATCATGGCATCTGGTCCCATCACTTCATGGGAAATAGATGAGGAAACCGTGTCAAACTGTATTTTTTTCAGCTCCAAAATCACTGCAGATGGTGACTGCAGCCATGAACTTAAAAGACGCTTACTGCTTGGAAGGAAATTTATGACCAACCTAGATAGCATATTCAAAAGCAGAGACATTACTTTTCCAACAAAGGTTCATGTAGTCAAGGCTATAGTTTTCCTGTGGTCATGTATGGATGTGAGAGTTGGACTGTGAAGAAAGCTGAGCACCAAACAGTTGATGCTTTTGAACTGTGGTGTTGGAGAAGACAGTTGAGAGTCCGTTGGATTGCAAGGAGATCCAACCAATCCATTCTGAAGGAGATCAACCCTGGGATTTCTTTGGAAGGGATGACGCTAAAGCTGAAACTCCAGTATTTTGGCCACCTCATGCGAAGAGTTGATTCATTGGAAAAGACTCTGATGCTGGGAGGGATTGGGGGCAGGTGGAGAAGGGGATGACAGAGGATGAGATGGCTGGATGGCATCATTGACTAGATGGTCGTGTGTCTGGGTGAACTTCGGGAGTTGGTGATGGACAGGGAGGCCTGGCGTGCTGTGATTCATGGGGTCGCAAAGAGTCGGACATGACTGAGTGACTGAACTGAACTGAACTGATGCCAAAACTATTACTGCTGCTAAAGAAACAATGTGTCAATGTCCCTTGTGAAAAGGCAATCTTTAACATATAACAACATTCAACCAAAATTAACCCAGACAGGAATGTGCATGTTTTTTGTCTCATTAAACATACATTTTTGGTGGTATATATTTTGAAGCCATTGTTTTAACGTAACAGAAAATCTAATCTTACTAAATGACTCTCTAAGTCATATACTGGGTAGCCCAATCAGATGGCCAGAGGTGAAGAAATGCTGCTACCCAGAAAGCAGGTGTAACTTAAAAATCTGTAAAAATAAGATACAAGAGAATAATGTTTGGTCTTTACTTCAAGAGATTAATGGAGCTCCAGATGGCAATCTTTGGCTAATTTTTCAAAAAAGTATAGATAAAGTCCAATGTTTTTATGAACCATATCATAAATTTATTTCCTGTCAATTTAAAATATATTAGCTGGTAATGGATAGAAAACAAAAAAACAATTAAATGTCAATAAATAATTTATAGGGGCTGCCTCATGTGAATTAAAAGTTTGGAAAGAAAAGGGTTAGAGAAATGAAAGGAGGAAATATAAAAATCGCAAGGAATTTTGTTAATGGTATAATCCAGCCCTTGTTAATAAACACTGAGTTCACAATGATATACATGTTTACTGATATTTTATCTGAATATTATTGCAGGTTTAGCTCTGATTTAGAACTCAGTGCATTAAAGCCTTTCTTTGGTATTCTGATTGGAGTAATTCTATATGAGGGTATAGTGGGTTAAATAACTATGTGCCCAATGTTTAGCAGTTCTCTGAAATCTCTAGATTTTTTTGACATCAGTCTTAGGTAAGCCATAGCAGTGTTTATTTCTCCATTCATCCATTCAATCCCTCTGTCACACATTATTTAACTGCTACTGAGCAGTTACTGTGCCATAGAATCAAGGAAAGCCAACAAGTACAGGTATGGATAAGTAAACAATTATGTAGGTAAATAATCTTGCATATCTGCAGTATATTTGAGCAAAAAAAATCTTAGCAGACTGAATTCTGTTGTTGTTTTTGTTCAGTGGCTAAGTCATGTCTGACTCTTTGTGATCCATGAATTGCTGCATGCCTGGCTTCCCTGTCCTTCACTGTCTCCCAGAGTTTGCTCAAACACATGTCCATTGAGTCGGTGATGCGATCCAACCATCTCAACCACTGAAACGATGCACACAACACTTTTATTCATAAAGCAGGATTATTTTTAGACATAGAGTATTGAAGATAGATTAATTTGCCTAGTATATATATAAGCACAATAAATTTTGGTTTATTATTTAAAAGTATCTAAAAGTGCATTTTAAACTAGAAGTAGTTAACTTCTTAATGGAAGAATGTAGTGATTTATAATGATTTTCTGATAGCTACATGCAAGTAGATAAAGCATTGATAATTAAACACATCATGCTATATTTTAATAATTTTCTCAGTGCTCCAATCACATCCTTGTTCCAAAGGCTGTATATCATGGGATTGAACATCAGAGTCACTATGGTGTAGAACAGAGAGAGGAGTTTCTCAGTTCCTGCAGAATGTCTGGATTTGGGCCTTAAGTATGCAATGGTAGCAGATCCAAAAAATAAAAGCACAACCAACAGGTGAGAAGAACACATGGAGAAGGCTTTGGCTCGCCCTCTGGCTGTTGGCAACACAGAATAGTGGAAATGATTTTGCTGTAAGAGGCAAGGATCAACATAAAAGGTACAGCAAGAAACAACAGAGCTACTCCATAGACTGAGAGTTCATGTGCAAAAGTGTCTCCACAGGCCAGCTTCAGAAGCGGGGGAATGTCACAGAAGAAGTGGTTAATCTGGTTCAAATGACAGAAATGCAGAGAGAAGATCTGGCACGTTTGCCTTATCTGCACTGGGATTCCACTGGCCCAGGAGCCCACAGTCAGCTGGAGGCACACCTTTGGGGTCATGACCAGGGGATAGTGCAGAGGGTCACAGACAGCCACACAGGGGTCATAGGCCATCACCACCAGGAGGACGCACTCAGTGGTTCCGAAGATAAGGAAGAAGCACATTTGGGCAGCACAGTCCAGCACAGAAATGCTTCTGTCCTGAGTCCAAAGGTTCACCAGAATCCTAGAGAGAGTGACAGACTTGGAACAGATTTCCAAGGTGGAAAAGTTTGCCAGGAAGAAATACATGGGTTTGTGCAGTGCAGGGTCAATCCTAGTTAGTATTATTATGAGACTATTTCCAGTAAATATAATGATGTAAATTTATATTTACACATAATATATATGTAATATATATTATATGTAATATAATATGTAAATTTATGTATATTATTTGGGAGAACACCCCAAAGAATAGCCCTTGGAGGTTTGGAAGGTCAGAAAACCCCAGGAGTACAAATTCCATCACTTTGGATATGTAGTCTTTTGCTTCCATATCTTCATATTTCATCTGTGGGAATGATCCAATCAGAGGTACTATTATTTCACTTTCACTAGCTCTTGTTTTCTTATTTATAAAATAGGATGTTTCAACTTTCTATTTTTCAATTTCCTATGAAAACCAAACCTATAACACCAGGTGCGCTAAATGTGTGATAAAGTGTGTTTTTCATCATTATTAAATCTATCTGTAAATTAAAAAAAAAAACTTTAATCTTTCTTTCTCTCCTATATACAGTATTTATTTAGTTCTGAAGATACATGCTTGTAATTTTGCTATTCATCTGAACATTCAAAAATACAAATTCTGAATTTAAGTTCCTTTGTGAAATGACTTGATATTTTCATTTGATGTGTTATTCTTTTCACCTCTCCATTCTGTTTTTCATTATCAATTCAAAATTTATTTATTTATTTATTTATTTATTTTGCTCTTTCAAACGTCTTAAGCAATCCCTAAATAGCAAACCCTAAAAATACTTTTAGGGATACATATAGATAACTTTTTAAAATAAGATTTTTTTCAGTTGTCTTTTGAACTTTGACATTCTGCATATTTAGCTATATTATTATAAAACAAAATTCATCAGCTAACCACTCAATATTTTTAAATGGTATTTAATTTTTTAAATTGTGTATTCCAATATAGTATCTACAAATTCAGCATTCATAATTTTTATTCATATGGCTGCTATACTCTATAAAGATTAATGATTAGAAAGTTAAAAATGTATTTTAGAAACATTATGTCCATACGTGGAATGATATCACCGTTCAAGGTTTACATATTTACTCACAAATTTTGTTACACTATTTTGTGATTGTTTTATTTTAATTCTAGCCATTAAAGTACATGTGTATCATAATTTTATTTTAATTTTAATTTGCATTTCAAAATTCAAATGCTAATGCTAAAGATGGTGAGCAAGTTTTATGTTATTATTTTAATTCTGTGTATCCTTTTAGTAAAGTATCTGTCAAAGAGTTTTGTACGTTTGTTGATTAGGTTGCTTCTGCTCTTGCTACTTATCTTTGGGAGGTTTTGTATTATCTATATACATTTCACTTTTTTGAATATGTGATTCACAAATACTTCCACACCTCAGTTTTATATTAATGTTTTGTTGAGACAAGAAGACAACTTATTTTCTCCTTATGAGTCCTTTTATACATATCTAGCAGACTTAATCTTAATAATACAATTTTAGTTATAGGAAATTATTATGACTTGTTGACTGTTCAAAGGAAAGACATCGAAATAACCACATATCAGTACTGATGTAGCCACTGTTAATCACAAGCTCTTGAACTAGTTTTCCCTACTTTGGGATGCTATTTCAAATAATCGTGAAAGTGTCATACTTGCTGTGAGTCAAGTTTTAAGGAATCTGCAAAGTCTACAGATTTAACAATGATTTTTAATATCAAAGATCATATAACAATAGAACAATGATGACAAAGTTAAATATTATTTTAAAAATAAGGTATTTGCCTCAAAAATAAATGCTTTTAGGTAATCAAATGTCTGACTGTAAAAAGTTATGAAAAACAAAGTAAAAGGAACATGCAAAACTTTTCTTTAAAATATCAATAGATCAAGTGGTTGACCAGTTTTCCCAACACCAATTGTTAAAGAGATTGTCTTTAATCCATTGTATATTCTTGCCTACTTTGTCAAAGATAAGGTGTCCATAGGTGCGTGGATTTATCTCTGGGCTTTCTACTTTGTTCCATTGATCTATATTTCTGTCTTTGTGCCAGTACCATACTGGGAAAACTGGTCAATCACTTGTAAAAGAATGAAACTAGAACACTTTCTAACACCATACACAAAAATAAACTCAAAATGGATTAAAGAGCTAAACGTAAGACCAGAAACTATAAAACTCCTAGAGGAGAACATAGGCAAAATACTCTCCGACATACATCACAGCAGGATCCTCTATGACCCACCTCCCAGAATGTTGGGAATAAAAGCAAAAATAAACAAATGGGACCTAATTAAACTTACAAGCTTTGGCACAACAAAGGAAACTATAAGCAAGGTGAAAAGACAGTTCAGAATGGTAGAAAATAATAGCAAATGAAGCAACTGACAAACAACTAATCTCAAAAATATACAAGCAACTCCTACAGCTCAATTACAGAAAAATAAATGACACAATCAAAACATGGGCCAAAGAACTAAATAGACGTTTCTCCAAAGAAGACATACAGATGGCTAACAAACACATGAAAAGATGCTCAACATCACTCATTATCAGATAAATGCAAATCAAAACCACTATGAGGTACCATTTCACATCAGTCAGAATGGCTGCTATCCAAAAGTCTACAAGCAATAAATGCTGGAGAAGGTGCAGAGAAAAGGGAGCCCTCTTACACTGTTGGTGGGAATGCAAACTAGTACAGCCACTATGGAGAACAGTGTGGAGATTCCTTTAAAAACTGGAAATAGGACTGCCTTATGATCCAGCAATCCCACTGCTGGGCATACACACCAAGGTAACCAGAATTGAAAGAGACACGTGCACCCCAATGTTCATTGCAACACTGTTTATAATAGCCAGGACATGGAAGCAACCTAGATGTCCATCAGCAGATGAATGGATAAGAAAGCTGTGGTACATATACACAATGGAGTATTACTCAGCCATTAAAAAGAATACATTTGAATCAGTTCTAATGAGGTGGATGAAACTGGAGCCTATAGTACAGAGTGAAGTAAGCCAGAAAGAAAAACACCAATACAGTATACTAATGCATATATATGGAATTTAGAAAGATGGCAACAATAACCCTGTATACAAGACAGCAAAAGAGACACTGATGTATAGAACAGTCTTTTGGACTCTGTGGGAGAGGGAGAGGGTGGGATGATTTGGGAGAATGGCATTGAAACATGTATAATATCATATATGAAACGAGTCTCCAGTCCAGGTTCGATGCACGATACTGGATGCTTGGGGCTGGTGCACTGGGACTACCCAGAGGGATGGTATGGGAAGGGAGGAGGGAAGGAGCATTCAGGATGAGGAACACATGTATACCTGTGGCAGATTCATGTTGATATATGGCAAAACCAATACAATATTTTAAAGTTAAAAAATAAAATAACTAAGTACTAAAAAAAAAAAAGTAAAAAAGAAATATAAAAAAATAAAATATGAATAGATCAATAGATCCTTCTAAAGTTAGACCTTTCTTGCTAATCTCCTACTAACACTTGGAGAATATTAAAATATTACAAAATAGTAGTGAAACGTGTCTGTATTCTCAGCAGTCTATATCCCAAGAAGTTCATATATCAGATGAAAGTGTGTTGATTACATGCATACCAAGCAAAGCATCCTTGAAACATCCGAAGTACTCAGCTACAATACACACATGATCATCATTAAAGTCTACAAACAATAAATGCTGGAGAGGATGTGGAGAAAAGGGAACACTGTTGCACCGTTGGCAGGAATGCACATTGATATAGCCACTATGGAGAACAGTATGGAGAATTCTTTAAAAAAAAAAAAAAAACTAGTAATAAAACTACAATGTTGTTGTTTAGCCACTCAGTCATGTCCAACTCTTTGAGACCTCATGGACTGAAACACACCAGATTACCCTGTCCTTCAATATCTCATGAAGCTTGCTCAAGCTCATGTCCATTGAGTCAGTGATGCTATCCAACCATCTTGTCCTCTGTCGTCCCCTTCTCCTGCCTGAAATCTTTCCCAGCAACAGGGCCTTTTCTAATGAGTCAGCTCTTCACATCAGGTGGCTAAAGTATTGGAACTTAAGCTTCAGTATTAATCATTCCAATGAATACCGAATACAATCATTGGGAGCTATGGAAAACTGGCATAAGTCCTTCTGAAGGTCGCCAATGCTGTTATTACCCCTCAGTTCAGTTCAGTCGCTCAGTCGTGTCCGACTCTTTGTGACACCATGAATCGCAGCACGCCAGGCCTCCCTGTCCATCACCAACCCCTAGAGTTCACTCAGACTCAAGTCCATCAAGTCAGTGATGCCATCTCATCCTCTGTTGTCCCCTTCTCCTCTTGCCCCCAATCCCTCCCAGCATCAGCGTCTTTTCCAATGAGTCAACTCTTCGCATGAGGTGGCCAAAGTACTGGAGTTTCAGCTTTAGCGTCATTCCTTCAAAAAAAATCCCAGGGCTGATCTTCAGAATGGACTGGTTGGATCTCCTGCAGTCCAAGGGACTCTTAAGAGTCTTCTCCAACACCACAGTTCAAAAGCATCAATCTTTCCGCGCTCAGCCTTCTTCACAGTCCAACTCTCACATCCATGCATGACCACAGGAAAAACCATAGCCTTGACTACATGAACCTTTGTTGGCAAAGTAATGTCTCTGCTTTTGAATATGCTATCTAGGTTGGTCAAAACTTTCCTTCCAAGGAGCAAGCATCTTTTAATTTCATGGCTGCAGTCACCATCTGCAGTGATTTTGAAGCCCACAAAAACAAAGTCTGACACTGTTTCTACTGTTTCCCCATCTATTTCCCATGAAGTGATGGGACCAGATGCCATTATCTTCGTTTTATGAATGTTGAGCTTTAAGCCACCTTTTTCACTCTCCTCTTTCACTTTCATCAAGAGGCTTTTTAGTTCCTCTTCACATTCTGTCATAAGGGTGGTGTCATCTGCATATCTGAGGTTATTGATATTTCTCCCAGCAATCTTGATACCAGCTTGTGTTTCTTCCAGTCCAGCGTTTCTCATGAAGTACTCTGCATATAAGTTAAATAAGCAGGGTGACAATATACAGCCTTGACGTACTCCTTTTCCTATTTGGAACCAGTCTGTTGTTCCATGTCCAGTTCTAACTCTTGCTTCCTGACCTGCATACAAATTTCTCAAGAGGCAGGTCAGGTGGTCTGGTATTACTATCTCTTTCAGAATTTTCCACAGTTTATTGTGATCCACACAGTCAAAGGCTTTGGCATAGTCAATAAAGCAGAAATAGATGTTTTTCTGGAACTCTCTTGCTTTTTCCATGATCCAGCAGATGTTGGCAATTTGATCTCTGGTTCCTCTGCCTTTTCTAAAACCAGCTAGTATATTTGGAAGTTCACAGTTCACATATTGCTGAAGCCTGGCTTGGAGAATTTTGAGCATTACTTTACTAGCATGTGAGATGAGTGCAATTGTGTGATAGATTGAGCATTCTTTGGCACTGCCTTTCTTTGGGATTGGAATGAAAACTAACCTTTTCCAGTCCTGTGGCCACTGCTGAGTTTTCCAAATTTGCTGGCCTATTGAGTGCAGCACTTTCACAGCATCATCTTTCAGAATTTGAAATAGCTCCACTGGAATTCCATCACCTCCACTAGCTTTGTTTGTAGTGATGCATTCTAAGGTCCACTTGACTTCACATTCCAGGATGTCTGGCTCTAGGTCAGTGATCACATCATCATGATTATCTGGGTCATGAAGATCTTTTTTGTACAGTTCTTCTGTGTATTCTTGCCACCTCTTCTTAATATCTTCTGCTTCTGTTAGGTCCCATACCATTTTTGTCCTTTATCAAGCTCATCTTTGCTACAGGGATGGAACACAGCCCCACTCATTAGCAGAAAAGTGGATTAAAGATTTACTGAACATGGCCCCAACTTCCCTGGTGGTTCAGAAGGTAAAGTGTCTGCCTACAATGTGGGAGACGTGGCTTTAATCCCTGGGTTGGGAAGATCTCCTGGAGAAGGGAATGGCAACCCACTCCAGTATTCTCGCCGCCACCCCGCTTCCATTAAGATGGTAGGTGTTGCAAGAGGGCATCAGAGGGCAGACACACTAAAACCATAGTCACAGAAAACTAGTCAATCTAATCACACTAGGACCATAGCCTTGTCTAACTCAATGAAACACAGCCATGCCCTGTGGGGCCACCCAAGACACGCGGGCATGGTGGAGAGGTCTGACAGAATGTGATCCACTGGAGAAGGATATGGCAAACCACTTCAGTATTCTTGCCTTGAGACCCCATGAGCAGTATGAAAAGGCAAAATGATAGGATAGTGAAAGAGGAACTCCCCAGGTCAGTAGGTGACCAATATGCTACTGGAGATCAGTGGAGAAATAACTCCAGAAAGAATGAAGGGATGGAGCCAAAGCAAAAACAATACCCAGTGGCGGATGTGACTGGTGATAGAAGCAAGCTCTGATGCTGTAAAGAGCAATATTGCATAGGAACCTGGAATGTTAGGTCCATGAATCAAGGCAAATTGGAAGTGGTCAAACAGCAGATGGCAAGAGTGAACATCAACAATATAGGAATCAGCAAACTAAAATGGACTGGAATGGGAGAATTTAACTCAAATGACCATTATATTTACTACTGCGGGCAGGAATCCCTTAGAAAAAATGTAATAGCCATCATGGTGAACAAAAGAGTCCGAAATGCAGTACTTGGATGCAATCTCAAAAACGACAAAATGATCTCTGTTCGTTTCCAAGGCAAACCATTCAATATCACAGTAATCAAAGTCTATGCCCCAATCAGTAATGCTGAAGAAGCTGAAGTTGAACACTTCTGTGAAGACCTACAAGATCTTTTGAAACTAACAGCCAAAAAAGATGTCCTTTTCATTATAAGAGACTGGAATGCAAAAGTAGGAAGTCAAGAAACACCTGGAGTAACAGGCAAATTTAGCCTTGGAATACGGAATGAAGCAGGGCAAAGGCTAATAGAGTTTTGCCAAGAAAACGCACTGGTCATAGCAAACACCCTCTTCCAAAAACATAAGAGAAGACTCTACACATGGAAATCACCAGATGGTCAACACCAAAACCAGACTGATTATATTCTTTGCAGCCAAAGATGGAGAAGCTGTATACAGTCAGCAAAAACAAGACCAGGAGCTGACTGTGGCTCAGATCATGAACTCCTTATTGCCAAATTCAGACTTAAATTGAAGAAAGTAGAGAAAACCAGTAGACTATTCATGTATGACCTAAATCAAATCACTTACGATTATACAGTGGAAGTGAGAAATAGATTTAAGGGACTAGATCTGATAGATAGAGTGCCTGATGAACTGAGGTTTGTGACATTGTACAGGAGACAGGGATCAAGACCGTCCCCATGGAAAAGAAACACAAAAAAGAAAATGGCTGTCTGGGGAGGCCTTACAAATAGCTGTGAAAAGAAGAGAAACAAAAAGCAAAGGAGAAAAGGAAAGATATAAGCATCTGAATGCAGAGTTCCAAAGAATAGCAAGAGATAAGAAAGCCTTCCTCAGAGGTCAATGCAAAGACATAGAGGAAAACAACAGAATGGGAAAGACTAGAGATCTCTTCAAGAAAATTAGAGATACCAAGGGAACATTTCATGCAGAGATGGGCTTGATAAAGGAGAGAAATGGTATGGACCTAACAGAAGCAGAAGATATTAAGAAGAGGTGGCAAGAATACACAGAAGAACTTTACAAAGATCCTCACGACCAAGATAATCACGATGGTGTGATCACTGACCTAGAGCCAGACATCCTGGAATGTGAAGACAAGTAGGCCTTAGAAAGTATCACTATGAACAAAGCTAGAGCAGGTGATAGAATTCCAGTGGAGCTATTTCAAATCCTGAAAGATGATTCTGTGAATGTGCTGCACTCAATATGCCAACAAATTTGGAAAACTGAGCAGGGGCCACAGGACTGGAAAAGGTCAGTTTTCATTCCAATCCCAAAGAAAGGCAATGCCAAAGAATGCTCAAACCACCGCACAACTGCACTCATCTCACACGCTAGTAAAGTAATGCTCAAAATTCTCCAAGCCAGGCTTCAGCAGTACGTGAACCATGAACTTCCAGATGTTCAAGCTGGTTTTAGAAAAGACAGAGGAACCAGAGATCAAATTGCCAACATCCGCTGGATCATGGAAAAAGCAAGAGAGTTCCAGAAAAACATCTATTTCTGCTTTATTGACTATGCCAAAGCCTTTGACTGTGTGGATCACAATGAACTGTGGAAAATTCTGAAAGAGATGGGAATACCAGACCACCTGACCTGCCTCTTGAGAAACCTATATGCAGGTCAGGAAGCAACAATTAGAACTGGACATGGAACAACAGACTGGTTCCAAATAGGAAAAGGAGTTCATCAAGACTGTATATTGTCACCTTGCTTATTTAACTTATATGCAGAATACTTCATGAGAAACGCTGGGCTGGAAGAAACACAAGCTGGAATCAAGATTGCCGGGAGAAATATCAATAACCTGACATATGCAGATGACACCACCCTTATGGCAGAAAGTGAAGAACTAAAAATCCTCTTGATGAAAGTGAAAGTGGAGGGTGAAAATTTTGGCTTAAAGCTCCACATTCAGAAAACGAAGATCATGGCATCTGGTCCCATCACTTCATGGGAATAGATGAGCAAATGGTGGAAACCGTGTCAGACTTTATTTTTCTGGGCTCCAAAAATACTGCAGATGGTGATTGCAGCCATGAAGTTAAAAGACGCTTTCTTCTTGGAAGGGAAGCTATGACCAACCTAGATAGCATATTAAAAAGCAGAGACATTACTTTGCCAACAAAGGTTCATCTAGTCAAGGCTATGGTTTTTCCTGTGGTCATGCATGGATGTGAGAGTTGGACTGTGAAGAAGGCTGAGCGCCGAAGAATTGATGCTTTTGAACTGTGGTGTTGGAGAAGACTCTTGAGAGTCCCTTGGACTGCAAGGAGATCTAACCAGTCCATTCTGAAGGAGATCAGCCCTGGGATTTCTTTGGAAAGAATGATGCTGAAGCTGAAACTCCAGTACTTTGGCCACCTCATGCCAAGAGTTGACTCATTGGAAAGACTCTGTTGCTGGGAGGGATTGGGGACAGGAGGACAAGGGGACAACAGAGGATGAAATGGCTGGATGGCATCACTGACTCGAAGGACGTGAGTCTCAGTGAACTCCAGGTGTTCGTGATGGACAGGGAGGCCTGGCATGCTACAATTTATGGCCTCGTGAAGAGTGGGACATGACTGAGTGACTGAACTGCACTGAGCATGGCTCCACTCATCAGAGCAAGATCCAGATTTCCCTACAGCCAGTACCTCCAAGCAAGAAGCTTCCACAGATAGATATATACAAGATGACGTAGGAATAGGATGGGGAGACCTCTTTCTCCCCTACAAATTCATCAAAAGAACATTTGAATGCTGAGTACATTCCGCAAAACAACTTCTGAATGCCAGCAAAATACTCAGGCACACAGAAAAGCAACCCATTGTCTTTGAAAGGAGGGAGGAAAAAATATAAAAGACAAAAAGAGAATCAAAAGAGGTAGGGATTGAGCTCCATCCCGGGAAAGGAGTCTTAAGAAAGATCAGATCAGTCGCTAAGTCCTGTCCGACTCTTTGCGACTCCATGACTGCAGCACGCCAGGCCTCCCTGTCCATCAACAACTCCCGGAGTTCACTCAGACTCACGTCCAGCGAGTCAGTGATGCCATCCAGCCATCTCATCCTCTGTCGTCCCCTTCTCCTCTTGCCCCCAATCCCTCCCAGCATCAGAGTCTTTTGCAATGAGTCAACTCTTCGCATGAGGTGGCCAAAGTACTGCAGTTTCAGCTCCAGCATGATTCCTTCCAAAGAAATCCTAGGGCTGATCTCCTTCAGAATGGACTGGTTGGATCTCCTTGCAGTCCAAGGGACTCTCAAGGGTATTCTCCAACACCACAGTTCAAAAGCATCATTTCTTCCGTGCTGAGTCCTCTTCACAGTCCAACTCTCACATCCATACATGACCACAGGAAAAACCATAGCCTTGACTAGACGGACCTACGTTGGCAAAGTAATGACTCTGCTTTTGAATATGCTATCTAGGTTGTTTATAACTTTCCTTCCAAGGAGTAAGCGTCTTTTAATTTCAAGGCTGCAGTCACCATCTGTAGTGATTTTGGAGCCCAGAAAAATAAAGTGTGACACTCTTTCCCTATCTATTTACCATGAAGTGATGGGACCGGATGCCATGATCTTCGTTTTCTGAATGTTGAGCTTTAAGCCAACTTTTTCACTATCCACTTTCACTTTCATCAAGAGGCTCTTTAGTTCCTCTTCACTTTCTGCCATAAGGGTGGTGTCATTTGCATATCTGAGATTATTGATATTTCTCCCGGCAATCTTAATTCCAGCTTGTGTTTCTTCCAGTCCAGCATTTCTCATGATGTACTCTTCATATAAGTTAAATAAACAGGGTGACAATATACAGCCTTGACGAACTCCTTTTCCTATTTGGAACCAGTCTGTTGTTCCATGTCTAGTTCTAACTGTTGCTTCCTGACCTGCATATAGGTTTCTCAAGAGGCAGGTCAGTGGTCTGGTATTCCCATCTCTTGAAGAATTTTCCACAGTTTATTGTGGTCCACACAGTCAAAGGCTTTGGCATAGTCAATGAAGCAGAAATAGATGCTTTTCTGGAACTCTCTTGCTTTTTCCATGATCCAGAGGATGTTGGCAATTTGATCTCTGGTTCCTCTGCCTTTTCTAAAACCATCTTGAACATCAGGAAGTTCACGGTTCACATATTGCTGAAGCCTGGCTTGGAGAATTTTTAGCGTTACTTTACTAGCGTGTGAGATGAGTGCAATTGTGCAGTAGTTTGAGCATTCTTTGGCATTGCCTTTCTTTGGGGGCCAGAACATGAGCTGCCACAATTCAGGGAATTGATGCAAGGAAATGGGAACAAGTGCACCCAGGAACTGAAGATTCAGATCAGATCAGATCAGATCAGTCGCTCAGTCGTGTCCGACTCTTTTCGACCCCATAAATCGCAGCACACCAGGACTCCCTGTCCATCACCAACTCCCAGAGTTCATTCAGACTCACGTCCATCGAGTCAGTGATGCCATCCAGCCATCTCATCCTCTGTCGTCCCCTTCTCCTCCTGCCCCCAATCCCTCCCAGCATCAGAGTCTTTTCCAATGAGTCAACTCTTCTCATTAGCTGGCCAAAGTACTGGAGTTTCAGCTTTAGCATCATTCCTTCCAAAGAACACCCAGGGCTGATCTCCTTCAGAATAGACTGGTTGGATCTCCTTGCAGTCCAAGGGACTCTCAAGGGTATTCTCCAACACCACAGTTCAAAAGCATCAATTCTTCGGTGCTCAGCCTTCTTTCCAGTCCACTCTCACATCTATACATGACCACAGGAAAAACCATAGCCTTGACTACACAAACCTTTGCTGGCAAAGTAATGTCTCTGCTTTTGAATATGCTATCTAGGTTGGTCATAACTTTCCTTCCAAGGAGTAAGCTTCTTTTAATTTCATGGCTGCAGTCACCATCTGTAGTGATTTTGGAGCCTAGAAAAATAAAGTCTGACACTGTTTCCACTGTTTCCCCATCTATTTCCCATGAAGTGGTGGGACCAGATGCCATGATCTTCGTTTTCTGAATGTTGAGCTTTAAGCCAAATTTTTCACTCTCCACTTTCACTTTCATCATCTAAAACCAGCTTGAATATCAGGAAATTCACGGTTCACATATTGCTGAAGCCTGGCTTGGAGAATTTTTAGTGTTACTTTACTAGCGTGTGAGATGAGTGCAATTGTGCGGTAGTTTGAGCATTCTCTGGCATTGCCTTTCTTTGGGATTGGAATAAAAACTGACCTTTTCCAGTCCTGTGGCCACTGCTGAGTTTCCCAAATTTGCTGGCCTATTGAGTGCAGCGCTTTCACAGCATCATCTTTTGGATTTGGAATAGCTCAACTGGAATTCCATCACCTCCACTAGCTTTGTTCGTAGTGATGCTTTCTAAGGCCCACTTGACTTCACATTCCAGGATGTCTGGCTCTAGGTCAGTGATCACACCATCATGGTCATCTGGGTTGTGAAGATCTTTTTTGACAGTTCTCTGTGTATTCTTGCCATCTTTTCTTAATATCTTCTGCTTCTGTTAGGTCCATACCATTTCTGTCCTTTATTGAGCTCATCTTTGCATGAAAGAGAGGTTTCCAGACACCAGGAAACACTCTCACTGCTGAGTCTGTGGCAAGCCTTGGAACCACAGAGGGCAGCAAAACCAGAAGGAAAAATAAATAAGTAATTAAAACCCACAGATTACATGCCCAGTAGTAACTCCCCCAGCAGAGAAGCAGCACAGATGCCTGCATCTGCCACTAGTAAGAAGGGGCTGGGCAGGGAGGGGCAGGTTACATTGCTTAGAGTAAGGACCAGGCCTGAATGCCCCAAGGGCAATCTGAGGGAACTAATTTGGGCTGACAAACCAGACTGTGGGATAGCTACCACGTGAAAAGCCCTAACCTAAGACACTGCCAGGCCTGCTCACAGAACAAAGGACTGAGCAGAGCTAGCCAACTGCAGACCATCCTCCTCTGGTGACAGGCAGCCAGAGCCGGAAGGGGGCAATCACGGCCCCAGAGAGGCATTATCTACCAAACTGCAAGCAGGCTTCGTTGCTACTAAGACTTCTTGGAGTTCTGGATGGTCAACATCCGCCTGAGAAGGTGCGCTGGTTGTACACCCAGAAAACCAATCAGTAGGGACAGGGGAGGTGATAAGTCGCAGCGACCACACTCGCCAAACACCTGGTCACTTGGGCTGCTCGGACCTGGGAAGGGTCTAGTCTACGCCTCTGACGACTACCCAAATACCTGAACCTGAGCAGCTTAGACCTGAGAAGTGCATACAACCCAGAGCTGGCCTCAGACAGTTCCCCGCAGAACAACCTAGAGCCTAAGCAGTGTAGACAGGGAAAGCTCACCGCCGTGAGCAGGGGCAAATCCAGTGTGGCCAAAACACTATGAACACACGCCAGTGTTATTTGTTTGCAGTGTCCCTCCCTCCCCACAGCACGACTGAACAAGTGAGCCTAAAAAATTGTCCACCACCGCCCCCTTGTGTCAGAGCAGAAATTAGACACTGAAGAGACCAGCAAACAGAAGAAGCTAAAATGGAACCTACTTGGAAGTGACAGGTGTAATAGATTAAAACCCTATAGTTAGTACCGACTACATAGGAAGGGGCATATAGATCTTGAGAAATATAAGCTGTATCAAGGAACTATCTGAAAAAGAACTGACCCCACACTGCCCACAACAAAACCAGAGAAAGTCCTAGATATATTTTTAATATTTTTACTATCATTCTTTATTTTTTTAATTTTTCAGTCCTCTATTACTCCTTTCATTTTTATTTTTATAACCTACTATTACTTTGCAAAAAAAAAAGAGAGACCCTATTTTTTAAAACAAACTTCATATATATATATATATATATATATATATATATAATAATTTTTGTGACTTTCTTTTTTTTTTCTTAAATATTATATTTTTGAAAATCCAACCGCTACTCTAGATTTTTAATCTTTGCTTTTTGGTATTTGTTATCAATTTTGCACCTTTAAGAGCCCAATCGTCAGTACCCATTTTCACTTGGGAGAGAGATTACTGGCTTGACAGCTCTCTCCCCCTTTGGACTCCCCCTTTTCTCCACCAGGTCGCCTCTATCTCCTACCTCACCCTTCTCTTCTCTACCCAACTCTGTGAATCTCTTTGTGTGTTCCAGATGGTGGAGAACACTTAGGAAACTGATTACTGGATCTGTCTCTCTGCTTTTGATTCCCCCCTTTATCCTCCTGGTCACCTCTGTCTCCTTCCTCCCTCTTCTCTTCTGTTCTCTGTATAACTCCATGAATATCTCTGAGTGGTCCAGACTGTGGAGTGCACATAATGAAGTGATTACTGGCTAGCTTGCTCACTCCTCTTTTGATTCCTCCTCATCTCATTCAGATCACCTCTATCTCCCTCCTCCCTCTTCTCTTCTCCATGTAACTCTGTGAACCTCTCTGGGTGTCCCTCACTGTGGAGAAACTTTTCATCTTTAATCTAGATGTTTTATCAACAGTGCTGTATAGATGGAGAAGTCTTGAGGCTACTGTAAAAATAAGACTGAAAACCAGGAGCAGGAGGTGTAAGTTCAAATCCTGAGAACACAAGAGAACTCCTGATTCCAGGGAACATTAGCCGACAGGAGCTCATCAAATGCCTCCATACCTACACTGAAACCAAGCACCACCCAAGGGCCAACAAGTTCCAGAGCAAGACATACCACACAAATTCTCCAGCAACACAGGAACACAGCCCTGAGCTTCAATATACAGGCTGCCCAAAGTCACTCCAAACCCATTGGCATTTCATAACTCATTACTGGACGTGCCATTGCACTCCAGAGAGAAGAAATCCAGCCCCACCCACCAGAACACCTACACAAGCTTCCCTAACCAGGAAAACTTGACAAGCCACCCACACAACCCCACCCACAGCAAGGAAACACCACAATAAAGAGAACTCCACGAACTGCCAGAATAGAGAAAGGCCACCCCAAACACGGCAATATAAACAAGATGAAGAGACAGAGGAATACCCAGCAGGTAAAGGAACACGACAAATGCCCACCAAACCAAACAAAAGAGGAAGACAAAGGGAATCTACCTGATAAAGAATTCTGAATAATGATAGTGAAAATGATCCAAAATCTTGAAAACAAAATGGAATCACAGATAAATAGCCTGGAGACAAGGATTGAGAAGATGCAAGAAAGGTTTAACAAGGACCTAGAAGAAACAAACAAGGGTCAATATATAATGAATAATGCAATAAATGAGATCAAAACACTCTGGAGGGAACAAATAGTAGAATAACAGAGGCAGAAGATAGGATTAGTGAGGTGGAAGATAAAATGGTAGAAATAAATGAATCAGAGAGGGAAAAAGAAAAATGAATTAAAAGAAATGAGGACAATCTAAGAGACCTCTGGGACAATGTTAAATGCCCCAACATTGGAATCATAGGAGTACCAGAAGAAGAAGACAAAAAGAAAGAACATGAGAAAACGCTTGAGGAGATAATAGTTGAAAACTTCCCTAAAATGGGGAAGGAAATAATCACCCAAGTCCAAGAAACCCAGGAGAGTCCCAAAAAGGATAAACCCAAGGCAAAACACCCCAAGACACATATTAATCAAATTAACAAAAATCAAACACAAAGAACAAATATTAAGAGCAGCAAGGGAAAAACAACAAATAACACACAAGGGGATTCCCATAAGGATAACAGCTGATCTTTCAATAGAAACTCTTCAGGCCAGAAGGGAATGGCAGGACATACTTAAAGTGATTAAAGAAAATAACCTACAGCCCGGATTACCATACCCAGCAAGGATCTCATTCAAATATGAAGGAGAAATCAAAAGCTTTACAGACAAGCAAAAGCTGAGAGAATTCAGCACCACCAAACCAGCTCTCCAACAAATGCTAAAGGATATTCTCTAGACAGGAAACACAAAAAGGATGTATAAACTCGAACCCAAAACAATAAAGTAAATGACAACAGTATCATACTTATCAGTAATTACCTTAAACGTAAATGGGTTGAATGTCCCAACCAAAATACTAAGACTGGCTGAATGGATACAAAAACAAGACCCCTATATATGTTTCTACAAAAGACCACCTCAAAACAAGGGACACATATAGACTGAACATGAAGGGCTGGAAAAAGATATTCCACGCAAATAGAGACCAAAAGAAAGCAGGAGTAGCAATACTCATATCAGATGAAACAGACTTTAAAACAAAGGCTGTGAAAAGAGACAAAGAAGGACACTACATAATGATCAAAGGATCAATCCAAGAAGATATAACAATTATAAATATGCATGCCCAACATAGGAGCACCACAATATGTAAGACAAATGCTAACAAGTATGAAAGGGGAAATTAACAATAACACAATAATAGTGGGAGACTTTCATACCCCACTCACACCTATGGATAGAACAACTAAACAGAAAATTAACAAGGAAACACAAACTTTAAATGATACAATAGACCATTTAGACCTAATTGAGATCTATAGGACATTTCATCCCAAAACAGTGAATTTGACCTTTTTCTCAAGTGCACACAGAACCTTGTCCAGGATAGATCACATCCTGGGCCATATATCTAGCCTTGGTAAATTCAAAAAAAAAAAAAAAAATGAAATCATGCCAAGCATCTTCTCTGACTAGAATGCAGTAAGATTAGACCTCAATTAAAGGAGAAAAACTATTAAAAATTCCAACATATGGAGGCTGAACAGCACTCTGCTGAATAACCAAAAAATCACAGAAGAAATCAAAAAAGAAATCAAAATATGCATAGAAATGAATGAAAATGGAAACACAAGAACCCAAAACCTGCGGGACACTGTAAAAGCAATGCTAAGGGGAAGGTTCATATACAGGCATACCTCAAGAAACAAGAAAAAAGTCAAATAAATAACCTAACTCTACACCTAAAGCAATGCTAAGGGGAAGGTTCATATACAGGCATACCTCAAGAAACAAGAAAAAAGTCAAATAAATAACCTAACTCTACACCTAAAGCAACCAGAAAAGTAAAAAATGAAGAACCCCAGGGTTAGTAGAAGGAAATAAATCTTAAAAATTAGGGCAGAAATAAATGCATAAGAAACAAAAGAGACCATAGCAAAAATCAACAAAGCCAAAAGCTGGTTCTTTGAAAGGATAAATAAAATTGACAAACCATTAGCCAGACTCATCAAGAAACAAAGGGAGAAAAATCAAATCAATAAAATTAGAACTGAAAATGGAGAGATCACAACAGACAACACAGAAATGCAAAGGATCATAAGAGAATACTATCAGCAATTATATGCCAATAAAATGGACAACGTGGAAGAAATGGACAAATTCTTAGAAAAGTACAACTTTCCAAAACTGAACCAGGAAGAAATAGAAAATCTTAACAGACCCATCACAAGCATGGAAATTGAAACTGTAATCAGAAATCTTCCAGCAAACAAAAGCCCAGGTCCAGACGGCTTCACAGCTGAATTCTACCAAAAGTTTAGAGAAGAGCTAACACCTATCCTACTCAAACTCTTCCAGAAAATTGCAGAGGAAGGTAAACTTTCAAACTCATTATATGAGGCCACCATCACCCTAGTACAAAGATGACACATCACCCTGACAAAGATGGCACAAAAAAGAAAACTACAGGCCAATATCACTGATGAACATAGATGCAAAGTCCTTAACAAAATTCTAGCAATCAGAATCCAACAACACATTAAAAAGATCATACACCATGACCAAGTGGGCTTTATCCCAGGGATACAAGGATTCTTCAATACACCACATTAACAAATTGAAAAATAAAAACCATATGATTCTCTCAATAGATTCAGAGAAAGCCTTTGACAAAATTCAACATCTATTTATGATAAAAACTCTCCAGAAAGCAAGAATAGAAAGAACATACCTCAACATAATAAAAGCTATATATGACAAACCCAAAGCAAACATTATCCTCAATGCTGAAAAATGAAAGCATTTCCCCTAAAGTCAGGAACAAGACAAGGGTGCCCACTTTCACCACTACTATTCAACATAGTTTTGGAAGTTTTGGCCACAGCAATCAGAGCAGAAAAAGAAATAAAAGGAATCCAAATTGGAAAAGAAGAAGTAAAACTCGCACTATTTGCAGATGACATGATCCTCTACATAGAAAGCCCTAAAGACTCTACGAGGAAATTACTAGAGCTAATCAATGAATATAGTAAAGTTGCAGGATATAAAATCAACACAGAGAAATCCCCTGCATTCCTACACACTAATCATGAGAAAACAGAAAGAGAAATTAAGGAAACAATTCCATTCACCATTGCAATGAAAAGAATAAAATACTTAGGAATATATCTACCTAAAGAAACTAAAGACCTATATATAGAAAACTATAAAACACTGAGGACACTAGTGTCAAAGAGGACACTAATAGATGAAGAAATATACCGTGTTCATGGATCAGAAGAATCAATATGGTGAAAATGAGTATACTACCCAAAGCAATCAGTAGATTCAATGCAGTCCCTATCAAGCTACCAACGATATTTTTCAGAGAACTAGAACAAATAATTTCACAATTTGTATGGAAATACAAAAAACTCAAATAGCCGAAGCAATCTTGAGAAAGAAGAATGGAACTGGAGTAGTCAACCTGCCTGACTTCAGGCTCTACTACAAAGCCACAGTCATCAAGACAGTATGGTACTGGCACAAAGACAGAAATATAGATCAATGGAACAAAATAGAAAGCCCAAAGATAAATCCACGCACCTATGGACACCTTATCTTTGACAAAGGAGGCAAGAATATACAATGGAGAAAAGACAATCTCTTTAACAAGTGATGTTGGGAAAATTGGTCAACTACTTGTAAAAGAATGAAATTAGAACACTTTCTAACACCATACACAAGATTAAACTCAAAATGAATTAAAGATCTAAACGTAAGACCAGAAACTATAAAACTCCTAGAAGAGAACATAGGCAAAACACTCTCCTACATAAATTACATCAGGATCCTCTATAACCCACCTCCCAGAATATTGGAAATAAAAGCAAAAATAAACAAACAGGACTTAATTAAAATTAAAAGCTTCTGTACAACAAAAGAAGCTGTAAGCAAGGTGAAGAGACAGCCTTCAGAATGGGAGAAAATAATAGCAAATGAAGCAACTGACAAACAACTAATCTCAAAAATATACAAGCAACTCCTTCAGCTCAATTCCAGAAAAAATAAACTACCCAATCAAAAAATGGGCCAAAGAACTAAACAGATATTTCTCCAAAGAAGACATACAGATGGCTAACAAACACATGAAAAGATGCTTAACATCACTCATTATCAGAGAAATACAAATCAAAACCACAATGAGGTACCATTTCACATCAGTCAAAATGGCTGCTACCCAAAAGTCTATAAGCAATAAATGCTGGAGAGGGTGTGGAGAAAAGAGAACCCTCTTACATTGTTGGTGGGAATGCAAACTAGTACAGTCACTATGGAGAACAGTGTGGAGATTCCTTTAAAAACTGGAAATAGAACTGTCTTATGATCCAGCAATCCCACTGCTGGGCATACACACTGAGGAAACCAGAATTGAAAGAGACACGTGTACCCCAGTGTTCATCGCAGCACTGTTTATAATAGCCTGGACATGGAAGCAACCTAGATGTCCATCAGCAGATGAATGGATAAGAAAGCTGTGGTACATATACTCAATGGAGTATTACTCAGCCATTAAAAAGAATACATTTGAATCAGTTCTAATGAGGTGGATGAAACTGGAGCCTATAGTACAGAGTGAAGTAAGCCAGAAAGAAAAACACCAATACAGTATACTAATGCATATATATGGAATTTAGAAAGATGGTAACTATAACCCTGTATGCAAGACACAGATGTCTAGAACAGTCTTTTGGACTCTATGGGAGAGGGCAAGGGTGGGATGATTTGGGAGAATGGCATTGAAACATGTATAATATCATATGTGAAACGAATTGCCAGTCCAGGTTAGATGCATGATACAAGATGCTTGGGGCTGGTGCACTGGGATGACCCGGAGTGATGGTATGGAGAGGGAGGTGGGAGGGGTTCCAGGATGGGGAACACGTGTGCACCTGTAGTGGATTCATGTTGATGTATGGCAAAACCAATATAATATTGTAAAGTAATTAGCCTTCAGTTAAAATAAATAAATTATATTTTTTAAAAAAGGAGCTTCCACAAGCCTCTTACCCTTATCCATTAGAGGAAAGACATAATGAAAACCACAATCACAGAAAACTAACCAAACATCACATGGATCACAGCTTTTTTTCACTTAATGAAACTATAAGCCATGCCCTGTAGAGCCACCTAAAATGGACAGGTAATGGTGGAGAGTCCTGACAATGTGTGGTCCACTGGAGAAGGGAATGGAAACCACTTCATCATTCTTGCCTTGAGAACCCCATGAACACTATGGAAAGGAAAAAAGATATGACACTGAAAGATGAATTCCTCAGGTTGGTAGGTGCCCAATATGCTACTGAACAGTGAAGAAATAGCTCCAGAAGGAATGAAGAGGCTGAGCCAAAGTGGAAACAACACTCAGCTGTGGGTGTGTCTGGTGGTGAAAGTAAAGCCCAATGCTGTAAAGAACAATATTGCATAGGAACCTGGAATGTTAGGTCCATGAATTAACATAAATTAAAAGTGGTCAAACAGGAGATGGCAAGAGTGAACATTGACATTTTAGGTATCATGAACTAAAATGGATGGGAATGGGTAAATTTAATTCAGGTGATCATTATATCTATTACTGTGGGCAAGAATCCCTTAGAACAAAATGGAGTAGCCCTCATAGTCAACAAGAGTCTGAAATGCAGTACTTGGGTGCACTCTGAAAAATGACAGATCTCTGTTTGTTTCCAAGGCAAACCATTCAATATCACAGTAATCCAAGGCTATGGTCCAACCACTAATGCCAAAAATTTGAAATTGAATGGTTCTATTGTGAGAGTTTGACTGTGAAGAAAGCTGAGTGCCAAAGAATTGATGCTTTTGAACTGTGGTGTTGGAGAAGACTCTTGAGAGTCCCTTGGACTGCAGGGAGATCCAACCAGTCCATTCTGAAGGAGATCAGCCCTGGGATTTCTTTGGAGGGAATGATGCTAAAGCTGAAACTCCAGTACTTTGGCCACCTCATGCAAAGAGTTGACTCATTGGAAAAGACTCTGATGCTGGGAGGAATTGGGGGTAGGAGGAGAAGGGGACGACAGAGGATGAGATGACTGGATGGCATCACTGACTCGATAGAAGTGAGTTTGAGTGAACTCCAGGAGCTGGTAATGGACAGGGAGTCCTGGCGTGCTGCGATTCATGGGGTCACAAAGAGTCGGACACAACTGAGTGACTGAGCTGAACTGATTATGACCTCCAAGACTTTCTAGAACTAACACACCCAATATATGTCCTTTTCATCACAGGGGACTGGAATGCAAAAGTAGGAAGTCAAGAGATACCTGGAGTAACAGGTAAGTTTGGCCTTTGAGTACAAAATAAAGCAGGGCAAAGTCTAACAGAGTTTTGCCAAGAGAATGCAGTGGTCATAGCAAACACCCTCTTCCAACAACACACGAGATGACTCTACACATGGACATCACCAGATGGTCAATACCAAAGTCAGGTTTATTATATTCTTTGTAGCCAAAGATGAAGAAGCTCTATATAGGCATCAGAAACAAGATTGGGAGCTGACTGTGGCTCAAATCATGAACTGTTTATTGCAAAATTCAGACTTAAACTAAAGAAAGTAGAGGAAACCACGAGGCCATTCAGGTGTGACCTAAATCAAATCCTTTATGATTATACACTGGAATTGACAAATAAATTCAAGGGATTAGATATGATAGAGTGCCTGAAGAACTATAAATGGAGGTCTGTAATATTGTAAAGGAGGTGGTGATCAAAATCATCCCCATGAAAACTTCCATAAGACCCAGCAATCCTACTCCTGGGTATATACCCTGAGAAAACCATAATTCAAAGAGATATGCAGCACTAATTACAATAGCCAGGACATCGGAGCAACCTAGATGTACACTGACTGATGAATGGATAAATAAGTAGTGGTACATATATATAATGGAATATTGCTCAGTCATAGAAAGTAATGAATTTGTGTCAGTTCTAAATAGGTAGATGAATCTAGAGCTTGCTATATAGAGTGAAGGAAGTCAGAAAGAGAAAAACAAATATTGTATATTAATGCAAATAAAATGGACTCTAGAAAATTAGTACTGATGAATCTATTTCCAGGGCAGGAATAGAGAGGCAGACATGGAGAACAGACTTGTGAGCACAGCAGGGGAAAGAGAGGGTGGGGAAAGTTGAGAGAGTAGCACTGAATCTTTTACATTACCACGTGCAAAGGAGATCTAATGGGAAGTTGCTCTATAACACAGCTCAGCCCAGTACCCTATGACAACCTAGAGAGGTGGGATGGGGTGGAAAATGGGAGAGAGATTCAAGAGAAAGGGGACATATGTATCCTTAGGGTTGATCCACCTTGTTATGTGGCAGAAAACAATACAACATTGTAAATCAATTATCCTCCAATTAAAAAAATAAAAATAAAAAAGCACCAAAATCTACATTCCTGAGAAACATTTCCTGCCACAATACAGATTTTCACCAGATGAAAAGACACAGAAGAGGTACTATCTACTACCACCTACCATTGTGAAACATTAATATGTATGCAGATATATTCTCCTTTAGAATTTTATTTAAGCCTGTGAGATAAAACACATTTATTTACTTCACAGAGCACTTCTGGTGGGGTGGTGCTGGGAGCCGGCATATTGCATATTGAGTGAGGATCTGTAATAGCTCAACTGGAATTCTATCACTGCTGGGAGCCAGCGTGAGGAACTCCGCCCATGACAAAGGTCATGAGGAAGGAGGCTCGGCATACGCAAAGGCGGGATCGAGCCTCAGGAGTCCCCCTGGAAATTCTCGAGCATCTACCCCCAAAACCAGAGTCTGCCTACTTTCTGCTTTGTGCTTTCACCTACACCTCTGACTTTACGGGGGGCTGTCCCCCACTACCTCTCTCTGAAAAAAGAGTTAGCTCACAGCTCCAGTTAATAATTCCTGGGTGTGACAGTGTTTAACCTACAAACTCCTTTGGAAATCCTCTAGCCTGCCTGAATAGGTTTTTCTGGCCACATGTGATTGTTCAGAGCCTCCCAACTGTGAGAGGCAAGAGATGTTCTAAACTGCCTAAACACAGATTCCTTTGAGTAGTTAAAAGATTGATTAGAAAATGTATTGGTGAAGGGTTTTTCACTTGTTGGGCCAATGTTTGCTGCTAAGTCTCCATACTCCTTACCTACTGTGTCTTTGGCAGTGTATTGATTGATATAATGGGTGTATAGAAATGTAAAATGCAGCTTTGTTCAATGCTTTTTGGAAGGCTGGCGCCTGACTTTGGAATAATCACATTTAGAGAAAGATAAGTTTCTTAAAATGTTAACAGGCCTCCGGGCCAGAAGATGATGTCTATCACCTGAACTTTTGCATATGATAAGTTTACAGGAAAAAAGCCTGGCTTGCTGCATGACTCTACCCCTTCCCCCATTATCCTCTATGCATAACTTAAGGTATAAAAACTACTTTGGAAAATAAAGTGCGGGCCTTGTTCACTGAAACTTGGTCTCCCCATGTCACTCTCTCTCCCAAATTCCAGCTGAGTGTCCATCTGGAGCGTGGATGTCCTCTGCGACCATTTATTTGCCTGGGCTTCTAAGACCCACTCGAGAAGGTGTCTAAGGTGGGGCACCTTCCGCTATTCGAGAGGGCGCCTGCGGCCTCCGTGGTCAGAGCTAACCTGGTGTCACGGGTTATATTGATTTTCCGCGTAAACCAAGCCACTCAGCTTCTTTTCTCCACTGAATTTTCCTACTGAGCTATCCTTATTTCAGCCGCTTTTCTCCACTGAATTTCCTCACTGAGCTATCCTTATTCTATTATTCTTTAAATCTTTGATAAATATTTATAAATAAATAAGTCGCCGACGCCGTCCCCGCTTCGAATACCCTGGATCAGCCGGGGCTGGACCCCGGCAGGGTGGTATGACTAGTCTTATACTTTTAAATATACTTTTAAAATAGACATTGGAGTGTCAGGTTCCTTATGCTTTCCTGCTTTCCCATTCTTAGATATGACTTCTGTACCCTTCTAAAGATGAAAGATGGAGAAGGAAATGGCAACCCACTCCAGTATCCTTGCATGGAAAATCCTGTGGACAGAGGAGCCTGGTGGGCTGCGGTCCATGGGGTTGCAAAGAGTTGGGCACAACAGAGTGACTAACACTAAGGATGAAAGTAGTGGAAACAAAAGACTGAACACTTGTTGACACCTATCTTCATGTTATTAGCCAAAATTGAGTCATTGCTTCATACTCAGCTGGAATGGAGGCTGATAAATTGAATATTTAAAATCCTCATAGTACAGCTAAATTGGTTATGAGATTGAAGTTTTGAATTTATATATCCTGAGCAGGTCTACACCATTTCTTATATTATTTTCTGTGAACATCATTATTTTCTGTGTATTAGTTGTCTCTTGCAGTTTTAGTAAATTACCACAAACTGAGTGCCTTAAAATTTATTATCTTAGAGTTCTGTAGATGATATGTCAAAAGTGTTGGGAGGGCCACATTCTTTTTTTATGCTCTAGTGAGTATTCCATCTTTCTTGTTCAATTGAATTATTGGCAGAATTTGCTTCCTTGAGGTTGTCAGACAGAGGACTGATTATTTGCTGGCAGACTGCCAAATGCCATGCTCACTTTCTAGAGATCAGGACAGTCCTTGCTCTTTGTCCCAACAGACTTTGGAGCCAACAATGACAAAATGAGCCCTCCTTTTCTCTGCTCCATCTGTGATAACCTATTTTTTGAATACTGCTTTTCTTTCTCTTCTTGTTTCTAAGGCTTATGTGATCAGATTGGTTCTACCTGAATAATCTCCCCATCTCAATGATTTATATTAATCATATCTATAAAGTCCATTTTGTCAAGTAATGTAGTGTACTTATTTCCAGGGATTCTAGTTCATCTCACAATCTCCCAATGAAATAGCATGACTGGCTTATGTGGTCTTCATTTGATTGAACCATTAACTTCCATAAATTATTCTCTGATACACCATATGATAGTACATCCCAGGATAAAGACAGTTAGGTTATAATTAAAACTAAAACTAGAGAATGAAATAATTGTCAAAACAACTGTAGCAGAAGTTCTCAGGGATAGCTACAAGTCATCTCTTAATGTTGCTGATCTGAGGATGGAATTGGGAAGATGGGCATTAATAATCCTAATGACATACGTTCACTTTCCTTCATTATATCAGTCAATGATTTAAAATTTTCAACACTAAAGGAGGGGATAAAGACACAGGAGGTTAGTCCAGACACATTAATGTAATGCAATTGTACAGACTATGGGTAATTCTGAAAATAATTTCTAAAACTTTTCTTCACTTTTATATCCATATAGATTTTCTTTTAAAAATTCAAATTGACATAGATTTAGCTGTTAGAAAGCAGTTATATAACGGATAAAATAATGCAAAGCAAATTATTTTGGATCAAATTTGCTAAGTAGAACATGCAAATATGTGCAAAGTAAACCAGTTAAGATGAATAGGAAGGTACTCTTTTATCATGCATTTAGGAAGAGAACAAAGTCTGTAAATGCTATTCTTTTGGTTTTATGATTGGGGTAATTTCACATGAGTTTATAGTGGATAAGCAAATATGCTCCCAATATTACTGGTTCCCTGAAAAATCTAGATTTTTTTTGCTAGCAGTCTGATGTTGGTACTAGCAATATTCATTTACCCATTCACTCATTCAATCCCTCCTTCAAACATCCAATTTTCAACTGCTAGTAGTCATTTTCTGTGCTATAGAATCAAAGAATGCCAACAAATGCAAGTGTGGAGATAGAGATAATTATTTAGATAAATAAACATATATTTTCTAGTGAATTTAAGCCAAAAAACTTAACTGATTCAATTTTGTTTTAGCCTTTTTAATATGTAAATTACTATGTAATTCATGAGGCAGGATTATTCCTTAGGCATGGAGGATTGACAACTCATTTATCTTGGATATGTCCAAGACCAGTAAATTGTGGATTAGTTTTCTAAAGTATTCATAACTGCATGTGAGAATAGAAGTGGCTAACTCCTTAAAGAGGGAAGATAGAAGCTGAAAATGTTTCTCTGTTAATGGTTTAGCAAACAGTTAAAACATTTATAATTAAAATCATCACATTATTTTTAAATAATAATTTTCTCAGCACTGTAATCACATCCTTGTTCCAAAGGCTGTATATCATGGGATTGAACATCGGAGTCACTATGGTATAGATCAGAGAGAAGAGTTTGTCAGTTCCTGCAGAATGACTGGATTTTGGTGTTGAGTAGGTAATGGCAGCAGATCCAAAGAACAACACCATAACCAACAGGTGAGAAGAGCATGTGGAGAAGGCTTTACCCTGTCCTCTGGCTATTGGCAACCTCAGAATAGTGGGAATGATTTGGCTAGAGGAGGCAAGGATCAACAAAAAAGGGACGGCAGAAAATAACAGAGCTACTGCATAGACTGAGAGCTCATGTGCGAAAGTGTCTCTGCAGACCAGCTTCAGAATGGGGGGAATGTCACAGAAGTGGTTAATCTCGTTCAAATTATAGAAACGCAGAGAGAAGATCGGGCACACTTGCCCTATCTGCACTGGGATTCCACTGACCCAGGAGCCCACAGCCAGCTGGAGGCACACCTTTGGGGTCATGACCAGGGAATAATGCAGAGGGTCACAGATGGCCACACAGTGGTCACAGGCCATCACTGCCAGGAGGAGACACTCAGTGGCTCTGAGGATAAGGATAAAGCACATTTGGGCAGCACAGTCCAGCACAGAAATGCTTCTGTCCTGAGTCCAAAGGTTCACCAGAATCCTAAGGAGAGTGATGGACACATAACAGATTTCCAAGAAGGGAAAGTTTGCCAGGAAGAAGTACATGGGTTTGTGCAGGGTAGGCTCAAGAATATGTACTATTATTATAAGACTGTTTCCATTAAAGATAATGATGTAAATGATGGAGAACACCCCCAAATAATAGCCCTTGAAGGTTTGGAAGGTCAGAAAACCCTAGGAGTACAAATTGTATCACTGTGGACATGTTTTCTTCTGCTCCCATCTCTTCATATTTCATCTGTGGGAATGATTCAATCAAAGGTACTGTTATTTCGCTTTCTTTGGCTTTTGTTTCCTTATATATAAAAAAGATGGTACACCATTCATTTTTTCCAATTCCATTAGAAAACAAACATAATTGCTAGGTGTCTAACAGGTTATGAATTACATTTTTCATGATTATCATTAAATTAATTTGTAAGAAAAGTTATCCATTTAATCTTTATTTTCTGCTGTGAATTATCACTTTTTCTGAAGATATGTGATTATAATTTTGCTCTTCATCTGAATGCTCAAAAATGCAAACATTTGAGTTAAATTCATTTACATTAGTGATTTTGCTCTTACAGCCTGTGTTTTTCTCTTCTCCTCTCAATTCTGTGTTTAATTATTATCAATTGAAAGTTAATTTGATTGCATGGTGAAATATATTGTAAGTGACCTAAGATAGTTTTAGGGATGAATATAGTTAATTTTTAAAGTGTTGGTTTTCCTGTGGTATTTCCAAAGTCTTGTTTGGCATTGACATTCTACATATTTCATTTTTTTCTTATAAATAAAATTGATGAGCTGACTATATAATATTATGGGATGTTACTAGTTTTCAAACATGTGTATTTCAGTGTAAAGTCCATAAATCAGTAGTGATAAGTTCTATTCAGATTTCTCAGTTGAGAGAAAATGAATTTTAAGCTGTTCTTTTGGCCCAGGAACACTCGAGACGTAAGAGGCAAGTACATCCAGGTTTATGTTCACGAAAGCAGTTCTAGCTAGAACATTCACCTCTCACTCATTTACTGCATGAAAGAGACACCACCCACAACTCATCTGTGAGATCTTCCTAAATTACCCACATCCTCAATAATTGCTGTTTTATTGATGATCCCATTCAACTTATTCATTCTTTCTTTTTTGCATGTGTTTGTGTTAGTCATCCATGTGAATGTGATAGGTTGAGATTTCCCATCTTTTTTGCATTTTTCTTATTATTTGTACTGTATTACTAGCTTCTTTTGTTTTTTTCTATAGATCTTTTTGGGCAATGCTTAGTACATTTCTTTCACTAAATGTGATTCATTAACTTATAGAACACATTAAAGATGAATCAATTTGATTGCTTCTTTGGAATTTCCCCCAAGGTATAAGAACCCAGATAGCTCACTCAGTAGAGCATCAGACTTTTAGTCTTAGGGTCCAGGGTCCAAGTCCCTGTTCAGGTGGAGGTTATTTCAAGCTTCCCTCATAGCTCAGCTGGTAAAGAATCTGCCTGCCATGCAGGAGACCCTGGTTTGATCCCTGGGTTGGGAAGATCCGCTGGAGAACGTATAGGCCACCCACTCCACTATTCTTGGGCTTCCCTTGTGGCTCAGCTGGTAAAGAATCTGCCCACAATGCAGAAGACCTGGGTTTGATCCCTAGGTTGGGAAGATCCCCTGGAGAAGGGAAAGGCTACCCACTCCAGTATTCTGGCCTGGAGAATTCCATGGACTGTATAGTCCATGGGGTCACAAAGAGCCAGACACAACTGAGAGATTTTTCACTTCACTTCCAAAGTATAAACATGGATTCCCACTGAAAATGTAAATCTCAGAGATCAAGCATACTTTTGATGGGACGTGCATGTGTGTATATTTAGAAATTATACTCTTTTTACTCATTCTTGCAGAAGTAGTAAATTGCTTCATTATTTTCAACATGTTATACATGTATTTTCATATTATATGTTAACTTGTTTGAAAGCCAATAGAAAATAAGTCACTGAAAATAAGATATACAACTAACTACATATTCTAAGGGTATTAAATGAGGACAAAAGTCAAGATTTCTGCTGAAAAAAAATGTAGACAAACATGGAGTAGAACCAATAGTCCATGCAAAAGCAAGAATACTGGGGTGGGTTGCCATTCCCTTCTCCAGGGGATTTTCCCCACCCAGGGGTCAAATCCAGGTCTTCAGCATGGCAGACAGATTCTTAATCATCTGAGCCATCAAGGAAGTCATATACTATTTATATATGTACCATCTACAATATCTTAAACTACACATTACAGTACTAAAGATATTCAAACTTTTTCCATTATTATACAATTCTCTCAATAAAAATGTGGTTGTTAGAAATGCAAAAATTATATGAATGAGTCTTTTAAATGGTCAGAAGCTAGTGGCTGACAGATGCATTATATATGAGTCTATACAATCATGCCTCTTTTTTTCAATACTTTGTCCCAACACCTTTATCAAATTTTATTCATATACTTAAATCAATGTAAAGTGTAGTACTTTGATACTGATTAAAATTGCTTGTTAATGAATCATCAATCTTTTCAGCAAGCAGCATGCACCTACATTTGATGAGCCACCCATTTCCCGCAGAAACTGCCACCTGCTTTATTCTTTTTATTGTATCTGCTGTTTATGTATGTAAGGTTTTCTCTCATTATTTAATCCCCTTTGTAAATATTCCTTGCTGTTCAGGTAGGATAGTACATTTGAAAAGCATACTGAAACTAAGATGTCAAAGAAAAGCCCAAAAAAGTAAGAAAGCAAAACTTAATATAAAGAATGGAGTGTTCCACATTTATTAAAATATTTTTGTCTCAACTTTTTATTTGTCAAATGGAAACTTTTTATGAATAGTAAATGGAATTGTCATTATAAAACCATTTCTAAAGTAAGACATATTATAATTATTCAAATTCTATACAAACTGTACTTATATTCTAAACTCAATCTCAGGTTCAAAGATTTCTTCAAATCTTGTGACATATTTGTTAGTTTCTCTGACTTCTAAAAACTGTCAATGCTTCTCTTTATACAACTCAAATAGAAAATCACTATATAATTCATCTAAATAGAGCCACTTTTGTTTTTCCTCAAATAATTCATGTTTATTGTTCTGGTATTTCCACTGAAACAATTTTCTTTGATGTAGGGATTATGATATCATGTAAATCAGCTATATCACAATGCATTTAATACTGTATAGAGCAAGTTTATGAAATCAATTTGAAATAGGAAATGGAAACCTAAAATTGGTAAATACAGTTCAGAAGCCTGCTTCCTTTAGGATAAAAAGGAAAACATGCCAATATTACTTTAATAGTTTCTCATTCATTTGCCATAGAATTTAATTTTAACAAACAAATTATTCCCTTGGTATTGTGAAAACACATTTTAATAGCTCCTTTTACTATTATACAACTTAGTTAATTTTTAAAAAATTTTGTGCTATATCCTGATTTAATGCTACATGCAAACTACTTAAATGCATGCTTACTATGTAGTAATCACTTACTAAATCTTAATACTTAAGATGACTGATGATAATGATAATGAGGTTGTAATCTTTGATATATTGGCCAAATATATTACAAAACATTTCCTGGTGGCTCAGTGGTAAAGAATCTGCCTGGAATGTAAGAGATGAGAGACGTGGGTTCGATCCATGGGGCAGAAAGATCTCCTGGAGTGACAACCCACTCCAGTACTCTTGCCTGGAGAATGCGAAGGACAGAGGAGCCTGGTGGACTACAGTCCATAGGTTCCCAAAGAATCAGAAGACTGAAGCGACTGAGCGC